>NW_024346150.1:1670463-1807140 GCF_902729225.1 Pteropus medius | reverse complement strand
CTGGAGGTAAAATTTGTTTGCTTAAAAAAAAAAAAAGTTAACATCTCAAAATATAACTGCTAGAATACTCCAATTCAGAGTCTAAAGGACTTTGAGAGCCCTTTTCTCCAGCTCTGACTTAAGATGTGTTATAAACTGTTCAAGGTCTATTCTCCATGCTCTCATAGGTGTTCACTTGCTCAGTTTCAGGTGCCAGTTCAGTTCCGTCACATCATGTCTACCTTCTCTTATAGCAACAGAACTCAATTATAAATTTGCCTTCTTGCCTGAAGTAACCATCCACATTCAACGCTTTTTTAATAAAATTGTTGCCTTGCTGGCTATGAGGGGGCCAAGATAAAGGAGGACAGTCCCCAATGGAGGAAATACAACTCGGCATCACAAATGTCATTTACATGCTCTCAGCCAGTATGTCCCCTACCTTGAGAAATTTCACCCAACTATAACACAATGATAAATTTTGGTTACATCAGCATTAATTAATTAATTGATTGATTGATTTTTTTTTTTCCCTAGTGAGAATGTCGACAATAGCCCACCTGGGAGAGGAGTGGCATAGTCCCTATATATCTCAATATTTCACATCCTTTTTCTGGCCCCTCCAAGTCATTATTTGCATCTGTTCTTCTAAAAAAAAATCTATCACTCAAGGTCACTGAGTAGCCTGGCTGAACAAAGAATGTAGAGTTGGTCACCTCTTCCAATTTTCCTTCATTACATCTTATAAATTACACTGTCTGTGGTAGTCTCTCCTTGGTTGTAGTTTCTTATATTATTTTGATTTTAAAATTGATATGCTAAACTTTATAGCATTGTTGATTACGTGAAAAATTACACTGTTTTTACAATACCTATTTTGAAAATATTCACTGGGTACTTTTATCTGAGCTTTAGTTAATTGTTCTGTAATTCTCAAGTACACTGGCTGGGGCCTCAGTAAAATCTCTTCTTTAAGAGTACAAATGGCAACAAGCTGTACTGGGTCTTCAGCAGTTTGTACTGTTAACGTGCTGTACCCAAGAAATATTGCTACGCCCACTGTCCTGGGATACAGCCACGGTGCAGCTCATCTATCTGTGCTGACGACTAGTACTGTTCTCCCCTAGACATTACTTTAGTAATATAGGCCCAATGCCTTCTAGATAGCTTATGATGAGTCTGCCAGCCAGGGTTCCCAAACCCCTCAGACCTGCTGAGGAGTCCCCATTTTCCAAGACTTCTGCCTGAGTGTGGTGGCTAAACTGGAGCCAGCAGCTCCTGCGCCTGAATTCCATCTCCAGCCAGAGGCCCCCATAATGTACACATACCAAGGGGCTGAGGGAAGGGCACTGAGATCAAAGGAGAGCATCCCAGAAACATCCTAGAGATGAGGTCTGTCCCCCAGTAATCCCAGGCACTGCCTGAAATCCCAGACACATGGTGATGACACTTTTCTCCAGAGCAGAGGTTCTTAAGCTGAGGTCCATGACCTCTAGGGAGTCTATGGAAGCATTTCAGGGGCTTCATAAACTCCTTGTTAATGCATATATAATGTGCACATGCACATTATTCTGGGGAATAGGCTTCATGGTTTTCATTGTATTTTTTTAAATCTAATCTATGGAAGAATCTTAAGAATTCTGGTCCACAGTCACGCTACCCTGAACAAGCCTAATCTCGTCTGATTTCGGAAGCTAAGCAGAGTCGGGCCTAGTTAGTACTTGGATGGGAGACTACCTAGGAAGAGCAGGTGCTGTAGGCATAAAAAAATAATAATAATAAGAGATTGTAAGCTGACAAGGTCCTTGCAATCTGTTACTGGGACAGAAAGAGGCAGTTAAGCCACAGTTAGGACACAGGTGAGCCCTGAATCCCTGATATCCAGCCATATCCAATATGTGACATTGTCAGATGCCAGGCTCCAGGAAATGTCCCTGAACCTACAGAGACTCCTAATGACCATCTGGTCCTTGAAAGGACATCTGTAACTGGATATCTCAGAGTAAGACCCAGAAGAGGAAAAATACGTATGCTCTGAGCCTAAGCAACTGTGTTCATCATGGGTCCTAGGCCTCTGGGACTGACCTCTGGGCAGGAAGAAGGAATGGGAGCCATTGAAGAGGAGCAATCATCAGCTCCAGACCTAAACCCTCCAGACCTAAACCCTGGGGCCAGAGGAGCTCCCCCAATCCCTGCAGAAAGGAAAGGCTTGTCCCTGAGGCCAGTCACTCTCCCTCATCTAATGCCCAAGGTCTCCCAAGATCCTGAAATAACACTTACCCTGCAAAGAAAAGGAAGGTCCACAACTGGCCCAGAAAGCCAACCAGAAAATGGTATATGTACCCTGGCAAGGCACAGCGTAATCCGGAAGCTTCAGAAATGCAAGGTGCTTTAAAGTCAAAGGTTCATTTATATTGTGGTTCTCAAACTTTAGTATGAATAAAAACCATTCTGAATGTTTGTTTCATAATATAGATTTCTAGGCCCAAGGTATTAAGATTCAGTAGTTCTGGGGTAGAGCCCAGGTGTTTACACTGTTTTAAAGGAAACTAGTAACTCTGATCTCAGGAGTCCATGGAGTACCTCTATAGAAACAAGAATTTCTAGGGGCTCTAAGGCATCGAATGTGGAGAGGGGGATAGATCAAGTGATCCCTCTTTCCCAATCCCCACCAAAATAAGAACAGAGGCTTCCAGTTACCATTTATTTAGTCCTTCTCTGTGCCAGATACTATGCTAAATCTTTCACATTAACTACTTTATTTAATCTCTTATAACCCTGAAGTTCGGAGAAAATAAGTAACTTACCCAAGATTCCTCAGCTGAGTACCAGAGAGCCAGGACTGGGACCTAGATCAGAATGCAGAGTCTGTTCTTAACCGACATGTCCATGTTGTTGAAAAGTTTCAATGCCTAGTACCTGATGACAGCAAAGAAGCAGCCATAAAACTACATCCCCGTTACAGCTGGGTTAGGGGAGAACCCCACTGACCACAGGGTAAGTAGGCATCCACTGCAGGAGAGGAAGCAGACATCTAGAAGGATGGAGCCAGACAGGATAAACTATGATAACTGGGCTAATGAGGTAAGGACTACGGCACTGAAAAATGTTGGGTAGTGACAGGTGGAAAAAAGAGGTTTTAAAGAAACTGTCAGAGAAATCAATGAAACACCATGGAAAGCTTTTGGTCAGCGCAGGACCAAGGCCCCTGGGGTTCTATGGCCCCTGCTGGTTCACACTGCATTTATACTCTTCAACTAACAGGGAAAATGAGTTTAATGCATCATAACCAAGACCAACTTTGGAGCCCAAGATCCTTTATAGATTATTAAATCCTCTTCCTTTAAAGGGGCAAAACCATTTGTGACGACATGGATGGATCTTTAAAGTATCATGCTAAGTGCAGTAAGTCGGACAGAAAAAGACAAGAACCCTATGATTTCACTCATATGTAGGATATAAAACAGAAAAAAACAAATGAACACACAAAACAAACTTACAGACACAGACAACAGTATGGCAGTTACCAGAGAGGAAGAGGTCAAATATATAGTGGCAGAAGATAACTAGACTTGGAGTGGTGCGCACACAGTGCAATATACAGATAACTACAGAACTGAAACTTAAATAATGTTATTAACCAATGTTATCCCCCAATAAATTTAATTAAATAAAAAAACAATAAAATACCCAAAAAATTTAAAAAGGGGCATAAAAATAGTACCTACCCCCACAGACTTACATACAGAAAGAAGTAAATAATTTGAATAAAGTGCTTAATGCCAGACACACAGGAGTTGAACAAGCGTTAGCTGCTGTAATCATTAATTATTATGAATTATGACTCACCAAGAAATCATTGTAGTACTTTGTTTATTTGTGAAAGACACTGAACTCGAATGTGGTCTCTAGGATTGAGGCTCTCTTTCCAGAGAGGCATTATTGTTAAGGGTGTTCACTTTTTTTTTTTTTTAATAAATTCAAGAGCAAAAACGGCCACATCCAAAATAGATCAACGGTTTGATCAAAACGACATTTTAGATTTCTTTTTACTTTAGTTGTGACGTTATCCAAAAACCAACTTGATCCAACTATTCCATCCAAATTTGCTCTGAGGGAAAAATGAAGCTATGGGGTTCTATGCAACTTTTTCATTCAACAACTACCTTTTCATGCATCAGAACTTACTTTATGATTGTAAGCTGAACTACCTAAGAGAAATGCCCTAAACAGGTGAACTTTATTTTCAGACAACAGATCCAAACAGGCCAGCAAGAAGACTTGACAGCTAAACCGTGATGAATACATGGCTGAGTATTTCTTCACCATCCAAGAGCCCCTGATATTACAAGAAAGTCCAATCTCTCTACCCCCTCACTGAGCCTGTTTGCTCAGAGTGAAGGAGAACTGATAAGATGGACTTCCTGAGAAGGGAGCATTTGGGTGGTTTTGGATAGAAAGGAATGAAAGGGACAGAAGAAACTAAGACTCCTCACGAAGGAGGGAAAGAGAAAGAATATTACAGAACAGATTAAGATTATAGAAGATGAATTAGTACCTTTGGGATAAACAAGAGACCCCTCTGACTGCTCTGATGAAATGGTATCACATGCCTCTGGGGAGGGAGGATAAATATAAGAAACAGAAATATATAGCCTGCCCTCTGCTTCCATATCCTATACTAGGTCAGTGTGAACATGGCTTGGCTCCCATTCACCAGAACTGACGTGGATCCTGGAGATGGTGGTCAGGCCTGTCCCAGCCGCCCTCACCAACCATTCATGACAAACCCAAATTCCTAATTCCTGAACTGTTTCAAGTCACCCCACATTGTAGCTACTCAGGAATAGAACAAGCTTTGTTTAAAAAAAAAAAAAAAACCCTGCATGTTTTAATTCAAGAAATAAGTAAAAGTTCACAAGCAATCCAGAACAGGTGCCAGGAGTTTGCTCTAAACAATCAGCCATACTTGGTGCAAAGTTCAAACTCCACAGAATCACTTTGGCCAGTGCTTCCTGAGATGTTCTTTCAGCTGAGGAATGGAAGGCAGCAACTGCTGGCACTCGTGACAACGGAGGGGCAACTTCAAGAGCTCAGGCATCCCATCTCGGACAGTCACTCTGCCAGCTTCTTGTACCATCTCCATCACAGCTGCAAACAAGGAAAAAAAGTTCAGAGCCCTGCTACTCTGGAAAGCCAATATAAGACATAAAAATTAAAATATAAAATAAAATAAAGGAAATCTAACTCCAAATAAAAATATGCCAGGTATCTAAAGCTAGTAAATTTGAGGTTAGACTCACCATTGGGGAAATGGGCTTCTAAATGGGCTTTGGATTCTAAATTTGAGGAACCTATTTTTGAGATGATTACATTCCTTTGAGATACACTTTAAGCAATCCATGTTACTATGTCAAAGGTTTCTCACAGTGCTTTACCCCTGGTTGGTCCTTGGTCAATGGTAACTGTCATTGTTAACAACCCGGCACACTGAAGTTTCACAACATACACATCAGGGAATGCTTCCTTTTATGTACACAGCTTTCTCTTGTTAACACAGGGCAAACCCCAAGCTTCTGCCCAACTGATGGCAGAAAAGACAAAGAACTGTTCAGAGATTTCATATCTATGAACTCCAATAATTCTCAGGACAATTTTTAAGTCCCCTCTTGTTATAAAAAACACTCTGACAAAATGACCCTGATTTAACAACTTTATAGGTCCCCCAAGAAGGCTGCTCACAGCAGTGTCAATCCTACTACAATCCAAATAATCCAGTTTCTTTTAATGGGGCTCTCTTTCTAGGGGACACAGTTATACATGGGTTTTTGAGACAGGTTATTATGTAGGGAAATAACTGAATCAAGAAGAAGAACAGATAAGAAAATGAAACAAATGTAAAAACCAAAGAACACTGTTTACCTTGTGACTCTAGGAAGTAATCTGTATTGAAAGAATTCCAATGTTTTTTGTTTTTAAGACAAGGAGAATCAAAATCCTGGCTGATCACATGAAGATGTACGTGGCTAGTTGAGAGGGGGAAAAAAACTGACGATTAAATGCATTAAAAACTAAGGCAGAATCAAAATGGCAAACAGTAAAAGTATGAGTATGTAAAAGATTGACAGTGTTTCCATTTAATTCAATTCATTCACTTAAGAATATTTAACATTCCTTAATTACCTACTAGAGCCAAGCACTGTTCTAGCACTGAGAATTTAGCAGTGAACAAAATGGGAAAGGCCTCTGCCCTTACAGAAATTACATTCCAATTGGGGGAGACAAATAAAATATGACAAATAAACAAGAAAATTCCAATCATTAACATTGCTAAGAAAAAAAATAAAACAGGGAAATGGGATAGAGTGCCCAGGGGGTGCAGGCTGACTCTTTAGCTAAGGTGTTTGGGGAAGGCCTGTCCCAGACAGTGATTTGGTGCGACAAAGTAGCCAGGCAAACAAAGATCTGGGGAAAGAGGGTTTCAGGGAGTGAGGGGCAAAGTACAGTGGGGAGGCCAAGTGCAAAGGCCCTGAGATGAGAAAGAGTTTAGTAAAACAAAGAAACATAAAGAAGATAATACGGCTGAAACAGTTGGAGCTAAGGAGGGTCTTAGAGGTCAGCAAGAGGTTTGCATTATATTCTGATTACACTGGAGAGTCACTGAAGGATTTTAAGTGGGGGAAGGCTATTATCTGACTTATACTTTTAAAAGATGTCTCTGGCTGCTGTGTGGAGAAAGGACTGTAGAGAGGGGTCAAGATGGATGGATAGAGAGACCAGCTGGGAGGCTACCACAGCAGTCCAGGCCAGAAATAATCACAGCTTAAACTAGAGCTATAATAGTTGAGATGGCAAGGAACAATCCAATTTTGAATATATTTTGGAATAGAACAGGACTTACTAATGGATTGGCTGTGGGTTTGGGGAGGTGCCACCTACTAAGATAGAGAAGCTTAGGGGAAAAGCAGGTTTGGGGAAGAAAATCAAGAGCTCTCTTTTGGATGCCTCTATGTGTAACTTTGACTCTTAGAATCAGTAACACTTTACATTCCCCCAATAAATAATCAAAACCAATCAGTACATGTGGGAATCTAAAATGGAATATAAGCAGTAACAAACCTAATTGTATTACATGAATTTAAGAACCATACTGAAGGGGGTCAGGAAGAAAATAACTAACCTAATTATTTTTGCTGAATACTGTAAAGATAAAAAGAACTGTATACAAACACTGTGCTCTAGTGAGTAAGTCTTTCTCACAAAGGTATGGGTCAGCAATTCTGTAAGTATTTCATATGTACACAGTTGACCTTTGAACAATACAGAGGTTAAGGGCACTAATCCCCCCCCCTCAGTTGAAAATATGCCTATAATTTTTTACTCCCCCAAAACTTAACTACTAATAGCCAGAAGCCTTATCAATACCACAGTTAACACATATTTTGTATGTTATATGCACTATATACTGTATTCTTAGGAAAAAAAAAAGCTAGAGCTAAGAAAATGTTAAGAAAATCATAAGGAAAATACATTTATAGTACTATATATATTTATTGAAAAAAATCTACACATAAGTGGACCTGCACAGTTCAAACCCGTGTTGTTCAAGGGTCAACCGTACTAGGATTGAATAAATAAGTAAATTTATTGTAGCTAATGAAAGCCAGATTTCTCACTGTCAAAGAAAGATGTTACAATAAAAAAAAAAGAGGGAAACAAGAATGAACCTTGTGGAGCTGGTCTGGAATCAGAGGTATCAGTATGAACTCATGGTTTTCCACATACACAGGTAAATAAATGGAAAGATGTGTGTTACCGGTGTGGGTTAGGATTCATGCATTTATTTCCTACCTCTATCTGCTGAGAAGACTAAGGAGCAAAGACACCCTAGAATCAACACTACAGAAACCTAGTGCCCAAGTCTTGGTTTATAAATATCATTCTCCAATAAAAGAACTAGGGCTCTTCAGAGGGCCAGAACAAAGAAAATATAAGATGAGCCTGGTACATCTTGTTCCAGAAAATAAGGGGCCCGAAAATAAGGACGGGCTCAAAAAATGTTGGAGGCAAACCCAAACTGATACAGGAGCCAACCTACAGTAGCTTCCAATGACCAAAGCTGGAACGATCTGAGAAACAAAATAAATGATAGACTGAATTAAAACCTACAGAATAAAAATATCTATGAGTCCATACTGATAAATAATTGAACAAATACACAATGGGGGAGAAGGAAAGGCTTTTGCATAAAGAAGAATTCTAATTAATAAATTAAAAGGGATGAGGGAAACATAAAATCACCGTTAGGTAAACACCATAGTAATAACTGTTGCAGGCAAGATCTACCACAGAGATGATAAAATCACTGGGCATACTTTGAGAAAAAGATAATAGCATAGTCACAAAATATTCAAGATATTCATCAGTTACAAAGGAAAAATGGTAACTTTGAGTACAGAAAACAGATAGACACCACCTTAACAATATGACCAAGGTTACATCATGAGTAATAAACCAACTTAACATCATGCATTCCTTGATATGATGCACTGAAAAGGATACATCACTTCTGCGGCATTTTGGCAAAAAAAGAAAAAAAGAAAAAGAAAAAAGCATAACCTCAATCTAATCATAAAAAAACATCAGATAAACCTAAACTGAGAAACAACCACTAAAACAACTCATGAAAAGTGTCATAGAGGAGGAGGAACTGTCACAGATCAGGGGAGACTAAGGAGAGACAATAAATGCAATGCAGGATCCTAGACTGGATCCTGGAGCAGGAAAAGATTATTTAAAAAATGGGTGAAATTCAAATAAGGTACAGAGTTTAATTAGTAGTTATAGAAGATTTCTGTTTTGCTTCATACTTTCCTTTTTATATTTTCTAAATTGAAAATATATTACTTTTATAATAGAAGAAATTATTTACCTTTTTTCTGTTATTTATTCAAAATTATATCATAAAGAGTGATCATAAAAGGATATGTGACTTCACTTAGTGCTCATTTTGTTTCCCACCCTCACCTGCCACAGCTCTTGTTTTTAGCATACTTCTTAGCACAACAGCATTTATTATATGAAAAAGGCATGGACACCATGATCACTATGTGAAAAAAGCTCTGTAGTCAAGGGCTCTGTTAGTCACAGGCTCTGCAGCTTTAGGGAAACAGGATTAGGGGTGACTTTTTGTCCTAAATTTTTTAATAAAGTTTTAATGATAATTTTTTAAATGAGGTAAAACATACATCTACCCTATGACGTAGCAATTCCACTTCTAGGTATTTATCCAAGAGCAAAAAAATAAATTATGTCTTTGATACACACAATATGCATCAATCTCAAAATCATTATGTTGACCAAAAAAAAACAGACGAAAACAGAGTACACATTGTATGATTCCATTTACAGGAAGTTCTAGAACAGACAAAACCAATCTATGTTGAAAGAAATCACAAACACTTGGGGGTTGAGGGGAGGATTAACAAGGAAACTTTCTGAGATAAGGATGATAGAAATGTTTAGTATCTTTTATTAAAATTACTGGGCTGTGGGGAGTGGGGAAGGTAGACGGGGTAAAGAAGGTCAAAGAAATCTAACTATGGGAGGTGAACATACAGTGTAAATATATATATGCTTTACTGTTAGAGTGTACAGCTGAAACTTATTGGATTTCATTAACCAATGTCACCATAAAAAAAAGTAATAATAAATAGCTATTTTAAAAAAAATTATTGGCATGACATTGGTTAATAAAATCAAATTTCATGTGTACAATTCAACAATACATCTTATGTATATTGCACTGTGTGTTCATCATCCAAAGTTAAATTTCCTTCCATCACCAAATATTCAACCCCTTTTACCCCCTCCTCCCTTTCTTCCCTCTAGCAACCACTAATCCACTATCCGTGTCCATGAGTCTTTGTCAGCTTTGTTGCTTTCAGTTTTATATCCTACATATGAGTGAAATCATATGGTTCTCAACTTTTTCTGTCTGGCTTATTTTGCTTAGCATGATTATCTCAAGATCCATCCATGTTGTCACAATTGGCAGTAATCTCTCCTTAGAGCTAAGTAATATCCCATTGTATATCTGTACATCTTCTTTATCAAATCATCTATTATAGGACACTTTAGTTGCTTCCATGTCCTGGCCACCATGAATAATGCTGCTATGAACATCAGAGTACATATATCTTTGTAGATAAATATTTTCAAGTTTTTTGAGTAAAAACCCAGAAATGGGATTGCTGGGTCATATAGTAATTCAGTAATTCAATTCTTAGTTTTCTGAGGAACCTCCATACTGTCTTTCATAGTGGTTATACCAATGTGCAGTCCCACCAGCAGTGTATGAGGGTTCCCTTGTCTCTGCATCCTCTCTAACACTTGCTATTACTTGTCCTTTTGATGATAGTCATTCTAACACGTATGAGGTGGTATCTCATTGTGGTTTTGATTTGCATTTCCCTAACAGCTAGTGAAGTTGATAATCTTTTCATGTCTGTTGGCCATGAGTTTGTCTTCTTAGGAAAAGTGTCTGTTCAGGTCCTCTGCCCATTTTTTGACTGGACTGTTTGCTTTTTTACTGTTGAGTTGTATGAGTTCTTTATATATTTTGGATATTAGGCCCTTATCAGAGGCATGCTTGCAAACATATTCTCCCATTCGGATGGTTGCCTCTGCCTTGTTGATGGTTTCTTTTGCTGTACATAAGCTTTTTAATTTGATGTAGTCCCATTCATTTATTTTTGCTTTTACTTTCTTTGCCTTTGAGGTCAAATTCATAAACTCCTCTCTAAATCCAAAGTCCATGAGTTTAGTACCTATGTTTTCTTCTATGCAATTTATTGTTTCAGGTCTTACATTCAGGTCCTTGATTAATTTTGAGTTAATTTTGGTGTATGGCACTGAACAGCAGTCTAATTCATTCTTTTGCATGTGGCTTTCCAGTTTTCCCAGCACTATTTATTGAATAGGCTTTCCTTTCTCCGAAATGTTCTGTATCTTGATCAGAGTAATAGTTACATGGCATATACATTTGTCAAAATTGATCAAATGATAAATCTTACATATTTTATTCCACGTAAGTTATGCCTCAACTTAGAGTATTAATGTGGCAAAAATGTGGCACAAAAATTTCATTAGATTAAAGGAGCCAGTAATCTAAGTCATAATTAACCACCTAAATAAAATGTAAAGAATATTGGGGGCCTAAAAAAGAAAAAAAGAAATTCTGATACCTGCTATAATACAGATGAACCTTGAAAGTATTATCCTAAGTGAAATAAGCCAGTCACAAAAAGATATAGATACTGTATGCCAATTATATAAGGCACCTAGAATAGTCACATTCACAGAAACAGAAAGTAGAATGGTAGTTTCAAGGAGCTGGGGAGAAGAGGGAACACAAGACAGAATGAGAAAATAAAGTTTTAAAAAACAGATGGTGGTGATGGTTGTGCAACAATGTAAACATATTGAGTCTACGGCCAAGCCACCCTGAACAAGCCCGATCCCCTCTGATCTCAGAAGCTAAGCAGGGTCAGGCCTGGTTGGTACTTGGTTGGGAGACCACCTAGGAAGACCAGGTGCAGTAGGCGTAAAAAATAAAAAATAAAAGATTGCAAGCTGACGAGGTCCTTGCAATCTGTGAGGTCAACCAAGGGTTGCCTCGCCTAAAAAAAAATTTTTTAAATAAAAAAGTAGAAAAATTAAAAAAAAACAATGTATTTAATGCCACTGACCTGTACACTTAAGAACAGTTAAAATGGTAAATTTTATGTTATGTATATTTTATCTCTCTCTCTCTCTCTCTCTCTCTCTCTCTCTCACATACACACACACACACACACACACACACACACAAACAAGATAAAAACTCTGAAATCTAATTAATCTGCTTATGTTGTTTAGCTCTAAAGAACTGTGGAGATCTGCTTTGCTTGCATTCTTTGAAAAGAATCATTCCTTTTTGAATCCTTCTGGGTATGAGCCAAAAGTATACAGGCTCTACATTTTTCTCTTATTTTATTTTAAATCTTAGACCTTCTAAGCTGTCATGACAGAAATCAGTGATGTTTGTCTCCTTCAGAGAATGGTCCTTAATCATTTAGGGGTTATACAGGCTTCTGAAAAATCACTAATCACAATTCTTCATCTGAGAGTAATAAAGTTGCTTCATCTAGTTTTAAGGTTAGGCTCTCAGAGGTTTATACTTTGAAAGGAACAAAAATACATATGTGATTGAATTATAAGCAAAAGTAGAAACTCAAGGCTTATAAGCAAGTCAGGAAGAGGTGCGGAAGTTTCAGCCCGCCTTCCTTGGAAACAGCACATCCTACTCCCTTGGGCCTCAGGGCTATGAGCACACTCTGCAGACCCAGGCTGAATCCATCTGTGCAGCTAGACAGAACCAGGATGCACCAGAACTACCCACAAGACTCACCTCATGCTGGGAATGGCATGATAGCCCAATCGGAAACGCAGTTTGCTGGACCCAGCAGCATCTGCAATCACCTTTTCTCCCACAGCATGCATGTGTTTGAGGAGCTCAAGGTGTTCCCTGGTCACAGCCTTCAGACTGGAAATGGAGGCCCATGGTAAGACCAGCCAGTGGTGACGAGCCTTGGGGTATTTATCCTTAATCACCACCACCTGCTCATCTTTGTAAACCTAGCAGAGGGGCAGAGAAGGAAACAGACATCTACCATGCATTTTCAGTGTGCCAGGTGCTGTCATATTCATTAACTCACTTAATTCTCACCACAGTCTTCTACAAAAGATTTTAGTAGATAAAAGTACAATTTTGACAGATGAGAGCACAGAGACTCAGATAAGATGTCTTGCACAAAGTCACGTAGTTACTAAGTAGGAAATCTAGGATTCCAACCCAGATCAAGTTGACTCTAATGTGTGTCTTCAATTACCACACTACACAGAATGCACAGAAGATGCCCAGTACAAAGTAGTTCCTCAGGATCTAATGTGAAATCCCTGTAGGAATCTCCACTCTACCACAGCAGACCATATGACATATGGACATGTGTTCCAAGAAACTCTATCAGATTTAGCTCCTTGTCACCCCAGGATGTAATTCGAAAAGAACAAAAAGACTCCTCCCAGGATGATGCCTGACTATTAAGCCCAAGGTTGCCCAGTGACTACAGTGAAAATACATTATCTGATGGTCCCTTGAAAGGGACCATAGTAAGGTTAACAAAACATCCCTTAATTGTATCCAGATGTTTAAAACAAACAAGACAAAGGAGATATTCATTTTAAGAACTTAGTTTCTCTCCAAAGAATTCCAGGTGCTCACTTACTGACAATGGGAAAAGCCACTTATTCTCACAAAATAGCCCAATAAAACGAATCTCATTCAAAAGGACTGATCTCCTTTGAGTTCATTTGTAGTTATGACCTCTGTGTAAGTCAATTAAGACATGAAATGAATTTCAATGCCCAAATTTTATTCTGACCTGCATTTGGGGGTCCTGCATAGAAATCTTCAAGCCTTGACTCCAGTGGCTTGAATATTCCTTAAAAAAAGGGGGGGGGGCAATGTAAACTGTAAATGGCAATAGTTAAACTTGGCATTAATTAACATTACATGTCAGCGAAGTCCAACCAAACTTAGAAATAAGGTTTTTAAAAATTATCCTCTTTATTTCAATCTTTTGCCTTTGTAACTATAAGCCATCCCCATTTTCTTCCTTTATTTAGAGCTGCATGTCTAGACAGAGACTAGAAATGCCAGAGTGTGAATCACATCCTCTTCTGCCCTCTCCCATTCCATCTCAGCCTGACTAGGTTTCCATTCTGACATCAGGATGTGAACCATGACCTATTAAAAGTATTCCAAAGCTAACCTTCTAGATATACCATTTTAGTAGTTCAATATTAAGTACACTACCATAATGCCCTACCTTCAAGTGGCTTACCTCAGGAATTCAAGAGAAAAGTATATAAAGCAACATTCACCCAAGTGACTGGTAACACAAACAAGTGTCTCTTTAATCATGGTTAATAACCCTTGTCTTGGTTAATAAATAACCCTTTATGCATGTCTGAGCTTTACAGTGTACTAAACAATTAAGCAGTCGTTATATTTCATTTAATCTCCACATTGTCTATTATATACACTACCCTCACCTTTTTGGTAGATGCATCTGTCCCCTTGTTTGGGGGTACGGAGCACTGGCTAGGGTGACTCCCAGATTCCAGTCCTGTGCTCAGCTCAGCTTCCTGGGCAGCATCCCTTCCTATGGAATCATTGCTGCCGGATCTCTTTCTCTTCCTATGTGTTACCAGGCCAGGGCTCTTTGCCTCTTCCTCAAACTCTACAATATATGGATAAAGTTCATTCACCATGTGGAGAACCTGGCCAGGCTGCAGCTTTACCTCTTGGTCCTTTCCAATTATGATTGAGTCGATGCTGGTAGGATTGACCCCTACCTATGAAATAATAAGAAAATAATTATAATAATAGCCATAACACCATTACAAATATAGCCACTGCTATGTTAACCACTTACTCATGACAGGCACCATGCTTAATGTTCACTTATAGTACTCTGTCACTTCCACACATGACAGAGAAGCCTTACTGGCTGGCACAGACACTCTTAAGTCAACAGCATAAGAAAATCATCAAGTATGAAATGGAAAGTTACAAAAAGACGTACCTGCTTTACTTTGACATATCCTTTGTCACACTCTGCTTTCAACTGTACTGAAAGAGATTTAAAAATTTAAAAGTTAAACGATGAAGCCTCACTCCAGGATGCAACTTGACAGTTTCTTCAAAGGCCTATGAGCAAAACTGCCCATTATGCAGGTGGCTGAGGCTCCAAATCCTTCCATAAAATATCAACAGTGTACATACTCCTCTGGCTACTGCTAATAGCCCTAGGAGGCAGCTTTACTGAATCCCTACAAGCCCTCCTATTCCAAAGCCCTTGGCCCATCTGGCATCACAGATTCTGCAGTCAGGTAAGGGGACCCACTTCTCTCACAAGCTCTGGGCTCAGAATTAAATCAGGCTTCCACTATTATATAACACTATCAGATGTCTTCCACAGAGAAAGAGACAAATGATACATTGTTGGAAAATATAAGTTCAGCTGGCCTTGGGAAGAAGGAGTGGTAAGAATATTCTAGAAAGAGAACTATTCATACAGAATAGTCTGAGCATGTGCGGGGAGAAGTGACATTAAACATTCATGTTCAGTTATGTGAACAGTTTCTGGGGTACAACAGGGAGCAAAGAAGAGACACAGAAGAGACACCTGCTCTTCAGGGAGGACAGGCAGAGGACAGGCTGACATATCGTCCCTACAGTTGCTATTGTGACAAGGGGGACAGAGAGCAAGAAGTATCTGCTTCTGTATCTTGGGCCCAGCAAGCTCAAGCCTGGCTTTTTTCCCCTGTTTAGATTAACTCATGTGGAAAAACCCATTATCAGTGCTGCCGACTGCAAGCCTTGGGAAATCCTGCTACAGAGAATACACTACAGGTGGGAGGCCTCATAGGAGTGACCGTGTCTGGAAACTTACAGGTAAAAAATGAGGTACATGGTAAGCCTTTTCCCTTAGGACTTTCATTTCATTAAATCCCAGAAACAACATTTCAAGAGCTGGATGCTATAGTCTTATAAAGATGCCACCCTACATGGTTTCAGCCTGGTGACTCCAGAATTCAACTGTCTCATTGCCCAACGAGGACCATCTCTAGGCAAAGTAGGGTGCAGGACTTAGTAACAGGATGGGACCTGCCTGTTCCCAATACTAAACAGTAACTGCTTTCAGAGAGTCAAGAGTGAATGGGACCCTGGTGTTGACTTAGGTAGCTCAGTTCCTGAGTTTTCTTTATGGCAAACAAAAGTGATCAGTTACCTTGCTGTCGAGAACATTTCTTGTCAGTGATCTTGGTCTCTGGGCCACGCCCAACCATGACTGCTTCCAAATGTGGAAGTTTGATTCTCTGGTGCCGGTTGTCCTGTCTCACCAGCCAGCATATCCGCATCATTACTCTGAGAGACAAAACAGAAGAGAGTCACTGGAAAAACCAGCACAAGTCTTCCAGAGTCACACCCCGGCACCACCACATATGCCATTTACCAGTTGTTCATCTTGAGGCAAGTGACTTCACCTCCTTCGTCTCAATTTCCTCCCCTGTAAAATGTGATCCTGTAAAATGTGATAATGACAGGCCTCATGAGGCTGTTGTGAGGATTAAGTAAGATAATGCAGGTGAAGTACTCACCTCTGTGTCTGAATCATGCTAAACAATCTAATATTTGCTTTGTTTATTGATATACTATATGTGCTGGACATTAGGCTACACGCGAGGATCAAAGAATGATTAAACACTGTCCCTAATCCTTTAGAGGCCTGGAGTACAACAGGGCAGATAGACTCATACAACAATTATTAAAATGTAATGTGATAAGCACTATAAGAACAAAAAAAAAAAAAAAAAACAAATATAGCATTAGCACAGGCAAAAGAATAACTGACTCTTTCAGGTAGTATCAAAAAAGGTTGCATGAATAAGGGATATTTATGCCGGGTTTTAAAGCATGAAGATGTTCCCTGGCAGAGAACTAAAGACGTAAGAACAGAGGATGTTCCTCAGTCCACAGACACCTTTATGTGTATTAGAAGGTTTCCCTTTCCCATCATAACATACTGATGTTAGAACAATACATTTTACTGTCATCTGACAGAAGATTGTCGTAACAAATATACAAACCTACAATTTCTAAAGTTTGAATGCAGCACCTTTGGGCAATACACAACCTGCACAATAGTGGAAATGTTGGTGTTCTTTTGAAAAACAATGTAGAGTATCAGCAGAAGAGAGAGACAAAAAATTCTGATTGAACAAAGGCAGAACAAAGGGGATGGAGAGAAAGAAGAGCCAGAAGAAACCACAATTACTGACTGCTTTTGGGGAATGACAAAGGAGTAAAAGGAGATACCAACCTGGATTTCTAATATGGAAATATCCATTAACCAAAATGAGGAATACACAAGGAGACCTACTTTGGGCATAAACAGTAGATGACAGAATGATTTCAGATTGAAACAACTAAATTGACTATGAAGGATCTAAGGGTCAAGCTGGGTGTACGGGTATAAAGCTCAGGAAGAGGAAAGGACTGAATGTATATATTTGAGAGGCATCAACATCTCATAGAAGCTGAGGCAGAGAGAGAAGATAAGATCACCCAGGGAGGTAAAGCATGGAATTATGGACAGGGACAGAACTAGAGCTTCAAGATGCCTCCCTAGACTCCCTAGACTCCCTAAGCTTATCAATGCTCAGGCCTCTAATATCTTCTCTTTAAGAAATGTCCCCTGTAGGCAAGGCAATACCTATCAGGTCCTCTGCACAAGCTTTGTGTCCAAAGGGGAGAGAAAAGACACTAGATTTTAAAAATCAGAGTTTCATTACCAACTGTAAAGACAAGATAATGCAAGGCGAAGTGAGTATATGAGTGCTCAGGGGGTGCAAAGTCATAGATATTGGGTCAGGAAAGGTTTCGGAAACTACCCACTTGAAAAGGCCAAGAGCCAAGGGAAATGATAAGAAAAAGAGTGGGGGAGAGGGACATTCCATTTTAAAACGCACAAGTGACAGCACAGATTTCAGCAATGACAAGCCATGGGTGAGGGGTAGAAAGCAGACTTTAGTTGATGGCCCAGAGGAGCTACCCTAGAGATTAACCAAAAAAAGGCAGAAGTGTTGAAAGAACACTAGACTGAAAAGCTGAGATCAATCAACAGGAAAAAACTGAAGTGGAGAAATCCAGAGTCAAAGATTAGTCAGGAGGCTGTTAAAATAATGTGAGCCAGAGTAAGCTCCAAAAGGCAATCCAGTAGGTCTTTGTGAAGGAGCTGATGCCAGAGCATGAAGAGTCAGTTGTAAATCTAAAATCCTAAATCTGGAGCTTCAAATGATGATGGTACTAAAGGCAAGTCACACTTTTAAATGTCGTGTTCACATGGGCATCTTGTTTGCACTTACTGGAAACTGATGAATGAGCAGATAATGGACTAAGAAGTATATCTTCATTAGGCATCAAGAAATAAGTCTGTGATGACAGACTACTCTCAAATAAGTAATTCTTAATATGATCTCCTGGTATTGGTTTATATTCTTTCCTTCCTCCTAGAAACCCAAATCCTTCACAACTTTCAAGTCTCACTTCTTCCCTGAGGCCTTCACTGAGCTGTCTTCTGTTCTCTACATCCTGTTACGAGGTATAATCAATTTATCTTCTCTAAAAATTAAATGTGGATGTAATTCTACTCTCCAGATATGAATAAAATCTCCTTGTAAACAGACTGCATCACTGCCCATCCATTCAGGAAACTAAAAAAGAAATTCTAGGGTCTCTGGAGATCACTGCCCTGGGTTAGGCCTGGTCTTACACTTCTATATCTCCTGGTGTTCAGCATACCTTTATCAAGGGTATACTATGTGCTAGGCACTTGCTAAATGTTTTATTTATATCATCTGATTTAAACTTCACAACAACTCTCATTCCAAGAGAAAATTTAAGGCTCAGAGAAGATTGTGCCAGAGCTAGGATTTGAATTAATTCCAAAGAACAGGTTCTTAATCACTGCACCATATACCTTTGTCTTCGCTCATTTGATCATTCAGTCAGAATTACTACATGCCCACTATGTACCCGGTGCCATTCCAGTGCTGGGAATCAAGAGATACATCTCACTTGTATTATATGATACATCACACCTGCCTTCAAACGGCTCAATCTTGTGGAAGAAACACAAAGACAATTATAACAAATGTGGTAAGTATAATGACTGGTCTGTGCAAAAGGTATCATGGAAGCACAAAGGCGGAGTATACAACAGATTTGGAGAAAGGAAGTGTCAAGGAACGTTTCTCATATTAGGTAGGCCTAAAATGAGTCTTATATATAAACCAGGTTAATTAGGTGAAAGGGGGCAGCCTAATTTGGTGAGAAGCAGAAAGTAGATAAAGGAATCAGAGAGGAGATTCCAGTCAAAAGGAACACCAAGGGCAAAGGCACAAAGAGACAATACAATACACATGAAGAAGCAGTTCAGTGTTGGGGCAACCTAAAATATGAGGCAGTAAACAGACTGGAGATGCAAGCAGGTCCAGCTGAAGCAGAGCCCTGGGAGACAACTGAGAAGCTCAAATTTTAGAAGTTCCTATGGATTTTGCAATTCAGTAAACAACATATATTTGCTGAATGAGAGAAAAGAGCAAATGAATGAACAAATAGCTCTTTAAAGATTATTAAGCAGGACTTTGATACAGATTTGTTTTCAAAGATCATTTGGGGAAGGAGGTAGGTAGTGTGAACAGATATGTAGGAACAAGACTAGAGGTGGGAAAATCAGTTAGAAGGCCATCATATTTCAAGTGAGAGATGATGAGGTCTAAAGTAGGACAATAGCAGAAACAAAGAAGAGAGTACAGATTTGAGAAACATTGAGAGAGTAAAATCACTAGGACTTAGTGATGGATGTGATAAGAGTAAGTTCAGTGAAGATGCTGAGTTCAGTTTTTGGCCTCTGAATTTAAACTGCCTGTGGGACTTGCAGAGTTGTCCAGCAGGGTAGTCAGAGGTAAGGGTGAAACTCAGAAAAGAGGTCTAAGCTGACAAATTCTATTTGGGAGCATGTAGGAGGTTAAAACCAAGCCAGGTGATGTGCTCATTCAGGCAATGTACACGAAATGAAAAGATCATAGGCCAAAGTCACAAGCCTTGGAAACATACAATTATTTAGGAGAGGAAGAAAAAGACTATCCACAGAAGAAATGACTGGTGAGAGTAGCACATGGAGAAACAGCTAAAATGTAAGCTCCATAAGGAGGGTACTTTGTCTTGTTATCTGTGTTATCACAATAAATGTTCATTGAATAAATCAGCTGAGTGTGTTATTCTGGAAAGGAAAGGAAAGAAGGGAGTGAGAGGTATCATCGAATTTCAAAAGCAGCAAAGGGATCCAGCAATGATTTTTAAAATGTCTATCTGGTTTGATAATCAATAACTGGTGACCTTAGGGGAATTTCAGGGGAATGATAGGTCTGAAAGCTAAACTGTAGAAGGGAATGGGAAGTTAGAAAATGGAGACAGAATTTAGAATACTCTCTAAAACAGTTTGGCTAAGAAGGGAACACTTACTGGATGACAGCTAAAGGAAGATTGATCACCAAGAACTTATTCTTTCTTTCTGATTTGGGGATGGGAGGGAGGGTGAAGGTTGGTCAGGAACATGAGAAACGTGACCTTATTTATACATGACTGAGATGTAGACAGGGGCAGGAAAGACAAATGAAAACAAGCTCTCATTGGTGGAAGTATAAAAGAAAAGTTAGAAGCAAAGATAAAGGTATTTACTTTGATCAGAAAATACAGCTCATCCTCTGAGACTTAAGGTAAAGATAAGTGTAAATCTAGATTACTTCGTAAGAGCAAAACCAGAAGCAGAAATTTGAGAGAAAGCACACCTAATGACCTGATTCTTCTCCATAAAATAGATTACGACAGTGTATGGGGGCTTAAAGAACCATTGAATAAAATCAATATGGAATAGTGCATAACATGCAGGCCTGTGACGTCCAACTGGTTTGAGTTTAAATGGTGGCTCCACTGCTTACTCACTGTGTGATTTGAGACAGATTTAACCTAAGCCTTTCCTTCTTCAGCTGTAAACAATATTAATAACTGCTCTACACTACAAGGGCTAAATGAGAAAGTATGTAAAGCTTGGTGTCTGGCAAAAAGCAAGCATTCAACACATCGCTCGTTAACAGTGAAGGTAGGATGAAACCAGCAGCTAAAGACACGTAAAAAGATCATTTGACAGCACATACTGTGCAACTAAAGTGAAAAAGCACAGATCCGTATTGTCTCCCCACCTGAACAGTCTTTCCTGTTCCAAATGTTCTAACTATCTCCAATATAAGTCAAATTCCCAAAAGGCTCCAAACGTGGACCACATTAATTCCAAATGAAAATTAAATCTCTGCTTTGTTGAACCGCTATCACTGGGCTGCATATAAAACGGCTTGCTTCTTCTGGCCTTTCTATAAGGCCTGTTGAGGACTTACAGGAGTGAAAGGCCCACAAGTTCCTTTCAGGGAGCGTTTCTGGAAGAAACAGTGTCCATCCTGACAAGCTGAGCCGCCTCCATGATTGGACAGTGCCCACTTTCTAATCTTTTCCCTGCTTCTTGCGACCAAGTTAGGTACAAGTGCCGGGGGCACAGGGGAAAAACGAGAAGTGGGACGGAAACCAACGTGAGCGCCGCCAAAACACCGCCCAGGGGAGGAGAGAAGTGGGGAGCCGAGAGCCCTAGAGCCCGAGGATGGAGCAATTCCTGCCGGGGGAAAAAAAGCTGTGAGAGCGTTCTTCGAGGTACATTACTCAAGGGCCGTAGCAGACCCTGCCTAAGGTCCACATCCGCGAATTTCAATCTGGCCAGCAAAAGAGGTAGGCCTACGAAAGGCTTACCCAGAAACGGTGACAGACAAGTTCACGTTACTCCTCCGTGCCGCACTACTTCCGGCGCTGTGGGATGACGTCGAGAGACAAGACGGAGGGAAATCAGGATGATTAACACTGTCTGCCCGATGACTGGCTGAGAGGGTCTCGCCCACGGTCCGAATCCGGAAGCGGCACCGCAATTGGTCCCTCACTGGAGCGTGGCCCAAGTGTGATTCCTGGCAGTTATCCCCGTGGGGAGGAGCTCCCTCAGCATCAATCTACGCGAGCTGCTTCCCTGTCACTCACTGCCTCTCAGTCTCTGAATTAGAAGAGACTTCAGCCTGCTGTCTCCTCTGTGGCCATTTTTAGGCAGCCGTGCAACCTCTTGACACTCTCTTCGTAAGGAGCTCACTACCTTTAAGGTCATGTTTTGCTGTAGACAGTACTTTATTATTGTTTACTCGCTCCTTTTCAAAACTACCATCTGCTTTCTTTATCGGGTGAGAAAAGGCTAGAGGTAGAGGCGGAGAAACCTAAGATTTTTTTAGTGCTGTCCACCAAATGAACTGGCTGAGGGGCAATCAGGGAAGACAGAAGCAGGATACTGGGATGATGAATGTTTGGCAATTTTTACAGCAATTTCAGGATGTTCCCTAAGGATCACATATAACAATTATTCAAAGGCATTTTGGTAGATAAGAAATTCCTATCTTATGAGTGACTGCATAGTTTATAATTTTTCTTCAACTCAGTAGAAACTGAGCCTTAAGGAGTCACATTTCTTGATCAAGGTTGAATACTGTTTCCTTCTATAGAAAAGCAGAGACTCGGTGGTATGATGGAGATATCAGAGCTACCAAAACAGGGTGGAAGGATCTCCCAGGAAACATGAAAGAGACTGGTCCTTGTTAGCAGAGAAGCTGCAGGTTTATATTATATTAGGGTCACACCAAGAAGTGGGGAAGCACAGGAAGCATCTCAGCAGCCACAAGGGCCTCATGGTGGTGGATGTGGTTCGCACTTCTTGAGGCAAAAAGAGGCCACTCTGGGTACTTGACCAGTTTTGCTCCCTCAAATTAAGCTTCTTTTAGCCTCTGTTTCTAACTAACCTGTCTTTATGTGTCTTGCATTTAAAATTGGATTGGATTATTCTAATTGGATTATTCACCATACATTATGCAAAACTGGGCAAAGTTTCCACACTTAGCCTATTAGGTCCAGCCCTCTAGCTACAGCATATTACTGGCCAGACAAGCAGGGGCACATGGCATAATACATAGCTAAGGGCATGCGTGGCAGGCACTTAAGACTTTCACAGACTCCAGAACCAAAGATTACCATAAACAGATGCATAGAAATTAACAAAGAGTAGTCTGCAGTATTATCTAATGTAGCGGCCCTCAAAATGTAATCCTTGGATCTGTAGCAATAGCTAGGAACTTGTTAGAAATGCATATTCTCAGGCCTCACTCCAGGCTTACTGATTCAGAATCTCTGGAGTAGGGCCCAGCATTCTGTTTTAAGCTCACCAAGGTTATCCTGATGAATGCTCAAGTTTGAGATTCACTGATGAAAGACAAAGTCTTCAAACTGTATACCATGATAAATGTGTTTTTTTGGCTTTCTCGGCCTTTTTTTTTTTTTACAAATTAAAATTTGTGGCAAAATACACATAACATAAAACTATCAACCATTTTTAAATACTGTATACAGTTCAGTAGTTAAGTATATTCATGTTGCAGTGAAATCTGTTTCCAGAACTTTTTAATCTTGCAAAACCAAAACTATTAAACAATAGCCCATTTCCCCTTCCTCCAGTTCCTGGCAGCCACATTCTACTTTCTGTTTCCATGAATTTGACCACTCTAGATATCTCATATAAGTGAAATCATGCAGTATTTTCTCTTTTGTGACTGGCTTATTTCACTCAGTATAATGTCCTCAAGTTTCGTTCACTTGTAACATGTTAAAACTTCCTTTTTAAGACTAAACACTCCATTGCATGAATACACACATTTTAACTATTCATCTGTCAGCAGACGTTTAAATTACTTCTACCATTTACTATTATGAGTAATGCAGCTGTGAACATGGTTGTACAAACATCTCTTCAATATTCTGCCTTCAATTCTTTTGACTATATACCCAAAAGTGTGATTGCTGGGTCATAATTCTATTATTAATATTTTAAGAAACCACCTACTGTTTTCCATAGCAGCTATACCATTTTACATTCCTACTAGCAGGATGCAAGAGTTCCAATTTATCTACATCCTCAACACCACTTGTTATTTTCCAGTTTGGGGTTTCTTCTTAATAGCAGTCATCTTAATGGGTATGAAATAATAGCTCATTGTGGCTTTGATTTGCATTTCTCTAATGATTAGTGATGAGCATCTTTTCATGTTTGTTGGCCATTTGTATATCTTCCTTGGAAAAATGTCTACTTAAGTCCCCTGCCCATTTTTTAATTGGGTTATGTTGTTGTTGTTGCTACAATGTAGAAATTCTTTTTGTATTCTGAATATTGACCCCATATCAGATATATGATTGCAAATATTTTTCTCATTTTGTAGGTTGCCTTTTGACTCTGCAGATTGTGACTTTTGATGCACATAAATTTTTAATTTTGATTTATCTTTTACTGGCTGTGCTTTTGGTATCATATCTCAGAAATCACTGGAAGATTTTCCCCTATGTTTTATAGTTTTAGGTCTTACGTTTAAAGTCTTTGATCCATTTTGAGTTCATTTTTTATATGGTATAAGGTAAGGATCCAACTTCATTCTTTTGCCTGTGAATATCCAGTTTTCCCAGCATGATTTGTTGAAAACATTGTCCTTTCCCTCACTGAATGATCTTAGAATCCTTGTTGAAAATCATTTGACAACATATGTAAGGGTTTATTTCTGAGCTCTCTATTCTATTCCATTGCTCTACATGTCTGTCGGTATGGTAATACCACCCTGTTTTGATTACTGTAGCTTTGTAAAAACTTTTGAAATCAGGAGGTATGAGACTTTCTTCTTTTTCAAGACTGATTTAGCTATTCTGCTTGGGGGCGGTGGGGAGTTAATTTTTTTCCAACACTTAAAATTAAAAGATCTCACATGAAAATCAGGATTCTTGGTCTCTTGGGGGAAAAAATCAATAAATCCAGCAAATTCTGACAACAAATAGCTAGAATTGTGAGTATCTGCTATGTGCTCTCTAGTTTGCCACTGTCTCCATCTACTCATTTATGTAACTTGCCTGGATCCCTGAATGCCCTTCCTTCTTTGAGACTTTAAGACTTCTGGTCTAAGGAAAAGGCACTTAGAGCCAGAGGACCAACCTGGGGAGGCTGCAGTGGTCTGATTCAGAGGTTTGCTCAGAAGGAAAAGTATAGCGTTCTAGGAAAGAGTATAGCTAAGAAAATTCATTTTGTTTTTAGGGTTGTTTTGTTTTGGTTTGGTTTGGTTTGGTTTGGTTTGGTTTTTTGAGGAGGTAACAGAGTGGGAGGGAGTTAGGAGAGGTGTCAGAAAAGACTTATTTGAGGAAAGGAAAATAAATCGAGTCCTGAAAGATGAAAAAAAAGACCTGGTGAAAGAATATTCTGAGTCTATGATCTACACTGAGGACAGAGCATGTACAAAAGCCCTACAGCAGGGCCTTTAGCATATTCTTTCAGATGTGACAGAAGTCTAGTGGAGCTGAAGGTTCGACAGTGAAAGGAAAATGGTGAGATATGAGCATTTAGGAACTGTACATGGATTCAAACTATATTCAATGAAAAACCCCTGAAGAGTTAGTTATCCAGGGAATAACATTATTTTTTATTTTATAAAGATAACTCTAGCTGCTTTGAGGAAGAATGGATTAGGGGGAGGGCAAGAACAGAAAGGTTGAGGGCAGTTAAGAGTTTAGTGCAAAGGATGTTGGCAGCCTGGACAAGAGATATTTTGGAGGCAGCATCGACTAGACAACACAAGACATATTCTTCTCTGTAGGCAGACCTAGGTCAGATACAAAATAATAAAAGTAACTTTGTGGAATAGGACCAAAACCTAGTGAGCAACAAATTTAGTTGCATGTTTTACATATCGAAAAACTTCTCACTGCAAACACCTAGAACTCTGCCTGCAAGCTTCCTCTGGTATCAAAGGCCTTCTCTGACTGCATACAGGCCAGAAGTGAGAGGCTTTACACTTCTGGAAGCAGTAATGAAATGATGTAAAGTGGATGGGTAAAGTGGTTTTCTCACCCCTCGGTGAAACAACTTTAAAGCATGTATACACTCTACTGTATCCCAGAGGTTCTCCAGCAAGACTAATCCCCAGTTCCCTTGAGTGGTAACCTGCACCCTGGCTTCCTTCCAACCCTTGTCTCACTCTTCCCCTCCTCAAATGGCACTTCTTGGGATCATCTCCCAAACAAATGACTTGCACTCAAATCCTTGCTTCAGTGTCTGCTTCTGGGGGAATCCAACCTAAACACACCTCCTGACTGTTTTCTAATGATACCATTTTACTTCTCTTTTTAGATAAGTTAATAACTCCTACTGCTTCCCAACTTTTTAATGTCATGGCACAAAGATTAAATCATATTTGCAGAGCACACTGGGGTAAACTTAAGGTCTATGAGGAACTTGGTAAAAAAAAATCATTACTTTTTTTATAATTATATAAGAAAAATAAAAAAGTATTTAACATTGATTTTGGCTAAATATTCAAATATACGTTGAAATTTTTCATGAGACACTTGAGTTTCTGTGAATATTACCTTTTTGACTTTAGGTTTCATGATGAAATAGATATATAATTTCTGATTAAAATTTTTTAATGATAATCTTTTCACATTCTTGGTAGTCACACCTATAATTTGCAACGCGAATAGAGAAGTTCTCTTCTATACATCATAGTGTAAACAAGCTAATATATTCATTAACTATACCCTACAATTTACTTTAAAATCTTCCACCTATAATTTACACTTTATTGTTTTCAACTCCTGCTTTCAGGACTGGTCAACTTCTCACATGGATTTCTAAATTTCTAAGGGTTTAGAGAATAGTCACTGTAATCCCAAATACTGACATTCATACCATTGATGGTTCAAGTCAGAACTTTTATTTCAATTCTGCACTTATTTGTGTAAATCACGAATGCCATGGTGGTCTCTCCTAAAATGTCTTATAAACGTATTAAAAAGAAAGTCACAGGAAGCTTTTCTAACTTTTTCTGCCTTACCTCCCACCATCTCTTCATTCCCAGCCTTGTACCAGCAAAATATTGAACTTCTTACCCTTCAACTCTCTCCTCTATTGTAGAGATAAATGAGCTACTCCCTGCTAAAGCCTTGGCCCAATTGTAATACCTTACTGCATTCTTTGATGTTCATGCTATTTTCTCTGGAATGCTCTTCATTTTTCTCCCTAATTCACTCTTGCCCCCTCCAATCCATTCACACTGCAGCTCGAGAAAATATTTCAAAACATAAATATGACCATGTCATTGCCCTGCTTAAATCCTTTCATGGGCTTCCACCACTCACTGCCTATCCACATACTTAAACACAGGGGCTTTCTTTCATATTCTTGAATCTACTCAGTCAAGGTTCTTGGATTGGAAGCTAGAAAACTATTCTAGCTAACTTAAGGATGGATGGGGCTGCCCTTGGTACCATTCCCAAAGCACATGAATCCTGTACTCTCCATGTCCTCCACCTCACAATTATAGATAGTTAGCAGTAACTCCTAGAACAGGAGGACCGGGGCTCTTTGCATTGTCAGCTCTTCCCACTGGTAAGAGGGACATGGCTCTAGGAGTCCCCATGGACACCTGCATCCCACAATTCTCCAGTGTCTCGGCCTCTAAGCAGATGAATTCAGAAAAGCTCTAGCTCTCTGTTGGCTGGTGCTGAAGCCACCACAGTGAACAAAATGAAGTTCCTGCTTTCAAGGAGCTTACAATCTAGTAGGGAGAGGCAGGCTACGAACAAAGACATATACAGGTTACATGGGGATAAATGCCATAAAGAAAAAGGATAGAAAGCGATGAGGATATTTTGTGTATTATGGAAGGCCTTTTTTGAGCACAGACCTAAAGGAAGAAGAAAGTCATGTGGACATCTAGGTGAGATGGGAAACCATCAAAGGATTTAATCAAAGGAATGACATTTTTTTTGGAGCCCTGCCACCTCCAACCATCCCATAGCTACGTATTTTCAAAAAGATTATTCTAATTACTTTATAGTGCCAGGATCTTAAAGAGAGGGGATGGTTTACAATCGCAGTTTCTTCAAATCTTGACGTCTGCATCCATTCAATAACCACTTAGAGTGCCTCCTGTGTATTAGACAGTGAGCTACATACTGAAGTCAACAAGCTAGACACAGCTCCTCCCTTCAAGGAACTTCGAGTCTGGTGGGCGCAGTTCCAGCATATATTCACCTTCCACAGACTTAGCTTTGAGTTATTCTACTCTTCTTCAGATACTGACCTAGCTGCTCTTTCTCTCATGTCTGTCTCATTACATTTCAGACTGGATGCCCAGGGGCACTTTCCTGATCATCGTCTGCCTCCTCTTGACAACAAATTTGTATTTCTACACTTTTAAACTATTCAGACAATCTTTGACCCTCCTACCTTGTTATTCTTTCACTAGCAAAGCTCCAGCTCTGCATGTCAAAATAACACCATTTAATTAAATTTACTTTCTTCCTTTATATACTCTCAACCAGAGTAAAACATCTACTTACATAGAATAATATCACTCTAAATTATATGGCCTTTAACAAAATTTTTAGCCACTCTCCAAAAAGCTTTTGATACAGAAGAAACTTCACTTCCCACCTATGTGACTTCTCCCTCATGTCTTAGAGATAGGGAATATGGCATGTGCAACTGAGGAGAAAAAAAAGAAAAAAAAAATTTAGACAATGTAGAGTTAGCCTTTCTCTCCGTGGTAGTCTACTACTTTACTAAACCATATTGATTCTCACCTCTCAGAATCCCCACACTGACTCTCTACTTGGCCAAGGGACTGGCTTTGGCCAATGGGACATTAACAAGTATGATGTGAGCAGAGCCTTACTTAAGTGCTTACCCCTTCGGGTGATCCTCTTCAGAACCTAGCTGCTGTAAGAAGCCCAACTTAGCCACGTGAAGAGTTCACATGAAGGAGAACTGGGATCCCAGCCAACATCTGCAGCTGAGCTCTCAGCCAACAGACAGCATGTGAGTGATCCAGCTTGGAAGGACCCTCCAGCCATAGTCGAGCTATCCCAGTGGCAACCACATGGAACAAAGATGAGCTATTCCTGCTAAGCCTTGCCCTAATTACAGAATTTTGAGCAAATAAATGACTATAGTTACTTTAAGCCACAAATTTTGGGGGCAGTTTTTCACACAGCATCATATAACTGGGACACTCCCTTTTCTTTAAAAAAAAAAAGGCACCGTTCCTACTGTATGCTGAATTCTTAACACTGAAATGTCTGAACTTTGGGTCAAGGGTCAACTTTCCTAATAAGAGAGCTGCCTTATATATTTGTATAATTGCTAACTTAATGTCTGTGCCCCCATTCATCTGTAAACTCCATAAGGGACGGGATTATGTCTGTCACAGTCAACACTGTTTCACAGACCTAGAAAAGACCCTAGCACACATTAGGCACTCAATCAATATTTTAGTAAATCAACAATGTGTTGACTTACTAGCAATATTAGTTCCTCTGTTTCAACAGGATAGTAATTTTTATGACCACTATTACAGCAAACACTTATATAATGTTTACTATATGTAGACACTGTTCTAAGCACTTTACATGTATTAACTCATCTAGTCTTCACAATAACCATATGAGCTAGGTACTATTATTATCCCTTTTTACAGATAAGGAAAATGAGGTACAGAAAGGATAAGTAACTTGCTTGTTGCAGGGCCAGGATTTAAACCTAGGGAGTCAGTTTCCAGAATTCATATATATTTTTTAACTATGTTATTACTACTTTATTATTATTAAGGAATCTACTTCTATGATTATCATGAAGCCCAGGCTAGGTTAACACTGACAAGTTTCTCCACCCTGGATTTTCTGGTTATAGTCACTATCTTCTCTCTCCACCTTAACTGAAAACCCAAACTCATAAGGCTTCAATCCCTGTCCTTCTGTTCCTGGAAGATGCCAAAGCCAAGATGCAAAGCCAACAATGTACAAAAATTTTTCAGAGAAGACAAACCCTCTATTTTGTTTTATGAGGCAGATAGCAACCCCAAACCCGGACAGGATGGGATCTGCACAGGCTGTCAATCAAAATCCATATTCTTAACCACTGCACTCCCTCTCCCGGTTTCTTGTCCTGGTCTAGCAGTGTGATTGCTGTTGAAGTGATAACAAGATAAGGTTACACACCAGAGGACAAAGAATATCTTAATAATGATGAAGACATCGTTGTGACTATGCAGGTAGAAAGCTGCACATAGGGACCAAGTTCCTGCCCTGAAACACCTTTATAATGTTAATGACAACAGGAAGATGACAGAATTGAAAAGTGTTGATGCTCACCAGGAAGAAACACCAGGTCCTACCTACCCCCAAACCTCTAACTTTGCCAGCTAAAATGACAGAACCCCAACCTATGAGCTCAACTCAACCCCAGACCCCTTACAGGACTGTAAAGAACCCTGATTCTGTAGCCTCTAGTTCAGCCCTGAGTCTCTTTAAATGTCGGTGCTATCATGACCTATAACTGGGTCTTCCTGATGCTCAGCACAGAGACCCATGGCAAAAGGCCCACTGTGGCACCGTCACCAGCCCTGCCTCTGCTCTGAAGGACAGCCTGGATGTGGAAGCCTGATCGAAGTCAACAATACCCTCAAGGTGCCCTGCAAACTGGCCTCCCAGTTTGATAAGTACAGTACTTACTTGGCCCAACACCAGCACCAACAACAACGAAAAGTGTGTGCACACACATACAAATGCCCCTGGCCTCACTCCCATATCTGGAGAAGACATGAGAAATTTAACATTCATTAAAATATTGAAATGGCAGTTTAACTCAACAGTAGAAGAAATATTTCGTGACTATATTGCTTGATAACTACAAAAGGGATGCAGAGTTGGGGAATAGGATTTTAGGTGTTGGTAATCAGGGTGAGCCTTTCTAGATGGAGTCTTTGAACTCAGTCTTCTCCATTACATTCACCCAAAAAATACTTTTTGGTACTTACTATATGCCAAAACTGTACTAGGTGAAAGAGATAAAACATTGGGAAGCCATCACCACTGAGACAGTCCTCCACCTCAGAAGCATTATTTTAACCCACTGAATAGCTTTTTGGTGTGCTCCCATCAGGCTGTAAGAGACATCCTTGTGAAATGGTCACCCTATCAGGGATGCTGTCAAAAACACTGCTGCTCATATAACACAATGTTCTCTTTATGAGCGTCCCTGGGAGACAGTCCAATCTGATCTCAGTTCCAGGAATAGTTTTACTTCTCCAGAGTAACGGGTTTTTTTTTTTATCTATGGACACCATAAATTGTGGGACCAATGAGGCTGTCCGCTTAGAGAAAAATTCATGGCCCAGCTGTAGCAAATGTGAAGGTCATCCTATATTCATTTTTAGCTTTATCCCTGGCTCTATTTTGTCTCTACCCATGTTTTTACTTCTTTATTCTCTTCACTTTTAATGTATGGCATCTTGGTGTGAGTTTTTTTGTTTTTAGGTTTTTCCTGTATCTTTGAAAATGGCTATGAACTCTTTCTGGAAGAAGACAGCATCAATGTTTATAATTTATATATATATTTACATGAATACTATGATAGAGATGTGTCCACAGGGTGATGTGAGCACACAGAGGGCTTATAAATCAGTCAAGAGCATTAGAGAAGACCTTGCAGAGGGGGTCATTTGAGCTGAATTTTTCTTTTGTTTTGTTTTGTTTTATTGAGGATGTTTTAGAGTTCATTCACAATGCAACAATTGTTAAACAAAACTGAGTTGTCACCAAGTGCGAGAAGATGCTAAAAAAAAGTCCTGCAGAATAGATTTTTATGTCATATCACAATTTATGGGATTACACCTTAGAAATTGTTTATGACAAGTTAAGGCTACTATCACCAGTTTCCTTACATCAATTTTTTCCTGACAAAAAGATCATGAAGCAAAACAATTCATATCTACATCAGAATTTGTGTGCAGAGAAGGAAATTCAGATGGAATATCAAACTCATTAGGAGATATTTGATAGCAAAATGAGGTCAAGATTTAAAATAATAATAATCTAGAAAATATATACACACAAAATGTTCTCAACTGGATTTCTCAAATAAATAAGAACAAACAGCATTTAAGAATTTAAATTATCTAGATCAAGAGTCTCGGATTTAGCAGGGATATTAAAAATCATTTACTTCATTTGCATACCTGTGCAGCAGTATTCTTCCTTAATTCATTCTGTCTTGTAGGTTTATCCCCAGCCCTAGAGTTTCCCTGGATAGTGTAGTTGCCTGTGTAAGAACAGGGTGAAAGTAAGAATAGCTGCTGACATACTGTTTTCAATGTGCTGGATCAGTAGATTATCTTTTAAGTACTCAATTTAAGTTTTTTTCCCTCTTAAGTAAGAGTTCTAGCAATATAAAAACCCATATGACAAACTACATACAGAGACCTCAAGAAATAGGTTAGGATTTCATGGATAAAGCATTCCACTCAGATAAAGCATAGCAAAAGACAGCAATAAATGTTTACTGCATGTCCTCTCAATTTTCAATAGTATGGAAAATTACAACCATTTTCCTTCAGGAAGAAGGAAGGAAGGAAGGGAAGGAAGAAAGGAGATAATTAAATCAGACATACTCCCATCACCTCTTTCAGCTATCTACAAGGCCGGGCACTTTAAAGAAAATACTTTCATACTGTCCTCACATTAGGGAAAATTGTTGACTTTTAGAGCAACTAAATAGAACACATTACTCTCTCCCTGCCCTTCTATTAGAATTTTTCTTAAAGCTTAAAAGCAAAATTATCTGAAAATTGTTCACTGCTAAGAGGAAAGGCTACTCTGAACTCAGCCATTAGTCACTGACATGTCTCAGAGGAGGGCAGCCCAGGCAGGCAAAAAAAACCACCAGACTATAATGCTAGGCTGGATAGTCAGTGAGGGCAGCAACCAGCTCTTCTTTTTCACAACTATATACCCAAAGACCAGCTAAAAGTCTGGCACAATGCATATTCATTCATTCATTCATTCATTCATTCATTCAATAAATACCTCTGATTCAGTACCTGCTGTGTACCAGGCTCTGTTCTAGATGCCTGGGATATATCATAAAACAAAGATCCCTGCCCAAATGATATTTAAATTCTTTTGGGAAGGGGTGTGAAGAGAAGAGACAATAAGTAAATATTGTGTTATGTCATAAGTGCAATGGAAAAAAGAAAAAGTAGAGCAGGTTAAGGGGGATTGGGAGTGCTGAGGCGCAGCAGATTACAACTCGGAATAGAGTAGATATTGTAGGTCTCACTGAGATGATATTTAAACAAAGACCTGAGGGAGGCAAGGTGCTCAACAAACCTTTGTTGATTAAATAAATAAATCAAAGCAAAATGAAGGAGTCGGGATGTTTAAGGGATGTCTAGGCAAGGCAAAAAAAAAGTTTGAGAAGGTTGGCTGTTGGAGATGAATCTGGGGAGGAGGTGGGAGGCTCGCTAAGGGCCCTGGGTGCAGAGTTAAAAGGTATGAATTTTTAAAATTTAGAGTTTACAAAGAACTTCCACTTATAGTCTCATTTAATTCTCACTTCCCTAATAAGGTTAATTTCATCTCCATTTTACCAATAAGGAAACCATGCTTACAGAAACTGGGTAATTTTCCCAAGAACACACAGCCAATAGGAGGCAAAGGCAGAATTAAACCTGAGCTTCTGACTTCCATCTTCAGGATTTCCTTACTGCCCTACAACCTCCCCCAAGAGAAAATACACAAGTAATAGAAAGGAGAATTACAAAATAAAATATGAAAATGCTCACATGCCAGTTATCAAAAAACATAGATATGAGATAAAAGTAAAGTTTAATGTAGGTTTTTAAAGTTATACACCCTGTAGAGCAACCAAGAGATTGTGGGTGCTCCAAAAAAGTCAACAGTAAACTAAAAGCCTATTTTAAATCGCATGTACTATGGTACTGGTAAGAGAAAATGTGACTGCAAATCTATTACTACCATAAATTCCTTTACTATAAACTTTTTGAAACTTTTAGTTTCAGATTGACTCTATTTCTCTTACAAATACAGTAACACTTTGCGACTTCACTTTCATAAATAAAACTATTTCTCAATTATACAAGAAATATATGAATACTTTAAAAGGTTAAAGTCTCCAACCAATTACTACCCTCCATCTTGGTCTTCAACCTCAAAGATAAGTAAGCAGTACTATCAGTTGGGAGTGAGTGCCACAGCTTTTTCTATGGATACTTATATACCCAAGCGCTTCCTAAATATCTACAACTGGATGTGAATACGTTTAAAACTGAACTCGTTTTCCCCTGAAGGCCAATCTGGTCCTCTTTGATTTCCTGTGTCAGTCTACGTCCTTACCCAATCAGAAACTTTATATTCCATATTTTGTCTGCCCACTCACCTACCACATCTAATCAATGCAACAATTCCTCAGGTTTACCTCTTTACTATATTGTTACTACCCTCTAGTCTCCATTACCACTTCCACTTCTTTAATATTGGCTCTCTTTTCCTACTACTTCTACTACTGCTGGACCAAGTTCATGGACTTGTGACCTGTGCAGTCACACAGGGTCTCATGCTTAGAAGGGCCCCATGCTTGGTTTAATGCTGTCAATGTCTTGAAATTCTCAATAATTTTCAAACAAGGGGCCCTATATTTTCATTTTGCACTGTCTCACAAATTACATAGCCAGTCCTATACTACTGTAATAGCATCCTAACTGGTACCAATTTTCCCAGTAAGGCCCTGCTGTAATCTACTCTTCAAAATTCTATAGGGAATTAAAAGATATTCCATTAAAATTGGATCAAGCAATATAGGGCACAGAGGTCTCCCCAATTTGAAGCTAAGACTTCTAAAGCATAACTTCAAAAAAGATGAATTATTAAGGAATTAAATTTCTATGAAGAATCTAACCCATTATTTAAGGACATTTTTGCATTACAAATACTTAGGGAAGGTGGCCAAAGTAAATACAATCCTCTCTAAGGCCAGATAATATGGGAGACCACATGCTTTACATTCAGAAAGACTGGGTTCAAATTCCAATTTGACCACATACTGTGTGACTTTGGACAAATTATTCAAATATCCTAATTTTTATTTTTTTATTGATAGAGAAAATTATCTGGCAGAACATTTGTTGAGACTTACAAAATAAAACGGACCCAATTCAGTTCAACAAACACTACTCTGCACTGGACCATGCCTTCATACCAATAACATAAAAATGAATAAGACTTCCTTCTAAAGGGTACAGTATAGAAAAGGAGAAGTAACTTCACAATGAAGAAACCAGACAAACATTACCTCAGCCAGGTGATCAAGGTCAACATCAACGGTGAAAAGTCATGTTCATAGTATGTATTCTGGATATGATTTGATGAAACTAGAACTTTGCTATGAGAGAAACATTAGACAAACCCAAATTGAAGGACGGTCTACAAAATACCTGGCCAGTACTTCTGAAAACTGTCAAGGTTATCAAAAATAAGGAAAATCTAAGAAACTATCACAGTCAAAAGGAGCCCTGGAGACATGACGACTAAAAGTAATGCAATATCCTGGATGGGGTCCTCGAACAGAAAAGGGACATTAATTAAAAACTAAGGAAATTCAAATAAAGAATGGATTTTCACTAATAATAATAATGAACCAACAATGGTTCATTAGTTGTGACAACTGCATGATTTTAACGTAAGATGTTGACAACAGGGAAAACTGAGTGCCAGATATACAGAAACTCTCTATACTATGCCTGTAATGTTCCTGTAAATCTAAAACTATTCTAAAATTAAGTTTATTTAAAAAATAACAATTGGGGGGTGGGGGTTGCAAGGCAAGAGAACAGCTCATAAATAAGACTGAAACCATGTTTAGTCACAAGAGAACCAGAACAAATCGGTGATACAAAAAAAATTCCTGCCCCAATAGGCCCCACAGTCAATTAAAATCTAAATGTTGCAAAAAATTTAATTTATACAAGCATGAAAATAGCATTTTAGCCACGATTTACTTTCCATTTTGTGCTTTCCAATAAAACGTTTCTCTCCTTTTCAAAGAAAAAAGGTAATTTTACACATCTAAAACTGGACTAACTTCCACCTTCCCCAATTCTGCCCCCACCACAGCCTCCTCTTCCTCCTCTTTCTGGGCTCTGCATCTCAGGAAGGGTATCTCCAACCATCCTATTGCTCAGACCAGAAAGTGGGATGTTAGTTATGACTTCTCCCTCACTTCTGCATCCAGTCACCATGACCTGCAGATTCCACCTTTATTTTTCCCTCCCTCTCCATTTCTATTTAGGCCTTATCACTTACTAGTCCTATTTTTCACCATAAGAGCTTGCAAGAAACCACCCTTCACATTAGCACCTAAATGACAGTTCTAAAAAGTAAATATATTCAAATCAGCTGTGAAACAGAGTTGCTATGAGGATTTTAAAATGACATTTGTAGAGTTTAGCGCAGTGCCTGACAGGTGCTCAAAGAAAAAAAAAGTCAGTTGTTAGAGGTTATATCACCCCATCCTTAAAATCTTCCAGTATTTTTCAAGAGCTTTCAAGATAAAATTCGAATAACATAGTGCTTGAGTTCTTATGACTTGGCTCCTGCCATGCTTTCAGCCATCTCCAGCTCCCTGCATGGTCATGTGATCTGGTCACAGGTTACTGAAAGTTAACCAAGCACACCATTGAAAAAAAGGAAGGTTCAACATCATAAACATTTTAATTTTCCCCAAACTGATATATAAAAGCACTGTAATCACAATCATAATCACAGTGGGATTGGGGGAATCTACCAGAAATATTCCTACATTCATCTGGAAGAATAAACACACTAGAAAATGCCAGGAAAATTGTAAAAAGGAGGAGCATTGAGGGGAACTAAGCCTCATAGGCATTAAAATGTCTTTTATCTCTATGGTTAGCAAAGACTTAAAAAAAAAAGAAAAAAGACAGAATCCCCCATATGGGCAAGGCCCACTGAAACACTGCTGGGAGTAAAATGTAAATTTATTTATTACAATTTTAAAACTGCATTCACCTAAAAATTTCAATTCTAGATGTCCATCTTACAGAAATACTTGCATGAGTGCCCAAAGCTGTATTTGAGGATTTCTCAACAATATTTAGCATTGTTTGTAAAACATTAGAAATTGCCAACATGTTCATCAATAGGGGAATGGAAAATATAGTGCCTGCATCCTACGTACTACGAAGTCATTAAAAATAACAAGGTAGATTTATTTATCCTAACGTGATGACAGTAAATTCAGTGAAAACAGCAAGTGGCAAATAGCATTATATGATTCCATTTCTTTACAAAAAAGGTCACATACTAAATTATTGGTAAAGTGCTTGTATTTTATGTAAATAAAAATGCTTCTTAAAAGTGTTAACTTCTATTATGAAAAACTAGAATATTCATCAGGACCTATTTTCAGCACCACTGAGATAAATTTCTATGAAGAAAAAAGTGTCAAACGGAGTATATATAATTTAATTTTTAAATAAGTACTACAGTAAAATGGGTATTTCCAAAGTTACAAGAGTATTTTGCGAAATGTCTCCCTCCCATTGGCCTTTGCCCAGCACCCAGATCTCCCCACAAGCAACCATATTACAAGTTTTGGGGTAGCCTTCTGAACTATTCTATGCACATACAAGCAAAAAAGTACATAGTTTTCCTTTACTTAGTTAATTTTTTATGCTCGTTATTGTTAATAAAGAATTATGCTCAATGAGCTTGCAAATTTTAAAAGTATTTTCAGTATCGCATTTAATAGCCTTATGTTGACAGCCTCAAGATGGTATCGTGTTTATATATCTCTTCCATCTAAAAGTTGTGGAGATTTCAACTGGGTTCTGCCCTCAAAAAGAAACACTAAACATGGTTATATTTAAGAAAACACTAGACGTCGTAACATTTATTATGGAAACTCTTCAAGTGTTTGGATATACACTATTCTGATGCTTGTCATATGCTTAACCAGTGTCAGATTCAGAAAATTGTTACATCAAAGTAGGGACTTTAGGACTACAATGCCTACACAACATAGGTACAATATTTATTATTGTTCTGCTGTTCTCTCAGCCTGGGATACTCATTTAGACGGTGCAAGGTTTCCCTACTCAGCACCCCAATTGTCCTCTCGTATGGGAATTTATCACACAATTCATTCTTTAGTGGTGAACTCTTTGAAGGCAAGGGCCATGACTTACCTGATTTTTATATTACCAAGCCCTAGTATCCTGCCCTGCAGTATCATACTTTTAACTACTGGTTTAAAAACTTTATACCAAAGGTAATATTTGAAAAGGTAACAACTAAGATTGGAAAAACTGGGTGTTTGACAACCAGAGCAAAAGCACGGAGGTGAAAAATTGCATTTGGGAAACTGCAGATAGCTCAGTGCAACTGGAGTGCCCAATTTAATCAAAAGAGGTAAGGCTGTGAGGAGATACACATTGGCATGCCTCCAGGGTCAAGTTCAAAATCCCTAGTTTAGCAAGATTTACCAAGAGGTGTACCCCAACTCGTCCTGAAGCCTCACCTCCTGCCATTTCAGCCCACTTAGCTCTGGCTATATCCAATTACTTGAAATTTGATTAAAACCTCATATTCTTTCACACCTTAACCTTAGCTTTACTTTGTACCTTGTCCTTTGTTGCGAAAGCTCTTCTCCCTTCTTTAAAACTCAGCTCAACTGCCACTCTCCCAGGGAAGTTTTCCCCGTTTCATCAGATTAATATAGGAGTTTCCCCCTGCGGACCTGTATCACGTGGTTCCTTCATAGTTCGTCGATTTGTCCGTCTCCCCACTAAAAATATAAGCGATGTAAACCGGGCTTTTGCAACTTTTCATCTCCAGCTTTCTTGAAGCTAGATAGTATTTCTACGTTTATTGTGTTACTTGAGACTGACTTCATTTTCCAATATACCCCCTCCCAACGTTTGAAAGCCCAGGGACTCACTTTGCAGACTGTAGATGCAGGTTCAGACTGGTGGGACCTTAAAAAGTCAAATAAAATACGTTAGCATTCTTTGTGCAATTCTGTATCTTCACAAAGCCAAACCAGGTGAACGCCTGGCCAGAAACAAGTTCACGGCCCTGTTTGCTCAAAAGCATTGCAAAAGTTTCCCTGTTTAGCGCTGCCCTGAGCCCACTGTGTAGGAGACAGCAAGACCCAAGGCAGATAACGAGAGTACGAGAGCCTGGGCTTACACAAAGAGCTCTTCCAACTTCGCACGTAGAATTAAGGGGCCATAGACTGCGCGCGAAAAGGAGCAAGATCCAAGGCCTGTGAGACTGCTCTGGGGCCCAGGCCCATCTTGCTCAGCATTTCTTGATTAGTGGGTTCCCAGAACCTCAGGGTTAAAGAACCAGCCGGTAAGAGACGCCGAAAGAGGTAAATGAGGGGGCAGCGGAGTGGAGGTGGAGCACGGCTTTGTTCTGAAAGTATCCCGTTCCGCATACAGCGCCCGCCCCGCGGTCCTGTTCCGGGGCCCTCGCAGTCCTCGCAGGCGGCGGCGACCGCCACGCCACTGATTTGGGAACCCCGAGTTAGCTCATAATTGCAGCGCTCCTGGGCTATCCCCGCTACCGCCGGAGATTTGCTCACTCTCCGGCCGAGTGGAAGAGGCTCCAGAAAGTTCCAGGAGCGCGAGAAACCCGGGCTCAGGCCCACCCCCACAAGGCCCTTCAGCACAGCCCACCGCAGCCCGAGCTCCCCCGCGCGGTTGCCCAGGTAACCGCCGGGCGGTGGCAGCGGCGGGAGGGGCGGGACTTCCGGCGGGTGACGCGCCTGGGCTCGGCTACAAAAGACGGCTGCAGCGCACCGGGAGGAACTTTCCAGAACGCTGGGTGAGAGGCGGAGGAGCGGCCGCTGCCCGAGCTGCGCACAGCGACGCGCTCCTTCCCGCTCCCCCACACCGGCCTCGGCCTGCTCACCGGTGAGTTTCAGCTCTTGTGCTTTCCCACGACCCAAGGCTGGCGCCATTGGCATCGCTGGGAAGCCAGATGGAGCCGCGGTCCGGAGGCGGTTGGCTCCGCGTGGGCGGGAGGGTTGTTGGTTCCAGGATCCACGATTCCCTTTTTGGAGGGCTGGTGTGGTACCCTGACAAACTATCCCCGGTCCGAGACCGTTCACGAAGCTTCGCCCACTACTCAACCTCCCTGAGGTCTCCAAGGACCTGCCGCCTTAGGCTTTTCCTCCGTGCGCGCCCCCTCCCCCCGCTCTCCCTGGTGGGGGTGGGCGACTCTGTGCGCACGCGCAGAAGGAGCCAAGGGCGAGGGGCTGCGGGAGGAACGGGGCGGAGGCTACAGTTTCGCTTCTCCGGTCTCCCCTCCTCTTTGTTGAGGGCTGGACTTCTCCCACCCCTTCGATTCTGGGTGAGAGAGAGAAAAGGAAACGGTAACGGTCGGCGTCAAGTGCAGAAGGGAACCCAACGACGTGTAAGCTACCCTGGCTTGCGGGGGCGAGGGGTTCGGTGGTCAAAGTGGAGGAGCTTATGAGTTCTGTGATTGGGAAACATCTTCAGGATTGAGGGGGAGGGAAGCTGGCGGTCTTAATCAATTTCACAAACCACTCCCTGCCTCCCTTGTACCCAGATGTTTATTTTTTTTCTATAGAGTGTGTGGCTCAATCGGATTTACCAGAAACAATGATAATGTAGTAACCGATGGACTGAACCTGTTAGTGCTCCTTTTGATTACTTCCGTCACTGCTGGGAAAGGGAAACAGGAGAAATCCAGATAATAGTCGCGTTAGTATGGAGGCTATCGTGGGGGAGAGTGGGAACCAGCTGTTATAGAAAGAGGCTTTTGAGTTATTCCCTGATAGTTATTAGCTTCTATTTAGTTTGTTAGAATTTACAATTAAATTATCAAAAGAATTGTTACTCTGTGAAGTTTGTGGAAGGCGGGGTTCTTATCAGATTTGGTAAATAATAGATTTCTTTGCCTTAACTCTGATTTTACTCATTGAAACTACCGGTTGAAAGTCGGCTAAAATTGTATTTTATTTCAGGCTGTCAAAAATGGTGAAAGAAACCACTTACTATGATGTTTTGGGAGTCAAACCCAATGCCACCCAGGAAGAATTGAAAAAGGCTTACAGGAAGTTGGCCTTGAAGTACCACCCTGATAAGAATCCAAATGAAGGAGAGAAGGCAAGTTTTGTATTCATACGCATAAACATAGCTGAATATTTCATCAGATGTATGATAGTTCATTACAACCTGAAATTAAGTATGTCTAATGTAGTGGCTATGCTATGTGATGCTTTTTTGTAAGCAGGATTTATTCCCCTTTTCTCAAACAGTTTAAACAGATTTCTCAAGCTTATGAAGTGCTCTCTGATGCAAAGAAAAGAGAATTATATGACAAAGGAGGAGAACAGGCGATTAAAGAAGGTGGAGCAGGTGGTGGTTTTGGCTCCCCCATGGACATCTTTGATATGTTTTTTGGAGGAGGAGGAAGAATGCAGAGAGAAAGAAGAGGTAAGAATAATCTGGTCCACATGTAGCACTTCAAAGTAGCCCTTGGTCAGAGCAAATTCTTGAGAAGTCACCTGTTTTAAGTGTTGATTTACATGTTGGTATAATGTTGCAAACTGGAAACTGCCATTTTGATTTATGGTATAGTTCTTTTTAAACGAGATTTGATGTCACTAAAATTAGCTAAACCAATCCAGCGTTAACACGTGAGTCCTTCCATAGCTCTTAGGTACATACCACACTTCAATAAGGTTATCAAGCATTAAAGGAAAAAGTATAGAAACATAATTTTCAAAGCCTTTTTTACATACAGAACAAATTTTACTTGACACCCACCACCACCGCGTAGTGGGAGGTACTGAGGCCTTATTCAGTTGGAAGTGAGTTAAAGTTCAGAAACCTAAACTTGCCTCGTGGTTATATGAAGCAAGGCATTGGTAGAGTCAGGATTGGAATATAGAATTATGTCTAAATAACGTGCAATCTGTTTAATTTTCCTTCAGCTTTGTTGTATCAAAATACGTGCCCTTAATATCAGAACTGTCATTGCCTGGCTGTAGAACTATTCTTTACAGGAATACAGTGTTCCATTCAATCTCACTTTGTTCCCACTGTAGTTTACACAAACAAGGGCTAATGGGTAGAGCCCATCAAATAAGGAATAGGCAAACCATTAAATTTCACTTTGAGCTTTTTAAAGTTCAGAAAGACTGAAAATTGTAAATTTACTTTTTTCTCGAAAGATGTTTTTATTTTTAAGAAATTTACCTCAAGACAGTTTGCAATCAAAATCAATTGCCTAGAATGGTTTGTCCCACAGAAAAGTAGTGTTTATTTTTTAATTTATTTTTGAATAGTGAATTGATTAGCAAACTCTTCTATGTAATTTAGCTCAATGAAAGGTCAGTTTTTGTGTGTGATAACAGAAAATACTTGCCTAATTAAACAAAGACTTTTTTTTTTTCCTTCCCTATACTCCCAGCTCGATAAAGCTAAAGTAAGAAGGGCAGCTTTCAGCATGCTGGAAACAACTACATGGGACTGTATTTGTGATAACAGAACCCACAGGTAGAGCTAGGAGCAGAACAGATATAATTGATGATACGTCACACTTTATTGGAAACTAAAAATGTTCCTAACAAACATGTTCTGCACATAGGAGTTTGAGAACTTTTTGCACTTAGGCATAAGGTGGTACTGTTTTGTGGTGGATAAAGTCCTCGTGGAAGAATCACTAGCTAGGAACTTAATAACCATTGGCAGGTGACTTCATTTCTGTAGCCTCAGTGTCCTCATGTGATCTTCACTGTTTACTTTCCATTCTGAGATATGACAGTCTTTTGTAGCCATTGGCCATGTTAAATTTAGGTGATAAAGAGAAAAATTCAGTTCCTTAACTGCAAGAGGCATATGTGCTCAAAAGCTACATGTGACTATTTGTTATTGTGTTGGATAGGTAGCACAGATATAAAATGTTTCCACCACTTTAGAAGGTTATTTTGGACAGCACTATGATAAAGGATATGAAAAATCTAGTCTTTAAACTAGTGCTGGCCAAGCAATAAATGTACTGTTCCTGCTTCAGGAAGAAATAGGAATTGATATTGTACATCAGCTTTCCTGGCCAATCTTGATTAGCTGGAACAGTATGCTGGAGAATTTTTGGTTGAAGTAATAGGCCATGTTGCTTAATATCATAGTAAGTGAAAGAAAAATGCAGTTAGAATAATTATTGTGAAATGTGTCTGTTTAAATAACATTGGTTTTCAAGTGATTTTGCAGTTAATATTTTTGATTGCCATAGTTCATAAGATGGCCAGAACTACATTATTAGATAAATTACTTAATCTCACCTAATTTTCTTCATCTGAAATTATGTTACAGTTTGATGATCATGTGTTGATAACATGGCCAACATTCTAGGTATATAATAGGTACTCAACAGGTATATGCTGTGAGCCTCATCTTTCATTATCCTTTACCATTTTATAGTGCATTGAACACAAAATGCAGCATCTTAGATTTTTAATGAGCAATATTTTGTTCTAGGTAAAAATGTTGTGCATCAACTCTCAGTAACCTTAGAAGATTTATATAATGGTGCAACAAGAAAACTAGCTCTGCAAAAGAATGTGATTTGTGACAAATGTGAAGGTATGGTCTTTTAACATCTTCAGTATAACTTAAAATGGAATTGAAGCCTTTACGGAGATACAAAGCTGGCAAATAATATACCACCTAAATCTTAAGAGAATGCTGGTATAAAGAAAACCATCTAAATGTACCACCTAGAGAAATACTGGTAAAATATCAGCACTTTTTTATGTGGATATTTTAAATGTAGTTTGGATCAATATAATTTGGTGTCATTTTTTTTTTGCCTCAACATTGGTCAGAGACAAACACGTTTTCTCTAAAAATCATTTCAGTGGCTTCATTGTCCAATATTTAAACAGTGCCCTCTTTTTGGACTCTCAGTTGTTTAGGGACAAGTTAGCTGTGAATCTCTAAGCTTTTTATAAGAACAAATTATTTGTTGAATATACAGTACCTTCTAAAAAAAAACTAAAATGTTCTCATCTAACAGGTAAAGTATGTCCTATGAATTGTGCTTTGGGAGCATGTGTATAAAATTCAAAATTCTGAAATGGCTCCTTGGAAACGGTGTTTATGTTTATAGATAACTGAAGCTGATTACAGCTATATTTTGTCAAAAGGGCTAAATTATAGGTCTTAGGGCAGCATTCCATCACACCTTGCAAATATTAATAAAGTGTAGTGTTTAGGAACTATCTTGTTAAAACATTCATTATTGTATCCAACACAAAGCAAACATAATTTAATATTTTTTTAAACTATTAGGCCGAGGTGGTAAGAAAGGAGCAGTAGAGTGCTGTCCCAATTGCCGAGGTACTGGGATGCAAATAAGAATTCATCAGATAGGACCTGGAATGGTTCAGCAAATTCAGTCTGTGTGCATGGAGTGCCAGGGCCATGGGGAACGGATCAGTCCTAAAGATAGATGTAAAAGCTGCAATGGAAGAAAGATAGTACGAGAGAAGAAGATTCTAGAAGTTCATATTGACAAAGGTAAGTTCTCAGCCATTTCTAAATTCTTGAGTACTTATTAACATTAAATTTTATAATTGTTCAAAATGGTTGTCAGTAGGGTTAGATGTGTGTGATGTTATCACCCAAAGATATCTTAGCTATGTAGTAAATGATCTTTTTCCGTCTAGACATTTTTATGCATTTATAGGGAATACATTTGGGATCGCCTTACTAAATAGAATACTGACATCAGTGAACGATTGAATAGTGTTCCAGACTCCTTTTTCATTAAATCAGTAGTTCCACCACCTTTTTTTTCTTGCAGTTTTTTGCACGCATTAAGTTCCTTAAGACTCACTCAGTTGAGGGATATGTGTACTTTGAAGGATTTGGGAGAAAGGGGATTTAGTTGAATGGGGGGGCTCATTAAAATTAATATTCTCTTGAACTTTTTCTAATGTTTTGTTGATTTGTAGGAACTCAGATTATGAATATTGATTTTTTTCAAATTTATATAACTTCAGAGTAAATTCTCTAATTTGCTATTCTTAAATAACATGGTAATTTGAGACTTGACTTTTAAAATGAAACTAGTTATATACTCTGCGTTCTGATTCGGAGCTGTTAATATGAACATCTCAATATATACATCTCAAATAGCTTAAGCCTCTGCATTAATTTTCTCCCATATGAATCATAATAACTGCCTTCTATTTTTTTTTTCTTAATTGGCCTATGTTTAGTAGGTTTCAATTTTTCCCCTCCAGTAAGATGTTCCCCTGTTGCTACCAACAGTATGTACTTAAGAGGGCATTAATTGCAAGTGAAGCCATTTATTCTGCACTTACCATACTCTACAGTATTGGAACAACCAGCAAAACTTAGATGTATTTGTTTCACTAGTGTAACGAGACAGCCACATTGCTGCCCCATGAATGATTAAAGCCAGGTTGTTTAGTTTTGTCAGTGTAGGATACTGGTATTGTGGTTTAAGTCCTTATATTTTTAGAGCTACGTACTGAAGTATTTGTGAGTTTATTGGTATATCTGGGTTTTGCTTCACATATGTAGGTGAAAGTATATGTGAAATATTAGTCATGAGTTGATACCTAGATTAATAGATACATAGGAATTGTACTATTGGCTACGTTTATATAGATTCGATATTTTCTGTAACAAAACATGAAAAGGTGCTCTTGTTGGGTGACCTCACTGATCATCAATTCAGAAAATTATCAGGAAATAACTACTGAAGTGTAATGATCAGCAAACACATTACATGAATTGTGTTTAAGGAGATATTGTCTCAGTAAACCCTTACTGAACTTAAATAATGGGCCAGAGATAGGAAGGAGAGACTCTTAGTAAAATATAGTAGCCTTTAAGAAATTTTTGCCCTCTTGAAAAATACCTCTCTCCCCTTTTGACGCTAACCACATGAGCTGAAGGGAGTATCCAGCATAATTATTTTTTTAAGGGAACTAAATAATCGTTCTTCAAAAAGGTTATGGAGTTTTTAATTGTTTAGATGGCCGTATATATATGTTTTCTATGTGTAAATACTGCTAATACCATAGAAGAATGTCTTGATATATGCCCCTGTTAGACTTAATAGAAATAATTTGATGTAGGTTAAGTGACGAAATAATGTTTATGGTTATAATGTGTTCCAGTCACTGATTTGGTGCCAGCATCGACCTTTTTTTTATAATCCTCACAACAGGCCTCACGAGGGTGGGTCTCTATAGGAAAGTTGGTGTTTAGGAAAGTTCGGCTACTTGCTTCCCTAGGGTAGTCCAGCTAGTAGTAAATAGCAGCTCTGAGAATTGAGGCCTGGTTTGTTTGCCTCTAGAGTTTGTGTTCTTCACTATGATAGTTTTCTTCAGTAAGAAATTGGATTGATCTAATCATATAGGCATTCTTAATCATCTCTATAAACTTCAGCATTTTTCTATGCATACAAATATATGCACCTGTGTTTCTTAATAGACTGAGAATCTGACCTTATTTAGGTGATAAATAAGAGTATTAACCTTTTGTTTTCAGGCATGAAAGATGGCCAGAAGATAACATTCCATGGTGAAGGAGACCAAGAACCAGGACTGGAGCCCGGAGATATTATCATTGTTTTAGATCAGAAGGACCATGCTGTTTTTACTCGGTAAAAATTTAATCAAATACTCAAACCTGATACCTTGCATATTTGGGGTATTTTTAAAAAATTAAGTAACTTTTACATTATTCTTAGAACATACTTCTTATAAATAGAAAAGTATAGAGGAAGAATTAGGTTATGTATAATGTCTTTTCTAAAAGGCTGTTCATTAAAATTTTTATTTTAGACTAAAATTCAGATTTTAGCTTGTCTAAATTTATGTAGATTGGTAAGTAATCTGGAATTTGAAGGGTATACTTCAATTAGATGTTTTATATGAGTATAAACAGATGGATTAGGGGAAACTTACCTGGACAAAATTTTGCCCTAAAGCTCTCACCAGTTTCAAACCTGAGTTTGTAGTAACTTGGGTTGCTTTTAATTGTAAAGTGTCTAGAACCATCTCTACTAAAAACCAAAATAGTGTGTAAATTTCAGTCCTATTACTGGGAAATGTTTAAGTTTGTATTTATAACAAACTTAGAGTGAAAGGAAGGACTGATGGTTAACAGTGTATGCTGGAAATGACATCTGAAGAAACTGGTTTTTAATTAATTATAAGAGGACATTGTGCAAGTGTCTCAACAGTAGTGGGAAATGGTATCAAGCTCCAGATTTTTAGGCTATCAATTTTTCTGGAGAGTATTTTGCCTATTAAAGATGCTAATAGGGAAAATAAGAATGTCTAAGCACAAGGAGGAGGAAATGAGCTATTACTAAATATAAAAGGTGGTGTTCATAATGTACCAGGCACTTTAATTCGTATACATCAATAAAGAAAATCTTTGTATTGCTCGAAATTGGCCATACGCTTATTTAATTGCATAGAGCCTAAATAACCCTGAACCTAGGTATGTTTGCTTGCTTTTATACTCACTCCTTTGAGAATTTTCTCTCCCTCTATGTCAGAAACTAGATTTAAAATTAGGTAATGAAACAATTCAGGATGATAGGTGGTAGAGACTGCCTAAGTGGTAAAGTACATGGAGGGATTCTGAAGCCTTGTCCAGGAATTGGTGCTGCGGAGTTCCATATATTTGTTATTCTCAGTTCTCAAATCTGTTTTTAGAGTGGGGGAGAAAGGGCATCTTTGTGAAAGATACCTTGCTGCTGTTGTGGTACTTGTAATAGTGATGATTTGAAAGATCTGAGCATGCGCCATATTCATATTGATACAGACGAGGAGAAGACCTTTTCATGTGTATGGACATACAGCTGGTTGAAGCATTATGTGGCTTCCAAAAGCCAATATCTACTCTTGACAACCGAACCATAGTCATCACCTCTCATCCAGGTATGGTAACTAGATGAGCTTCTCTTTCTATTCTAGTATTCTCATGGTCTGCCGATAGTATAGGCACTGAGAAAATTGGGATTTTACTTGCTTAATTACATACCCTTCTTGTGAGCTTAGCTGAAATCATATAGTCTTGGCTCTTTTGAAAGCCTCTAGAAAATTCATAAATGAAAAGTAACGGGATTGCTCACATAAATTTACTCGTGTCAATGAATTAGGTCATTCCTCCATTTTTTTTTCTCTGCCTCATAAAAAAATGTGACTATATTTAAGGAAAAACTTGGCTTCAATGTTTTTAGGTCAGATCGTCAAACATGGAGATATCAAATGTGTGCTAAATGAAGGCATGCCAATTTATCGTAGACCATATGAAAAGGGTCGCCTAATTATCGAATTCAAGGTAAGCTATAAAGTACTGTAGGACTTCTTGAGAATGATTAGCTTAGTAAAATCTGATAATTAGAAATACATTTTCTTAATGGCAAAAAACAAATTTATATTCACCCTTGTCAGAAACAAACTGATCTAATACTATTGTCATGTTGAGCATTCTTTGTTAATAAGTTGGGATTAGGTTTGTTTGCTTTCTTATTAGGCTATTAAAGATTGGTGGAGAAGGGGTGCATAGCAAGCAGATAATTTATTAATGAAAGGCTATATGTAGGATTTTAAAGTTCAACCAAAGGCCTTAAAATAACTTACGGATTTGGGGCAAAATACTACAGTACTTGATTTGTTAATAAGATGGTTCATAAAGCAACTCAAGCATTTTTCTCAATCACATTGGCCTCTTACCCACAAATAACATTAAAAACATCTTTGGGTAAAGGAAGACTATCTTTTTAGTAAGAATAACTTTGTTTACATTAATCTGTTAAAAGGGATTAGAATGTCTTAGCAAGGGTTTTCGTATAAAATATTTGCTGAATGGAACAATGATTGTTAAAGTGCAGTTTTAGTAGCATCATTTTTTAAAAAGACCTTACTTGTGTCCTGAACCTCTGGTTCAGAGTTTTAGATGGCTGTGCCTTTTAGAACATGCGTTCTAACTTGGGTTTGGCAAATTCAGTAAAAGATTGTATAATTACATGCGTCTTTCTAGGGAAAATGGGTTAACAGTAATTTAAGGAGCTAATGATGAAGTAAATCAAATTGAACTTAAAGTAGAAATTTCTTTTTATAGGTAAACTTTCCTGAGAATGGTTTTCTCTCTCCTGATAAACTCTCTTTGCTTGAAAAACTCTTACCTGAAAGGAAGGAAGTAGAAGAGACTGATGAAATGGACCAGGTAGAACTGGTGGACTTTGATCCAAATCAAGAAAGACGGCGCCATTACAATGGAGAAGCATATGAGGATGATGAACATCATCCTAGGGGTGGTGTTCAGTGTCAGACCTCTTAATGGGGCCAGTGAATAACACTGCTGGCATTTTATATGCTGTAGTGAATGAGTGAAGGACTATAATATGCTCACTACTTGCTATTGTTTTTGTTTTAATATTCAATTATAGTAGTGTTTTAAAAGTTAAATGAAGAATAAACTCAAATATAAAAGCTCTGACTTTGCCCAGTATGTATGATGACTTCAGTGTGCAAGATAAGTTTAATACCTGTAAAAACTACGTTAAAAAAACTTCCCCCTAGCATTTGTTAGGCCATACTTTGTAATTTCAGCTATGTACATGGAATAGTTTAGACTGAAATGCTAGGTATATGTATTGACTTCAGTGTATGACCCTTAATTGTTAAGCTATGAAGTTAAAACTGTATTTAACTGGCAATCAGACAAAAAATTTGTAGACAAGTGTTAGTCTGTATAGTTGCGTTAAATGGGATTTATTGTGATGCTTCTGCATTTATTCTATTGCCTCAACTGTTACTTGAAGATGGCATGCTACATAATTTAGCCTGTGGTATCAGTAATAGATAATGATACCTTTATAAAGAAGGGATTTATCATAATAAGCTGCTGCTTGAGGGCTTGCACTTGTAGAATTGTATTCCCTTCTGCTGTGCCATCTTTTTTAAAAATATATCAGTCCTTGGTTACATTTTTTTCTTTTTGGACCACGATAAGCCTGAGTAGTGACTACTGGAGCAGGCTAACTTAGAGTGATGAGACCTTTACATGGAGGAGTATTTTGCATGTATGAGATAGAAAGGTGTTTTTTAGGTGTTACAGGCTTACTTTAAACCATTTAACTTATGCTCCAAAGTAACTGTAATTCAATGTTGGTAGTATAGCAAATTATGATGAATAGCTTTAATTGTATGTTTAAAAGTCATGTTCACAAGCTTAAATCTGGTATCAGAATTTAAGCAATTCTTGAAATGTATGAATGTGTCCTTAATATACTGATTACAAAGCATTTCCAATGTGTCACTGCAGGCCTTTTTTTTCCCAGAAGAAAGCATTAGCTTTTCACTAAGTAACTTCTCATGTAGTTAAAATGAGTAACAAAAAAACCTATTTAACTATAGTTAATGTTTAATATTAAACAAGAATGGGAATGAAAAGTCAGGGTGAGTAATGAGCCCAAAAATGGGGGGTTAAAACACTTGGCAAACACTGAAGAAAGAGCTTTTTGCCTATTGATCCTGTCTGTGGTTCTGCATCTCCTGTAATCGGGAGGAAGCTTAAATATTTCCAACCTGGAAAAGGCCCACATCTTAAGTTTCCCTCAATAGGAAACACTTGAGTTAAAAGGAATCAAACTCCATGTTAATAGTTTTGATATCTTGAGTGTTGTTAGACACATTCCTAATTGATAACGTCTCTCTTCTATTATTCTTGGATTGTCTGTTTTCAACCTGTGCCAGGCAGCCACCCTCATTTGGATGAGAATGTGGAGAATTGGAACCCTATACATTGTTGGTGCTACATGGTTGATACACCTTCTATGGGAAAATTAGGTAGCTCCTAAAAAGCCAACCATGGAATTGCCATGTGACCCAGTAATTAACATTCCTTAACTCAGAGATTTGCATGCCAATGTTTATTATAACATTTTTCACAATAGCCAAAGGGGAAACCATGCGTCCCACAGATGGGTAAACAAAATGCAACGTACGTATACGTGACTAATACTATGGACTTCCACATAAATATCTAGGCAAATTAGCAAAGAGATTACCAAGGTCGGAAAGAATGGAGAGTTAGTGTATAAGCATTTCTGTTTGGGGTGATGAAAAATATTTGGAAATAACAGTGATGGATGCATGGTGTAATTCTAATGAGTTGTACACTTGAAAATGGATAATTTCATGTTTCCACAATTTAAAAACCTTTAATAAAAGAAAATAGATAACCTAGAGAGGCAGAAACTGATAAGCTTGTATTAGAAATCTGTAAAAACAAAATGCCTCTTAGTTGACTAAGGTCACAGATACAAATGCATCCACACAAACTTCAGCACTGAGTCTCTGTGCTGGTTCCTCCTACACATTTCACATTTGCAGGGAATAGAAATAGAAGCCAGTTATGTCCCATGAGGGTGCTGTGGAACGTGGTGGTCAACCTTACTGTATGTGAGATTACTACTATGAGGTCTCCTGCATGTGGTACTAGTTCTCAACCTTGGCTACAATTAGAGTTACCTGAGAAGTCTATAAAAAAAATGTCCCACCCTCTGGATTTCAGTGTTATTGAGTAGGTGTAGCCTAAGCATCAGGATGTTAGGTACAGACAAGTTTCAATGTCACCAACATGGGGACATAGCTGTATTAACCACCAAGGACAGTAATGTTTCAGAATTAACGTGGAAGATCAAATAATGGCAGCTCTTGATAGTGCAAGTAAGTTTGAGGCTCAGACCAAGGCAGCTTACCAGCTTAGATAGACATACTTCAAATAAATTCTGAAATAATGTGGGAAAATGAAGCATAGACTAAAAGCACAATAAATGAAAATGCTAGTAAGCTACAACAATACAAATATGCTCCTTAAAGGATTTCTGAAGTTTGGGACCTTTAATCATTTAATTTGGTTATCAGCAACCTTGTCCTACAAGAATCAAAATGTACAGTGGGCTCTGTATCCTTGGGTTCTGCATTCGCAGGTTCAAGTAACCACACACTGAAAATATATGGAGAAAAAAATCCCAGAAAATTCCAAAAAGGAAAATGAATTTGCAACAAGAGTGAAGTGATGTGTAGGGACCTGAGCATCTTCAGATGCTGGTATCTGCCAGGGGTCCAGGAACCAATTGCCCACGAATATCGAGGAACAACTTTATAGATGAAACTGCCCTCTAGTCTACTACTAGTGCTCAAATTGTGCACGCTTGCCGAGTGTCACTGCCAGTTTCTGATTCTGTAGGTCTGGAGTAGGACCTGAGAATATGCTTTCTAACAAGTTACCAAGTGACAGCCACTGTTCTGGCCCAGAAGAAAATCAAATGATGGCAAAGACAAATTCAGACTCGTCGTTCTCTTCCTACTCATCTCACTTCCTGTGGCCAGTTTAGATAAGTTTCAACAATATGCAGAGAAAATCCATGAATTCCTCACCTCTGCCCAAACCTAAAGTTTGGAGAGGAACTGACAGCGGCAAGAGTCAAAAGAGAATAAAGAAATGGAGCTTTTAATTCACACCTGGTTTTCAATGTTAGCTCCATGAGCAAGGTGTGGAAACCTGTTTCTTCATGTGTATTATGGTACTTCATTAAGTGGTCCTAAGAGTTAAATAAGGCTGCTTATATAGTAAGGAAGGGCTCATTAAATGCCACTATTAGTAGTAATACAAGTTGAAAAATAAAAGTGGTGAAGAAGATACTGAATTGTACCTGAGACTATTTAAAAAAAAAAAAAGTTGCCCTGAAATTAAACTGAGGGGGGATAAAGGTAAATGTCATTACCTTTATGAAGTTAAATTTAATGCTATGTATTTTAAGTTTTATTTTAAGTGCTAGAAACCTGACACAACACGCTTAGTTTGGGGAGCACACCATTGATTGCCATTATCCAGCCCCACCCCCATTCGTTTAAACTCTCACTGGCATTATGGTAAGAGAGGCTAATAACATGATCTCTGTCAATATATAGCGAAAAGCAGCCAATCGCACCGTCAGATGCCTCCAGCCCGACAGCTGGCTCCAGTAGGGGACTGACGCGCCCACAGTAGTGTAAGAGGTTCTTCTAGGGCTGTTCGGGCCTGGTCCAGACCAGGGACCTATGCAGGGGCTCACTGTGGACCTTTGCGCATGCGCGGCCCGCCCAACCCTGTCATGTCCCACTCCCTGCGCAAAGACAGCTGGGCAGTCGTGGGGCCGTTGGAATAGAACAGGCAGCGCTTCTCCTACCTTGGCCTTTGTCCCCGCGGCTCCCCTTTCCTTCTGTTCTGGAGAGATGGCCACACGGGCCTTAAGAAAAGCTAGGCCCAGAGTAAGGGGAAGCGGGAGTTTCCACTTTTAAATAAACGTAACAGTTTTTAGGTTTGTACAAAACGAAGTTATAGGCAGATGCATAAGGCTTTTTCAGAGAAAGGTAGATTCATTTTTTTTCAAATTTGCGTTTACTTGTTACACTAATGTGTTACTTTATTTTAAAAGAAAGAAAAAAAAAACATTTATGGTTCCCCATCCTGGCCTCTCCTTTCCCCGGATATCACCGTTTGTCCGCATGTGCCCTGCCATTATATACCTGTGCTGCGCTGTAGTGCCAGGAAAGGCACCTTCTGCTTAGATCACCTTTACCTTCAGCTCCTGCTAGTTCTTTTATGGTGAAATCTTCCAGGAAGCCTTTCTTAAATCAGTAGGACTGGATTAGGTGCCTTTCCTCACATTATCAGAAAAAAGAAAAAAGCCTTACCCCACTATTTACTTCTTTTTACATGCTTTTCTTCCCTATCCCGTAACAGAAACTGGTTTTTTAACCATTCTCAGCACTAGATGCAGGAACAGGTGTTTGATAAAAAATTCCTAGACGGAATAAGCAAACAAACGTGTGGACTAGATTCTTGACCTTCATGAGCCTTGGCAGAAAGCCCGCATCTCACAACTGCCAGTTTACGTCATGGGCTAAATCAAAAATCCAATTTCTTGAAGGTTTTTCTACGGAATTTTAGCATAAGTTGTTTCCTCTTTTCCACCCTAAACTTCCTTTTACTTAAGCAGTCTTTTCATTGAGATAGCAGGCTACATTCACATGAATTCATGGGTTTGTGGCTGTGTTCAACTCAAAATGGCAGCATGCAATACTGCCAAACAGCTGCAGGTTTTGTGGCTAAAGGAAATTTTTTAGTTTTGGGACTATGATTAGAGAGACTTCTTAGTGCTGCTAAGAATTAATTCAGCCACTATTGAGCATTACTATATGCCAGACACAAGATCAGGCTAGATTTCAAGTTATTTAAAAACTCTCCCCACTAGTTTGTACCTGATAAATACTAAAATTAAAAGGGGGCATAAAAGGACTACACAAACTCACTTTCTTCAAATAGTACCTAGCACAGTACCTTCATGTATCAACACAGGCACTTCATCTTTCAACACCTTTGATTGAAACATAAGAGACACCCTTGTGCAAAATATTTTCAAGGGTTTTTCTGGCTTTTAAGTTTTTAGCTTTTAGCTAACTGGTGATGATGCACATAGCAGAAAAGACTTCTCTAAGTCTCAGGTCCTTTCCTAATTTTTCTTTGGCACAATAACATTTTCAGTGCTATACCTTCCTTCACATACAAAAAGGAGGGGTCAAATTTGAATTCTCATAACGGATCTTATAACTAGTTCTATCCAGACGATTAAAGTAATAGTCCCTGGAGTTGGCAGAACACGTGAGAAGGCACAGCTAAGAAGAATGGGTGGATGGGTAAGGGCAGTGGAATGAGAGCCTATGCAACATCCAACCTTTTCAAACTCGGTCTCTTCTATTTAGGAATTGACTTCCTGCTGTACTTTGAGATTGGAGATAATAATGTTGTGTCCCACCCACCTCACTAAATTCTAAGTGAGTATGTTAACTAGATGAGCGCTTATTTACATTTAAAAACAAAGCCTCCAGAAAGATGTAAAGTTTATTAATAGCTTAAAAAAAAAAAAAGATGGAATAGCAAACAGCTACTGAATATGGGATAGTTCATTATTTACAAATTTTACTGCAAGGAAGCACATTTTAATCAGCATTTCAAATAATCAAAGGATTAGAATTTTTCTAGAAATGTCAGTATTTCACTCTCCAGGTAAAAGATTATTGAAAACATTAAGTGACTATACCAATTAGAAACAGACAAATACCTTAAAAATATATTAAAAAATGGGTTGAACCTAACCATGAATTCTCAAAAATTTTCTTGTGTATTCATTTTAACAACTCGGAAAGCTTAAAAAAAAAAAAGCAACACATGAATAGGTCTTCATTTAAGTACATGCTCTCAAGCTAGTTTAAAAAGAAAAATGTCAAATTAGGGTTTCCAGAGTTTTAGGAGTCCATCTTCACTGTAGGTAGCAATCAGGTTCTGATGAGGATGATGTGCAATACCAATCACATCCTTCTCATGAACCTGGAAAAAGTAAAACACAGAGTATTAGGGTATATAAGTCTATATGTAAAAAAACAAAAACAAAAAAAAAACACTCAGAAAAGGGTTCCAGAGCTGAGTGGGAGAGAAGAGTGAAGGTTCCACTTTTCACCAAAGGAATCAAGCCTAAGGCAGCCTCAAAGAGGGCTAAACACACACAAACCAAAACCTCAAATGAGTCTATCACATTGCGGTTCACATTTTTTCTAATATGAATAATACTGTGTCCCAAATCACTTTTGCACTACAGCTGATCCTAGTCATCATCATCATTTTATAAATTCTAGGTCAAGACAGTGACTGAGAACAAATGATTCCTTCACTTCAGTGAACTTGGACTGTCCAGACCCATCAGGTAGAGGACATTTTCCACCTCACCTTATTATGCTCACATCTTAGACCTGTACTGGACACGTGAACCAAAACTACACTTAAGAATGGTATGAAACAAGAGATCATTCTCTAATATGGGTATGTGTATGCATATTTTTTATATGTTCACCATATAATTTTTTCTTCCTGGACCACAGATTACATTTTTCTGGCCTGCTTGCATTTGAGTGTGACCATGTGACTGAATTCTAACCAAAAAAGAATGAAGGATAGAGTAATACAAGCCACTTCCAGATCTGGGTCTTAAAATCATCCAATATAGCCTTCCAGCTAACTTTTCTCTTCCTGAGATCTTGGATGCCATATGTTCCAAATGACATAGCTAAAAGATGGAAGGCTATCCAACTCATCACACTGGAACATAGTAAGAAATAAATTTTCACTGTGTTAAGCCATTGAAATTAGGGAATTGGTTGTTACAATAGCTGACATTAATTACTCCTTGCAGTGACTTACAACATTGCTTAAAAACATCATAATTGAATCAATTTGACAGGATATGGTAAAAGTAATTTGCCTTTGAAAGGACACAGAGAGAACTCTCTACATCTGTCACTCTTTCCAATCCACCGGAGGAAGATATGGCTAATCTAACTGGCTAGACAGGTATATTTCCTTCCTTCTCTGCTTTATGTACACCCACCCTATCCACCAGCTGAGGGCTCACTAAAGGATGACTTTTCTTGACAGAGGAGGTAATTCCATACAATTACTTATGGGCTCTTTTTTAGTTAGTGACAAAAGTTCTATATTTTTTATACCAAGGTTCACACTGATAATCTGGAAAAGGTTTACTTCAGAGTTCAGAAAGACACAAGCATTAATGTAATTTCTTTAGATGGCCTTAAGTCAGTAATACTCACTGTCAAAGTTCTCTCCAGTTTGCCAGTGACTGTGCTAAAACAGTAGAGCACAAAGTCTTCCCCCACACAGTAGATCCATTCACCACGGGGAGAGAGGGCACAGCAAACGAAGTCACCACCTTCTCTCTTACCAGAGCTGAAGCTTCTGACAATCTAGATCATACCACAGTCCAAAGCAAAAACAAAACATCTGGATCAACAGCAGTTCTAATGAAGCAGTTTAAATGGACATATTTACATTCTTAATTTGTACTCTTGGTTTACTATCATTTATAATTAGATCACCAATTCCATTCATCATGCACTAAATCCTCTTGCCTGGGAAATACTTAACAGATAGGCTATCTAAAGTTAGTGGCACACAGAAATTTAGATTTAATATGTCCCAAGTCACCAAACTGCTCTTTAGTCTACTGAGCCAGTTTACCCTGAAGCAAATTCATTACAACACATACAATTTTTAAGTCAATATACCACTGGTTCTCAAAGCTCTATGGATTCATGCTCCCCAGTTTCCGCTTTCTAACAGAATGAGATGTTCTCCCCATGTAGGATGGAACTGTTTGCTTGCTCTATTTTATATACCATTTAGAATCATCATAAATCAAGCTTAAAGAAACCAGTTGCAAAAGGTTAAAAGGTTACATATCACATGATTCATTTATATACCATTCTCAAAATGACAAAATTATAATAATGGAAAACAGATCAGTGGTTAGTGTTGAAGGGGGAGGTTTGACTATAAATGTGTAGCATTAGGGAGTTTCTTTGGGTGTGATGAAAGAGTTCTGTATCCTAACTATAGTAGTGGTTCTATAAATCCACACATGATGAAATTTCATATAACTATTCACTTCTCACCTCAAAATGAAAGCATGTAAAAACTGGTGAAATCTAAATGAGGTTTGTATTTGAGTTAACAGATCTGTACCAATGTCCATTTCCTGGTTTTGATAATTGCACTATGGTTATGTAAGATGTTATCATTGGGAAAGGGTACACAGGAACTCTCTATACTGTTTTTGCAATGTCTATGAATCTAAAATTTTTTCAATAAAAGGTCTTTAAAAAGTCAAGAAGAAAACTAGATGGCTATGGCTATTATGCAGGGACCCAGCAGAAAACAGAGACCAGCCATCTCAACCATGGGTTCTAAACTACTAATCTATCAGTTACGGGGACTAAAGGCATGGAGAGAGAGTTCCATACCCCAGCCCCTGGGTCTTCTCCGTGTTCAGCAGAAACCCCAAGTGCCCAGTTCAACACTTCAGTAGCATCACAACACATTTCCTGGGCTTGAGACCTTAACCTTTATGTTTCTAACGTCCTTGGTACTACAAAAGTGAAGTTCCTTTGGGCACCGTGCAGGTGTCCTGATTACAGATACATATCACGAAGACACTGTTGCCCACCTGCTATTAGAGTTCCACCTTAGATCACGTGGTAACTAGGAGATGTCCCAAAGTGGTAATTAACACACTCTATATCTCCTTCATTCTGACAGGAATTGTTATCTTAAAATTTTCACTGAGATTCTGAAAAGTCTTAAGGACAGATCAGAGCCTCATTTATCGGATGCAAAAGAAAGAGCAAATATACAAACACCCTGGGAAAAAGAGATAACTTTTGAGGCCAAAGAAATCTTCTATAGACATATAGTTTAAATAAGCATCTGAATAATAAACACAGTGTATGTGGTTTTTAGAGTGGTGAACCCATATTTGGTTACTGGAAGGGCCAGGACCAAGACATGTTGATTTGGGAATGACTCACAGGGTCTGTGCAAAGGCACTCTCTGATGAACACTCACCTGGCCCTGCATGTTCATGATGACCACTGTGTTTGATCTGTTGCACACTACAAAGTGCTCTGGATTTTTAGGAAGCAGGATCACACTGTTGACAGTAATGTCTGTCCCTGCAGTGCTGCCTAGGGATTTAAAGGTATTTGAACATTCTGTGGTCTTCATATTCCAGATCTATGACACAAAAATGTAAAGCATAAACATTTAGGGGATACAAGAATTTCTAAAGTTATGGGGCTTAAAAAATAAAATTAGATTATTAAAAAAGAATAAAACTGATTCCAAAAAAAAAAGTTATTGGTTTTCAGTCTAATACCTAGCACTGCCATATGCACAGTAAGCAAGCACTTACATATTTGCTGATTGACTGGTATAAACAAAAGTCACGAAGCTAAATAATAAAAATCTTAAAAAATCTATGTTCTTTTCTTATAAAATTTTCCTAATGACCTATTGTTAAAATTAAATACTGTGTCAACACTGCTACTGTCATAAACAACCACAAACTACCCTTACCTGGACTTCAAAATCAAATGGGAGCACTTAAGAGTTACACACTGGGGACCCTATCCTGAGATTCTAATTAAGTAGGTCTAAGGTGGGGCACAGGCATGTGCATTTTTAAAAAGCTCCACAAATGATTCCAAGGTACAGCTTGAACCACTGAACAGAAGTCACATGAGGATCCGTGAAGTGGAAGCCACTCTTGGCCACTTGTATTACCTCACCCAGTTCAACATCTCTTCTGGTAACAGTTCTCCACCCTAATGCATTTCACCTTGCCCTCTGGGCTGTTATGAACTGAAAGGGTTAAATTAGACATCACAGTTATGGACATGACATATGCATAGAGAAGGGATGGCCCAAATAATGACTGCACGACATCGTCTGGACATCACTCAATGAGGTATAAAAGCCTCAAAGGCACGGACTATGTTGAGTTTCCTCTGTACCTTCAACAGAGCTTAACACAAAACAGATGTTGAATACCTATAAACAGGAAGAAACAGTCGCCCCACTAGTTGCCCTAGTGTTTATTTTCCTAATAAACACTGGCATCATTTGTCCTAATCTCCTCTCTAAAGCACAGTTGCCAAGAAGAGAAATTACCATTTTTAAGATCAAGAGTTCTAAGGCTTCTAGTGTTTTGTCCAAAAAATCAGTGAGATGCTGTACCCCATGCACTGCAGAACTAAAAGATCTCAAAACAAAAAGGCCTAGACAAACCACCTCCCAATGGCATTTTACATGTTGTGAGGCTCTATACATAGCAAAAAGAGAGCAAGTCCCAAGACTAAAGCACTAAGAGATCTGTATTTCCCCCACTCATCCTGAGGAAGAGTACATCTCCTACCCTCAGGTTTCTGGTTCGATTCCAAGAAAGAAAAGCAACCTGAGAGGGTTGTTTAGGTCTTCTAATATAAAACACTCATATAAGGCAATTTTAAAAAGCAGGCCCAGATGTAAACAGAGTGTCTCAAAGATCTCTAATAATTTCCTATTTGGATTTCTCATCTTTTCTTAGAAATGAGGCACTCTCTTAAAATAACTTAATCTCTTAAGGTACTAAAGATCTATTGCTTTCAGCTGAGAGCTGAGGGCAGTAAGTAACTGAGAGAGGGCTTAGTTCTACTTCACACCTTTCCTGTTCCTCTATACATGCTGTTAGGAAACCCCTAAATGTGGGGTCCCAGGGTGGGATGAGGCCATTAAATAAAAAAGAGATCTATTTATTTGGCCACTGAGCTCTTTGTGAATTTGACTATTACAGATGTGCCACACCTATGGTAAGATCGAATTTAACCACTGTAAATGGAGGATGACTTAAGTTTAGGAATTCATACCCTTGCTCTTTTCCTACACACAAAAGTCTGTTTCGACTTTATAGGTTTGATATTTGAGGTCTCTAGGCCAATAGGAATTACCCACAGGATATTACTTTTGTCTTAGACTCACCTCAACTGTAGCTAAAATAGCTAGTAAAGAAGTTTACTCCACCATAATTATCACCATTACCACCAATGAAAACTCCTCAAAGGGCAAAAATGAAATAGACACCCCAAAATAAACCAGTGGCAAATACTTAACCTTTACAGTGCCATCAGAGGATGCACTAATAATATAATGTCCATCTTGTGTAAATGTTGCTTCATTAACAAAGGAAGAATGGCCACGGAATTCCTTTAGGGTTTTACCAGACTTTAAACCATGAATTCTATCAGAAATAAAGGGAAAATTTAAAGAACAATTAATATTCTATACATTATGGTTGGGACCAAGTGTTGAATGCATTTTAGATGAATTATAAAAACTTATAATATTAAGTAAAGAAAGATGGCTCTGCAATTATGTACGCAGTATAATTTTCATGTCAAGCAATCAAATAAAACCGGAACAAAAGGCTAGCACAAAGACTAGAAGAAAATATGCCAATAATATCACAGGCTTCTGTTCAGGAAGAGACTCCTAGGTCTTGGCTAGGTTCCATGAATCTGTATTTGTAATATGCCCTCTAAGGCGATTCCAATGCAGGTGGGTCCATAGACCAAACTTCAAGAAACATCAAATACTGCTATAATCTCTTTCTAATCTCTCTTCTAGGTAAAGATTCAAACACACAAAATAGCAGCACTGTGTCAGCTATACTGTGACTTGGGAAATGAGGTCCCATATACCCCCACTCTCCATACAGCAACATCATGGTGAAAGCATAAGGAATCACTAGTACCTCCCTCCAAAGCTTCATCATATATATCAAGCCCAAGTGAGGGTACTTTGGGGATTCTTACTTACCTAATTGTCTGGTCAAACGAAGCACTAAGGATCTGACTGCTATCCTTAGAAAAGCTTAGACAGGTGACACCTTTACTGTGTGCCCTCTCAAATCTCCTTAAACACTGTCCACTCTGAATCTTCCATACCTTTATTTAAAAAAAAGAATAGTAAAAAGTTGTAAATTGAGTGTCCCATTCTAGCTCACAGGGCCAAGTGCTTACTAATGTACTAAAACAGCATTAAAAATGCATGCTAACAGCTGAATATGATATGTCTGGTTCACATAGTACAATGATAACAAACCTTTGAAACTTAAACCTCTTTCCTTATAAATTATTAAAACAAAAATTTAGATTCTTAAGTTCACTTAGCAGAGACTATTTCTGTATTTTATCTAGCCCAGGGCATTTTACCAGCAATTAAATACAAGCCACAGCTAATCAGATGCAGACCATCTCATTCTCTAAAAAAAAAAAAAAGTACAGTACATCATATAAGGTAAGCCAGGGTGGTACAGCAGAAAGGACATAAGCATTTCTGAACTGAAATCCTGGATTTATCACTTACCTTAAAAATTAATTGAACCTCCCTAGACAGAATTATTGGGATTAAACAAGAAAAAATTATTAGCATAAAGTTGATGCTCAATAAACAGCAGCTGTTATTAAGCTGAGTATCATCTGTAGGGCACTACCTCACTATAGAACTCGCAAAAAGTCTACATAGAGTTTGTGCCGCTAATCCATACCTTTATTTTTCCATCTTGGGCTCCAGTTGCTAACATTTCTGTATCTCTACTGAAACACATGCAGAGGACAGCATCATCCATCATCATAAAGTTATCCTGGGCCTGGTATTTAAGATCCTAAAGGAAACAATGATAAGCGGTAATCAAATAACACAAAAACCCAATTACCCCAGATCTCTATAAACTCACTAAAAGCACGATAATAATGGCTTGTACCTAAACTTCGGAAGCAAATAGTAGTGCCATGCACACTCGTTCCTAATGAACAACCGATAATGCTGGGAATAATTTTAAACAATTCAAATTAATATTGTAAAAAATGCCAATATAATACCCTACACTTTTTGCTTAGTAATCTTTTCTAAGCAAAATTTCCATACAGTTTCACATTGTACATCTTTACTGAATCTGAATTTATCTATCTTATGGGTATGATGTGAGAACCTGTTTTTTCCAAATTGGCAGATATTTTTCCTAAAACTACGTATTAACTAACCTATTTGTGACGTTTCTTTTATTATCCATTACTGTTCAAACTAAAGTATCTTTAATTTTTTTCTAATTATAAACTGAAACTACTTTATGGTTAAAAAAGGCAAACTATAAATATATATATAAGGTAGAAAGTAAAAATTACTCAAAAACCCACTACCAAGCAGAATTCACTCTATGATAAATATTACACTTTAACTCAGTGGGTAGTTAATAAGTATTTGGGAAAAAAATTAAGTTGGATCTTTCCCAACACAATCCCCCTACACGAACTCCAGATGGCTAAAACATTAAACATAAAATAAAATATAAAGACTAGAAGAAATTATGGAAGATGGATAAATATGACAATCTAAAAAAATTTTAAGTCTATAAAAGCAAATCATAAACAAGGTCAAAAGACAAAAGTCATAATTGAAAAATATCTGCAATAATATTACAAAAGTTGATTTCCTCAAACTATAAAGAGCTCCTACAAATCAGTAAGACACAATCCAAAAGAAAAACAGGAAAAGGATAATGACAGACTTCAAAGAACAGGAAATATTGGTCGCTTTCACATATAAAAAGATATTCAACTTTACTCATAATAACAGAAATACAATTAGTACTACAATCAGGTTAGATTGGAAAAAAGTAATTGCTTACATCTACCTAGAATATTCCATGAAGGTTACACAAGAAACTGGTAATCAGAGCTGCATCAAGGAAAGGAACTGATTAGCTGAGGGACCAGGGTGGGAGCAAGATCCTTTACTAAACAACATTTCTATTTCACAAAATATTCTATCAGATGTACATATCAACTATTCAAAAAATAAATTTAAATTATAAAAATAACAGATAATTAAAAACAGTAATAGACAATTCTCCCACTAAAAAAGTTAATATATTTTAAAGACTTTACCTTCCTGATTTTTCCAGTTGTAAAGTTCCATACTTCAATGAATCCATCAACAGACCCAGTGACCAGATACTGACCATCTGGAGAAAATCGAGCACACTCCACATGTGATTTCTGACCAAACTGTTTCAAATGAAACAATGAAACAGGTGCATTTTTATCTAGTGGCCTTAAAACAATTCCCATTTTAACCTTTTGAGAAACCTTGTCCTAGTATAAGGTCATAGCTAGCTTATTATTTTGGTGTATTGGAGGAATGTTTCTGTACCTGGACACAGGAAGATTGTGGATCTGTTTTCTCTGACCAGTTTTATGTCTCAGCTCTCAGCTGAAACTAGTTTTTTAATGTAAAGTTGATATTTCCAAAGAAAAGCAAAAAAACTATTTTACAATGAGACTTAAAACAAATAATCCTGTTAACCCAAACAATTCTTTTACCAGAATCAGCCACTATTAGCATGACTTTCAACTCAAATTAATGACATAGTATGTTCCTGTTGTGTACCTGGGGGAAAAAACTCATTTTTTCAAAATAAATGTTTTCCTACACTGTTTTGTAAACAAATTTTCCATCACTGTTTCTTTTCAAGACCTTCATTTAATTAAATGATAATGTGTGGCTAACTTTAGGAAAACTAATTAAAGCTGAGACTGTTTGCCTGGAAAATATATCCTAAGCATTTATCACCAATCACGCTCCCGGTAACAGTGAAAACTACAGAACATTAGACAGATAAAAACAGAGAAAAGTTCTGTTATGAATTTCATCTTAAATGCAAAAAGGGAGGGTGTTTGTAACAAAAATCTTAGCCCAAAAGTATAATTATAGATTTTTATTTGTCTCAAGGCTTCAACCAGGGTAAAAGCACTGCTCAAAAATATCTTTACATGCAAGTCAGAACATATATCTTGAAAAGACAAATTTAAAGCACTAAGCCAAAGTCAGATTTGAGGAATATGAATTCTTTTAAAACCCATAAATTCAATGAGAGCACAAATCCAGAAACTATAATATAAACGAAACGAAGTAGCAAATATGATTTTAATTCTGTAAACTGCAGCAGTTACTTGTGTTTTTTCCTAGAAGTCTCAGATTAAAAAAATAAAAATAAAAAAAAGTCTACGGCCATGCCACTCTGAACAAGCCTGATCCCATATGACCTCAGAAACAAAGCAGGGTCGGGCCTGGTTAGTATCTGGATGGGAGACCACCTAGGAAGACCAGGTGCTGTAGGCGTAAAAAATAAAAAGTAAGGAATTGTAAGCTGACAAGGTCCTTGCAATCTATGAGGTCAACCAAAGGTTACCTTGACTAAAAACAAATAAATTAATTAATTAAAAAAAAAAATAGCCATAAGATAAAATTTTTTTCCTCAAACACCACACAAACCCACCTTACAATCCGTGCCTGGTACTTTGCCTGACATGCAGTGGACAAAAACATAAATATTGAATAAGACAAATATATTAAAAGATCATAGTCCCAGGCTTAACCAAAGAGCTAACGTATCCCAAATGCAGGCTTCTTGGGAGGGAGTGCAAGGGCAGATGCTAGGCCAGATGTCAAATGTATGACCACTTGGTTATACATCTGATGTGTGCCACTGCCAGGCCACAGGACCCTAGCAGTCACCAACAGCAACCCTGAATGTTGTCAGAGCTGGAGAATGAGTTCTGCTCCCTAACCCAAGCTCTTGGCACAGAGCCTGGTTAGGCAAGCACATGTTGACTTCTCAACAAACGATTAGCAACTGGCTGAGTATCTAAGGATCCTACCTTAATATGTCTGCTCAGCTGTGTAGGAAACTTTTCTTCTTCCACATCTTTGACAGCTGCTTTGCCTCGGAACAAATCTATGGTCATGCCAGGAGGAAGCAACCCCTGGTGTTGCTGCCACTTCAGTGCCTAAAAAAAGCAATGGACGGTAATCCACTTGGGTGCTTTTAAGATCTGACCCTGACTGCTCAGACAAAGCCAAGTCTGAAAGGATGAGGTTCACAAGAAACTATAGGCCATCCAGATCCAATCATTTTTGGCCATCTAAACACAACATAATCTGTGCTACTCTATATGTTCTAGGAACAAAGGCTGATCTCAGGGTTTAAGGGTCCATCTTTCCACACCTATTTTCTTATAGGTGTGACTCTTTTACTATAAACAAAATTTGGAAAACAGAAATCTCCCAGTTTCAACATCCAAACACAGCCACTGTTAGCATTTTATAAATTACCTTCTAGTATTTCCCCCTTACATGTGTTTAACTAATGTAGCTATAATTATGTATATGATTTTATATTCTCCTGTTTTCACCTATCAGATCATGCTATACCATAACTATCATTTCAATGGCTGTAAAATATATCCTATCCAGTAGATGTTTAACAATTTAAGCAATATATTAATGGACATTTACACCACTTCCAATTTTTCACTCATCTAAATAATGCTGCAATGAACGTCTTCGGACATAAAGCTTTTCGTATTTGGGGGATATTCCCACCTTAAAACAGATTCCTAGAATAGGAATTATTGAATCCAAAAAAGAACACAAATGGTTAAAGTTCTTGATATAAACTGCCAAACTTTTCCCAAAAAGTTGCAACTTCAACAGCACTCATAACTGCATTATAGGGAGTGGAAAAATCATTAACTTTGGAGACAGACAGCCCTAGGCTAGATCATATTTGTTAAATGTAATTTTGACTCCCAATTTCATGAACTTAAAAAAAAAAGCCTAATTTCTAGAACTGCTGAAAGGATACAACATATGTAAAGTCTACATAACAGGTACATGATTAATGCTCATTCCTTTTTCCCTTTGTTGTATCAAGAAAACTCAACAATCTTGGATATCATTTTAAAACTTTGCTAATTTAATGAGTGGGAAGTTATACCCTATTTTAGTAAGTTCTCTGATTAATAAGTTTGAACTTTTCTTCAAGTTTATTAACTAGATATATTTCCTCTGCTGCTTACCATTTATTCATGTTCTTTGCTCACAGATTTATTGCAGTCTGTTTTTCTTAACAATTTGAGTTTTTAGTGTAACCAAAGTATTTGCCAAAAAGAATTTTTTCCAATCTCCTTTTTTTACAAATAATTTTTTTTATTTTTCACTTAGCATAACACCTTCTAGGTCCATCCATGTTATTTCAAATGGCAAGATTTCATTCTTTTTTATGGCCGAGCAATGTTCCATTGTATACATGTACCACTTCTTTATCCATTCATTTATTGATGGACAGTTAAGACTGTTTCCACATCTTGGCTATTGTAAAAAATGTTTCAATGAACATGTGGATGCATATGTCTTTTAGAATTAGTCTTTTGGGTTTCTTCAGATAGCTACCCAGAAGTGGAATTAGTGGATCCTTCAGCGTCTCTTCATGTAGCCTGTGTTTTAAAGTCTATTTTGTCTGGTATAAAGTATTGCTACTCTAGCTTTTTTTTCAATTTCATTTTCATGAAAAATCTTTTTCCATCCCTTTACTTTTAGTTTGTGTACATCTTTTGACCTGAAGTGGGTCTCTTGTAGACAACATATGCATGGGTCTTGTTTTCTTATCCACTCAGCCACCCAATGTTTTCTGATTGGAGCATTTAATCCATTTACATTTAAAGTAATTGTTGATAGATATGTAGTTACTGCCATTTTATTATTTATATTATCTTTTTCTTCTTCTTCAAGACATCCCTTTAATATTTCTTATAATACTAGTTTAATGGTAATGACCTTCTTTAGCATTTTGTCTTGGAAGCTCTTTATCTGTCCTTCAATTTTAAATGATAGCTTTGCTGGGTAGAGTAACCTGGATTGTAGGTTCTTGCTTTTCATTACTTTGACTATTTCATGCCAATCTCTTCTGGCCTGTAAAATTTCTGTTGAGAAATAACATCTGACAGTCTTATAGGAGCGCCTTTATATGTAACTATCTGCTTTTCTGCTGCTGCATTTAAGATTCTTTGTCCTTAATCTCTGACATTTTAATTAAGATGTGTCTTGGTATGAGCCTCTTTGGGTTCTTCTTGCTTGAGATGAACCTTCCTGGGCTTATACGTCTATTTCCTTCACCAGGTTCCAGAAGTTTTCCATCATTATTTCTTCAAATAGATTTTCAATTCCTTGCTCTCTTTTCCTTCTGGTACTCCTATAATACAAATGTTGGCATGCTTGATATTGTCCCAGAGGCCCTTTAATCTATCTTCATTTTTTTGGACTCTTTTTCTTTTTTTTATTATTTATGCCTACAACACCTGGTCTTCCTAGGTGGTCTCCCATCCAAGTACTAACCAGGCTCGATCCTGCTTAGCTTCCGAGATCAGACATCGGGCTTGTTCAGGGTGGCATGGCCGCAGACCATGGACCGTGGCTCCACTGGGGCACAAACCCAGGACTTTCTGCTTGTAAAGCAGACATGCTAACTGCTACACTATGGAACCATGTCCTGGATTCTGTTTTCTTTTTGCTGTTCTGATTGAGTGTTTTCTGCTACCTAATTGTTCAAATTGCTGATTCAATCCTCTGCTTCAGCTAATCTACTGCTGATTCCCTCTAATGTAGTCTTTAAGTTACAGTATTCTTCATTCCAAATTGGTTCATTTTTACGTTTCCTATTTCTTTGTTGAAGTTCTCACTGAGATCATTGAGCATCCTTATAACCAGTGTTTTGAACTCTGCATCTGGTAGGTTGCTTGTCACCATTTTGTTTAGTTCTTTTTCAGGAGCAGTGCTCTGTTCTTTCATTCGGGACTCGTTTTTTTGTCTCCTCATTTTGGCTGCCTCCTTGTGTTTGTTTCTGTGTATTTGGTACAGTTGCTATGTCTACCAGTCTTAGCAGAGTGGCTTTACATAGTAGGCGAGTGGCACAGTCTCCCTGGAGCACCTGGCTCAGGTGTGTCCCTTATGTGGGTTGTGTGTACCCTCCTGTTGTAACTGCACATTGACTTCTGTTGGCATATCAATGGGAGGATGACCCTAAGGCTGACTGATTGTTAGGACTGGCCATAACTATAGTGGAGGAGCTGTTATGCAGAGGCTGACCCTATAGAGCAAGATTCACTTTAGTGGGATTCTGGTGCCTGCTGAGTGCGCTCTTTGGGTGTGTTGTTTCTACAGGTGGTTGGGTGGTGCTCTGGTATAGTCTGAAGCTGGCCACCAGATGTGCTGGTTCTGGGGCCTCTTGGGATGGACTCCGGTGCAGACCAAGGTCGGCCACTGCCTGTGCCCTGCCCAGGGCCACTTAGTATGAGCTACTAAGTGATCTGTACAATTTGCCTATTTTTAATTATAGCTTTATAGCTTTCTTTTTACATTAAGTTAAACTCTTAAGTGATTAAATTTGTTGACCTTTACCTTGGTGTTTACTCCTTAACCAAAGGAAGTCCTTCCCTAATCAGGAAGTCTGATGCATTATATTACCTTCTAGTTTTTCCATTTTCTTAAAATATGTAACTTTCAATCTATCGGAAATTATGCTAATAAAATATGGGAGAAGGCTCTGAACTGATCATTTAAAGTAAGTGCCCTAACACCAAAAACTGAATCATTCCTCTCTGTTCTTAGGTTTTGTGACATTCTCACGATCATCCATTAAACACTTATAAATAATAGGATCAATTTCTTGCACTGTTGTTGCACTGGCTGAAACAGATATTTTTGTGCCAAGCACCAAAATGATTCAAACTATGCTTCAATATTTCAATATTTCTAGGACAATTATGCTCTCAACATTTTTCCTTCAAAATTTCTTTGATGAATATATTTTCAAGTTTATTTTTCCAAATGAACACTAGAATTCTTTTGTGAAACAGTTCTAATTCTATTGTGATCTTTATTATAATTGCCTTAAATCTAAGAAGAACTGACATTAACAGTCAGTCTTATCTAGGAAAAGAATTGTTTCACCATTTACTCAAATCTTTTACTTCTAAGTTTTGAAGAGTATTTGCCTTTTTTAAAAATGGAAATCATCTATTTCCCACAAAAGTTAAGAAGCTAGAATTTTTATATTTATGTTGTTGCTAAAAACAAGAGCTCTTTTTTCATTGAATTTTCTAACTACTGCTGATATATAAGAATGCAAACAACTTTTATATTTTTTACATCTGGCAATATTACCAAACTTAAATTAATTATACAATTATTACAGTTGAAATATGTAATGTTTCAAATACTGTTAATTTTGTTTATTTCTTCCCCAAATTCATGTTACTTATTTTTCATGTTTTACTGCAATGACAAGAAAATTTGTATCTCCTCAGGGCCTCTCTCTAATCAATATGTATTCTCTGCTGGCTCTTCACCCTTAGTCTATAGTAGTTTCAAATCACTCCCATCTTTAAAAGAAAAAAACCCACTCTCCTGCCCTGTTCTTTAGCTATTGCCCTCTTCCCTGCCCCTCACTGTCATCATCTTCCTTTAACAACCAAGCTTCATGAGCCATTTACATTATAAGTCAATGAGACATATCTTCTGCTTACCTTTTCACTGGAAATGATCTCGGATATATCCAAATGGCCAAAACCAGACTCTTTTCTGACCCTAAACTTCCTCATTTTCTCTGTTGCTCTCAACCTTGATGACCACTCATCTTCCTGAAACTCCTCACTTGGTTTTTCTAATGATATTCTCTCAGCTTCCCTTTTTATCTCTCTGGCTGTTCCTTTCTCTGTTCACCTGGCTGACTTTAAGTGCTCCGTGTAGCTTTCTCCTCAAATTGTTACTTTTCTTATTACACATACTTTCCTTGAGAAATCATATTTACATTGATGGCTTCAACCACTACTGAAATTTACAAGTCTATAGCTCTAGTGAGAACCTCATGGTTGAGGTCGAGATTCACAAATTCCAGTAAAGGAGTCACTGCTTATCTGCAGGGGCTAAGTTCCAAGACCCCTCCATGGATGCCTGAAATCTCGGATAGTACCGAACCCTATATATACTATGCTTTTTCCAATACATACACACCTATGATAAAGTTTAATTTACGAATCAGACACAATATTAACAATAATAATAATAAAATATAACAATTACAATATACTATAATAAAAGTTATGTGAACGTGGTCTCTATTTTACTGTAATGTACTCACCCTTGTTGTGATAATGTGAGATGATACAATACCTATGTGATGAGATGAAGTGAGATGAATGACATAGGCATTGTGATGTAGCGTTAGACTAATATGAGGATTACTTGAACACAAGCATTGCAATACTGTGACAGTCAATCTAATAACCAAGACGGCTACTAAGTGACTACTGGGCAGCAGCACATATAGCGTGGATATGCTGGAGCAAGGGATAATTCACATCCTGGATGAAATGGAGCTGGACAGTGCGTGATTTCAGCACACTACTAAGAATTTTCCATTTTCCATTTTCAGACCATGGCTGATTGCCAACTAACTGAAACCGCAGAAAGTGAAACCACGTATTATGGGACTACTGGCACTGATTATTATGGCACTGATACTGGTCATCTCCACTTGTATGTCCTATAAGAACTTCAAAATCAGCACATCTAAAAACTGATCACCTGACCCTTCCTCAATTTCTACCTCCATCCCAAGAAATCTGCCCTTCTTCTTATATTCTTTACCAAGTCACTCAAGCCAGAAACCTAAAGGGGAAACTCAGAGCCAGAGCCTTACTCACTCCTCACATCTAACCAATTAAATGTGGAAGAACACATGAGTTTATTTCTACTCCCTCTAGAAATTCCACTAACGTGACAATAAATAAAAAAAGGTACATACCCAAAGAGACAAAGAGAACAGAAGAGATAACAGCAGAAGAAAAATGTTAATAAATTTCAAAAGCTGAAAAGTGAATGAAACAATGGCAACCAAAAACAGAGGGAAATGAAACCTAGTCACACAAGGCGGGGATGAGAAAGCCACAAAAAGCAAGCCAAACTATCTTACAAATTCCAAAAAGGTTTAGCAATTTATATAGGAATTTACATACTTCTCAAGGACAAAACAGGGAATGAGGCAATGATAAAATCTGTATTAAGAACAGTTAGCTCCCAAGGCCTCTCCCAACCCTATGCATCAGGTGACTGCTTTGTCCCAGCCTCAAGAGAAGTGATTTATTTTTTGTTATAAAACATTTAGTACTCTAGGTAATTTTATAATAATAATGGCAACACTAGTAGTACTACTACTAATAAAAAAATAATTACCACCAGCAGCCACCATTTACTGAGTGCTTACAAGGTGTCACGAAATACAGGAAATGTTTTAAGCACATAATCTCATTTAATCCTTACTATAACACCATGATGAATAGAGTAAATGGGATGAGAAAAATTAGGTAACATGCTCAAGACCACAGAGCCAGTAAGAGCTTGGATTCTAACTAGGGTAAACATTTGTTCTAATTTGCCTGGGACAGTGTCCTGGCACAATGATCAACAATGCCCTCAAGTTATCCTAAATGAAATGATAAATTCTACGGTTACCCTAATTCTGACTTATGCTCTTAACCACTCATCTATACTGCTTCTCCCAGGAAAGATGAGGGTGGCATGGCAAGCTGTTAGTACAAGCAGCTCTATAGGTAGTCCTTAATACTCAGGATATCTGATTTCTTTACATATTTATATGTATGATTTCTTCATACATATAGACTATATACAAGGTAATTTCAATTTCACAGACTTTAATTACCTGTCCCAGTAATGCCATGAGACGAGATGGAGGCACCACACTGACTTCCCCAGCTAAGGCCTGGGCAATTGCTGCTCTTCTCTTTTCTTTGCTACTTCCATCTGGGTATGCCTAAAAAAGGAGATGGGAGTAGTATCATTTCCAAGAAATGGCTACAAGATATATGTGTGCTTATTTAAAATAACAACAACAACCATCAAGCAGAAACATTCAAAAAGGAAAACATGAAGCTACTCAATTAAACAGAGGATTAATTAAATCAATTAGTTTTAAAAAATTACTTCCCAATTCTACCCACTTGTATTTCAACAGTATGAGCTGTGAGAAAACTGAAGTCATCCAATCCATAGTTACTTCTGAAAGCAGTCCAAGTAAATCATGTCAAAGTCAGGGCTGTTTTTCCAATTTTTGAAAAATCTGCAGAGCTAAGGATTCTTTTATATTCTTTAGTAATTTCTTTCAGTCAAATGACCCTCCATGCCAGAAATTCTGCACTATCTCTAACTTAAATCCTGTCTTGGTAACCTAAATTCCTTTTCTTTATCATCTTGGTTTCCATGAGTTTACCCTAATTTTTCCATTATCCAGTGTCTATTAAATTCTTCCTCCTCCCATTTAGATTAGTAAAAAGCTGGGTAAGAAAGAATGAAAGTATACATATAATAAGGTTTTGAAAAAATAAAGAGTATCAGTCACCATGCCCTACCAATACACATAATTAGCCGAGAAGTAAAAATATAAGCTCCTAAGAACTAAAAGAACTGGGAGGAAACTGCAACTGTAAGGGGCAAAGGGCACAAATAAATGCCCAGCGAATATACCAGCAGTCAGGTAGCACTTCAGGGCCAGACAAGTATTTGGGCTAATGAGGAAATGATATCAAAATAAATTTTCTGTTTACTTTAATGAACATGTTCCCCTAAAATGGGGTACGTGGGGAAAGGAAGACCCTCCAATACTCACAAAACTGAACAAGATTATACTCTTTAACATACTGCAAATTTCAACCAACACATAGAAAACTATCATTATCAAAAATTAAATCAAAATCACAAAATGTATCCAATAAAATGGTTAAAAAAGATAACATCATTGCATGTTTTCAAAGACAACAACAGTTTCTTTTTATTACCACAGTCTTACCTCACGAGGATCAAAATAAGACCTGGCCAAGAGGTTCTCCAGATGAATATACCGTTCTGGCTGCGTTTGTTTTAACATGATCATAGGGTCAGTCTGTCTCAGAAGTGATCTGGCAGCCCCCAATTCACGGAGCTCTATCAATTCCAGCACAACCTGGAAAGAAAGAAAATGGCTATTTCAATGCATTCTCTTAGTAATATTTTTCAATATGCAGAAATGGCCTGTCAAAGTGATTTCCCGTATTGGGAAATGCCATTTCTTCTTTTACTTCGCAACTGAAGTAACTGTAAGTAATACCTTCAATCCTTCAACTTTCACCCTCCATTTTTATCTACCAATATCTCTTCTCAGGCTACTTATTCGGAATACAGATGCTGAAGAAAACTAAAGATGAAAATATCTTCATGGGCTCCAGAAAACTCTTTCTTCAAGTACCAAAATTTTCTTTGAGGAAGTAGTGAACTCATGTGGATTGTAAAGAAACAAACCAACTACCCTATTTTTACACACAACTCTACATTCTTACTTCCAGAAAGTCTACTCTGTTCTATTCTGTAATAAATAATCTATATGATATCTGTCCTGGTTTCCAGACACAGAGCTTCTAAAAACCCTGAAATTTTGCCAGTGATACGAGTATCTTTGTCATTAATAAGCCCCCTGCATCACACCTGAGTTTGTGCGAAGACAGTTCAGGATGGGGGCTGGTTACCAGAAAGATCAACCATGTGATTAGAGGGTTGAAACTTTAAGCCAGCCCAACCTCCAGAGTGCTGGAGAGCTGGAAATTGAATAAAACCCCAATAAAAACCACAATGGAGCTTCCTGGTTGATGAATGCCAAGTGAGAAAGACACTGATTCCAGGAGGAGAGGGCACTAGAAGCTCTGCATTCAGGACCCTTCCAGACTTCACCCTGTATGACTCTTCATTTGGCTGGTCCTAATCTATGTCCTTGAGAATAAAATTGCAAACATAAATGTAGTATTTTCCTGAGTTCTGTGAGTCATTTACACTCCCCACCATAAATGTGCAGCTAGCTGAAAAGGAGTATGAGTGGCCTGAGACCCCAAAGTACAGCTGGTGTCTGAAATAATGGCAGTCTTGTGGAGGATTGAGCACTTAACTTATGGGGTCTGTGCTAACTTTGGGTGGTTAGTGTCAGAACTGAATTGCAGGTGGTGTCAGAATACTGGTTTCAGAACAGCTGATTTACGGATCACTTAAGAAATAATTTCAATTTGGGAAAATCTTGGCTTTTCCAAGAGAGAAAAAAATACCAAGCAGCACTCAAGCCTTTACTGAAAGTTTTAAGCATGGTTAAAAAACTTTACTGAAAGTTTTAATTCATGGTTACAGCACTATAGTGCTCAATTATGCTTCCCAGTTAGGGGTGCCACAATAAATCAACCCACAGGGATCAGCATTCTTACCTGTTCATAGAGGTCAATGAGGGTTTTGTCTGGCAGTTTCAGAGACTGTATAGCCTGTAAAACAGTATCCCAGTGGCCACTATTAATGTCAGCCACAAAACTCTCAATGCTGTCCACAGTATTCAGAGACACAGTAGTCTCCTCCTGTAAGGTGGCTAATGCCCGATGTAAACTGTTCTCCTTCAGGTACTGCATGATGAGACGGATCACACTGAAAAAAGAAAGTCATCCAGCTCAGAGCCTCTGACTCACCAAAGAGGCTACAAAATAAAGCCTACCCCAACTTATTTCTCTGATTCAACAATCTTCCTTTCACTACCTATTTTCTATTTCTTTATTATGTAAGTAAAACTTCAAAAAAAAACCAAAAACAAAAAACAGAATCTAAGTTGCAAGGGACCCGGAGGTTCATCCATCATACCTCCATCTCGGAAATAGAACTGGGGTTCAGAGAAGGGAAATAATTTGCCCAATATCTCACAGTCTGCCAGAAAGGGATTTAGTACCAAGGTGATTCTCTTATTTCCAAGGCCAGAGATCTTTTTATTGTACCAAGTTTCTACACTGTTTCTATACTGTTGCAAACTTTAGTGAAATATTTAAATCTAGTCTAGTCACTGATACAAATACTCTAAATGGTTGTAGAATGATTTGGTCCATTTTTAAAATGACAATCAAAAAAATGTGAATTGAGATTTTCTTAATAGGGATTTGTTGAAGTAGTGCTATACTATATGTAAGTAAAAGAAAGCTATATGTTCTCATTTGCAAAATAACACCTACCCAGTGACTTTATTACCAAATTTTCAGGACAAGTGAAACAAAAACATTGTAAATTTAGTTTTCCATAGAAAAGAGGAGCCAGATCATTGTCAAATATGAAGAAAATAAACACCATTTCAACATGCGCCAGAAAACTTATAAACTATTGTTAAATATATAGTTATTTACAGTTAAAACTTCTTGATCTTCGACTTCATGAGGAGTCTGGTGAAGAAATCTTTCATACAGACTGTAAAAGTTCACTGTAAACAATGCTGTAACACAGTTTTCCTTCTCCTTCTCCAAAACTACACAGGTGGCTCACACTGTATTTCTACTGGACAGCACTAGTATAGAGGGTCATACTGTCTTGGTTGAAAGGGATTTCAAATAGGAATTTAGTCAATTCCCTCTCCTGGGGAAAAATAATAATAATCATAATAAAACAGCCTGTGTTTATTATGTTTACCAAATACCAATTACTGTTCTAAGCATTTCAGACATATTGATCCATTTACTCCTCAAAACAACCCTATTACTTATTACTATTAAGTGCATTTTACAGATGAAGATTTCACCAAGTAACAGAGATGAGTGGGAAAATGAAGATTCAAACTGGCCACGTGGTTCTTCAGCATACATCCCTAACAAGAAAGCCAATACCCTCTTCTTATAAACCCTGCAGAAGGAAACTGATTACTGGTACATGCAGTAGTCTTTTCTCTCATGGCCCCTGCTATTTAGATCTCTGCTATTCTAGTACCTACTATCCTCCTTAGCACACTTGCACTCCCAAAATAAGGACGTAACCAAAATCAAATTTACTTCCTTCAATCACAATGTAATATATAAAGAACTAAAAGCTTTGGAGATAGGCTGGGATTTGAATCAGTTCTGTCACTTACACTGTGGCCTTACGCAAGTTAGTTATTTCTATGCCTGTAGGCTTGGTGAAAAGGGTGACTATACTGCTTATAACGTGACTAGCATAAAAAATAGTAAATAGTAATTTACTAATTAGTAAATAGTAGCTATTATTGATAATAAAAACGTGCAGCAGCTCAAGGCTAGGAGAATGGTGAGTGTCCACTATTATTCAGGCCCCAAAGCATGGAATCCTTTCCAACTCCTGCCCTGACTTAGCTGCCTTAACTCCAGCACTCTATCACTCTTCTTTGCCTTTTCTCCACAACACTTATCATCATCTGTTAAGCCTCATATTTTACTTATTGTTTTTGTCTGTTGTTTGCCTTCCCCAAACACACTGTACATTCTATAAGGGCAAGGATTTTTGTCTGTTTTGTTCACTACTGTATCCCCAGGGTCTAGAACAGAACATAGTAGACTTCAATATCTGTTGAATGAATAAACTTCCTCTCCTCATATGACAAGTCTTCAGGACAAGTCCTCTACCTTACACTCTGGACAGTGTTGCGTTTGCCGATTTGATTATTAAGTGCTGGCAAGGTGAAGTCTGGGAAAGTTCACTAAAGACCTTAGTCCCTAATTAGTCCCTCCTTTAGGGTACTAAATCTATCATTGTTCTGGCCTGATCTCCAGAATGTCTCTCCTCTGTAACTACATAAAGCTCACAGACTAACAAAATTCAGGGCCAGATAGGGCCTGATAAAAATAGCTAGTTGTTCTTTCATTCCAAAAGCAGTAATAGAGCCTCTATGGTGTGCTAGGCACTGGGACTATAAGAAAAAGGAGCCCCTAGGCGCCTACATAGGCTAGAAGGGTGGAGAGAGAAACAGTGACAATACTGGGTTAAGTGCTGGGCAGAAAAAAGCGAAGAGGCCATATAACGAACCACACTTGTTTCACGGGGGCGAGAAGAGCAGGAAGGCTTAAGAGTCCAAGCTCCCTTGTACAGATGGTTAGACTGGAGTTCAGAGTGGATGGGTAATTTGATCAGTCACCGAGCGCGCCAGCAGTCGGCGATGGCTAGAACTCGGGTCTTCAAGGTCTATCCTTCCCCCGACCCCGCACCGCCTCCCATGGGGCTTTGGGCTTCTCAGCCGCTACTTTCCTATGTGCCCGCCTCCGAGGTAGCCAGACCCAAGAAGCTTCTTTGTGGGCAAAGAAATGCCTCTCCACTCCCTTGCCTCTCGGACGCCTGTCCCTGAGCACCTTCCACCCCACACCCTTCACATCCCGGCCTCCGCCACTTCGCGAACATCCGCCACCGCAGGACTCACTCCGAGGACTCGATTTCGATCGACATAGCGTTATAGTCCCGGGAGCAGGCCTCAATCCACTCTCAGGCCTAGTCGCGCCACACAGCAACGACACATCCGGCGGCCGCCTGACATCACTTCCGCTCGTCGTCGACGCCCGCCGTGGAGGTGGTGTGTACGGAAGAGGGGCGTGGAGTGAGGGGTGGAGCAAGTGAGGGGTGGAGCACGTGAGGGCGGAGCAAGTGAGGGGCGGAGCCTCGAGGGAAAAGCTGTTCAAGGAGCGCTGGTTTGGAAATTTTGCTTTTATGTCATGCAATTAGCTGATTAAATTTAAAAATGGGACTGAATTTACAATACCTGACTGGGAGGTTAATACATTCGAAACCAATGGAATACTAGTCAACATTTGTAGGTAGAGTTAACTGAGGATGAATGAATAAATGACTTAGAATCCAACACACAGTTTAATCAGTCTAATAATGAAGAGTTTGGAACCCAGTTGGGATTTTCGTACCCACTTGTGGGAAGAGCTCAAATACAGTATTCCAACCAAGTGTTTAGTTGAAAAGGGTTTCATTTCAGTGGTATGATTCCTGGGGGAAAAAAACCTGCAGGGAGATTTGAAATTTGTATAGGGAGATTTGAGACTCCTTTTATGTAGGCTTTAAACCATACATCATTAGTAGAGACAAATGAAAAGTAGGGATATCAGTTAATGTCATAAAGTTTAGTTTTTAAAATATTGCCATTTTATATAAATTTTAAAAATATTTGCAGCACAATGAGAAATCTGTGTTGTGAAAATTACCTATTGAAATGATTTATTAGGATATTTATTGTTGCCTTTCAGTCTTATCTCATACTGACTACAAAAGTCAACAAAACTTCCCTGTAACTTCTTAAATACGGATTTTTTTGTTTGTTTGTTTTTCCCAAATCTTTCTCTATTTCTCAACTCTTAAAAGGACATTGTCTCCAGGGTCTCAAAGTTCTGACAGTCTAAATGTTTGCTCCAACATATGTGAGACAACTAGATGTGTGTATGATTTCTGAGGTATTCTTTCACTATCTCATCCCATGACACAACATAGAAAATTATTATAACATCTTCCTTAAAATGAAGAGCCAGCTAATTTTTAACAATAGCATATGCCTTCATTTTCTCTATTTAGCACTTGTCATGTTATTCTTACTTCAATTAATAAGATTACTTCTCTATTTCACTTATACAAATAAGTCTTCTCTATAATTACTTAACACCAGGTTTTATTCTAGTGTCTACCACACCTTTGCTTTCATTTGCATGGTGGGGGGGGGGGCGGAGCGGGGAAGCAGAGTATAAACTTATTTTATCTTCATTGCTTACTGCTTGAGAAAAACATGCCAAGCGGCCTGTTTCAAGTCAGAACTTGTTATTTGCTGTCATGGCTGTGGTTTAGGTATCCACAACAATCAGCTCACCAGACACCATTCTTGAGAAATGAAACTTTATTATTATAGTTAGCAGCCACAAATGTATCCTCATCCTTTGCTTCTTAGACATATTGGATTTTTAAAAAATACATTTTTATTTTAATATAAAAAACACATAACAGCAAATTTGACCAAATTTTTTCTACTTCAATGCACACCTTCCTAACTGTGTTTGAAGACATATTGGATTTTTGATCTCTGATTTGTCAATGCCCGTGGCATCACAAATTCCTCATCCATGTTGCCTCTGTAATAATGGACTTGAATGACATTTTTGTTAACATATGTAATAAAACTGAACTCCTCACCTAGTTAGGGCAGTTTCTCTCCCTAAACTAGCTGCTTATGTCTTCTGTATCCCAACTACATAACCCATCAACTTACATATCCTTTCCATACCCAAAGCATAAGCTTTTTTTTATCTCGCTGATCCCTATTAGTAAGTTGATAAACTTTAGCAATTGCTAAAGATCAATTTGTCTAGGAATTTTTTTTATTCATTAAAAGTATTGGGATGACATAGGAATTTTGTTTTTATCACTAGGTAAATGAGGTTTCTCATATCTCTCCATTGTGTATGTACAAAAAAACTCAAACAGGCAGACAACTTTTTAACTTCTAAACCAAGCAGATGTATTCAGCAGGAAGCTTCCACTGCCCGTTCAAAGGTTGGGTCACAGACCTTACTCCTGGTGAACAAATGGCTAAGAGTGATCCCAAAGGAAATCTGGTCCAGTCTACTGATAACATCCCCTTTCCAGGAAGTCTACCTCTTCACAGTCCATCTCCTTAACCAGCAGAGGGCAGGCCGGCCACAGAAAAGCTGCCATTGTAAACTGTACCTCCAGGTGTCTTAACTGGATATTAAGGAAGAGAGATGTAGGGGAGAGAGATCCTCGTACAATGGGCAAAGGAAGTAGGAGGCAGGGTCAATATTTGAGTGCCAAATTGGGGCAAAAGTTTGGCCTTTCCTATTAAGCTAGATCAATTTCATCTAACATGATAATGTTTAGAGAAAAATGATTACACAATTCTACCTGCTCATGACAGGACAGGACCTAGAAATCTTCTAACTTAGCCTCCTCCTTTTTAATTTCCACCTCCTACCCAAGGGCATAAATCCCTGCATCATCCCTGATGAAGGACCTTCATCTTTTTTGTATACCCACTTGAATGAAACCACCTATTCCAGCTTGGCACAAAATATGCTTTCCTGTAACTCTCAAAGAACAAGCCTGTTCCCTTCAGAGATTGCAATGGGCCCTGACCCTAGAATCAAAGGGAAAGTTTCTTCACATGGATTAATTTTTGTCAGGGACAGAAACCTTCCCCGCCTCCCCCTTCAGCTGATACATTGGCCAAGGTAGCATCATATGTCCATTATCAAGTTGACACCATCCCTGGCAAGGAGAATGGAATTACCATGGTTGGCCTGAACATGGACATGTGCCCTCTAGGACTGTGAAGGGACCGCTTTCCTGAGCATCCAAACACAGTTGCAGATCATATGGCAAGGAAGAGGAGACGGAGCTAGTGGAATGACTGTCGGATGGATAGGCAACCCTGTCCATGTGGTCTGGTCTGTGAGACTGGTAGGCACTAAAGAGTCCCATCACACAGATAAGAAGGTAAAGAGGAGGAACTGAAGGACCCCACTCAGATCTCACAGTGAGTGAGTCCCAGGTTTGTAAAAACTCAGTTCTTCTGACTCCTGTCCTTTCCCTTCCTTCTTTGACCAATGTCTGAATCAATGGCTGTAGATCTTGTCCTCAGTGGACTAGGACTGGAGAGAAGCAGCAGGGAAAGATACATTTCTAAGAGGGCAAGGAAATGGGATGCACTTGAGGCAGAGAATAGTCTAGACTGATGACATGACACTTGGACAGGACCTGAGCTACATGTGCCTATCATGGAGACAGCTTCTGAGGAAGCAGCCTTATCCACAGCACTGCCTGAAAGGGCAACTATAGATAACCATGTTTTATAGCATGTAATTTCAATCCCCATCCTAGTCTAAACTGATTGGACTAGAGGTAGATACCAGACCCAAGAGAAGACAAATCTTAGGCTGACCAGCCTCCTATAACCTGAACTGACTCAAAAAGAAGAGTTAAGCCAGTCAGTTTTTCTGTCTCAGAATTATAACTTTGAAAAAGGTCAGGCAGTTAGGAGTACAAATAATTAAAAGGTTCTGAGGTGGGGGGAGCTATGGGATAAGTAAGACAAAAGTGTGAGGAGGCTTTAGCTGAGAAAGAAAAAAGATATTGAGCAGAGGAAAGAAAAGTCAGTGAGTATACAAGGCAAATGTGGAGCAGACACCTGAAATATGCTGGATAGCGTCCATGAGGTGACTTTGGAGTGGGGAGCCTTGAACTCCATCTTGCTGCCAAGGATGCTGGAGTAGCCTTTGAGCCCTAGAGAACCTCCATTTCCAAGTTCCTATAGGCTGCACCATGGTGACTATATTTAGACTTCTGAGCTTCCATCTCTTTCTTTTAGCCCCACTTCTACCCTTTAATAACCCTTCCTTTCCTTGACGCAGCATGTGGGAGGCTGTTTCTTGCTTCCAAAAGAACTTAACCAATACACATCATGGGAGTGAGAGCAGCAGTACCGAGTGAGTGGCTAAGAGCAAAGATGGCCTGGATTGGAATCCCAGTTCTGCCACTTATTAGCTGTGTGACTTTAGACAAGTTGCTTAAGTTCTCTGTGCCTTGGTCTCCTCATCTGTAAAATAAGAATAATGATAATCCCTACCTCAAAAGTTATGTGGATTAAATGAGTTAATACATATAAAAAACTTAAATCAGTGCCTGGCACATAGTAAGCTCTGAATAAGAGGTTGTTGTTTTTATTGTTGTTGCTGTTATATATTAAAAAATAAAAGTCCTATTATTTATGTTTCTTAACACAATAAAAAAATTAAAATGAAACAAAATCTGAAAGCGGTCAGTTTTGGAGGGAGGGATTCCTCTCCTCTTTGGGGCAATGCCACTCTCACAGATGGTTTTGTACCCTGATCATGTGCAACCAGTTGGTAGATGGCTGGTCTCCTATAATCTTTCACTTTGTCTTGACCCCTGGAATCTCTCTCTGTGTCCCACTGACCAATTCAGCCTCTGTGACACAAAGCCACAGTGGGGTATGTCACCAGCATCTCCTTTATTTACACAGAAGGGTTTTTCCTCGGATGGGAGGCCAGTTCCCCACACTATGACTTGTTAGTACTTGTGATTTCCAGAGGCTTCCCTTAGCACATCTTTGATCTGGGATCTGAGCAAATGACATCCACAGGGCCTAGCCAGGATGAGCCCCAGCAGCTTCCTATACTGCCCCTACAAGGACTTGCCACTGTTGTCTTTTTTCTTAAATAGCATCTTTGATCTCTTGCCAGGACTACTTTCCTTCAACCTCCAGGGACTCCAGGACATTGAATAAAGACTGAACTTATACACCTGGAATGTTCGGCCTTTCTTTATCTACATCAAAGAAAGGTTCTAGCTTCATTCTCCATGTTATACCTACTTATGGAGCTGACTGGGATCCCCCATTCTCCAATTGTAATGGATACCTTTTGAGATGTCTAGCCAACTCACAATTTTTTTCTCCTTGTGGTACTCCAACTACCCTCAGGGTGGGCCTGCTACAGCCCATATTTTACCAGGTACTTCTCTTCCCACCATACCTGAATAGCCCAGTGGTGGACACTGACCAAAACTAAACCAAATAGGATTCTCTCTTCCAAGTATTAAGAATTGGAATCAAAATATTCTAGCTCTAACTGGCCTGATATGCTGAGCTGTGGGTGATTACTTTCTCTTATGTGACTGGGGAGCAAAGAAAGGTTATAGAGAAAAGAATGAAATCAGCTGCGTAGAGAAAAAGAGAGGTGAGAGCCACCAAGGGAGCTATCTCTGTTTTTGATGGCTTTTCTTCCTCACATGAACTCTACATGGTAAGGACTATTACTATCTCATTTTACAGATGAGGAAAGTGAGGCACAGAATAATGACATTATCCCGGTGGTATCACATGAGCTCCTGGATCTCACTGTTCCTAAAAAGAATACAACTTTGGGCATCCTAGTTGTATGAGTTGGTAAAGGATCCCTTTTTTGTCTCCTTAGTCTGGTTTGGGTTGGGATTCTATCGCTTTTGAGCACTGACAAAAGGGAACTAAGATAGATTCTTTTGGATGAATCTAGCCACAGATGTGAGGAATGACACCAAGAGAGAGGAAAAGGAGATAAGAATGGGTGCAGCTGCAGTTTGGAGGTGAGGGGAGCAGAAAATGGAGGAAATGCACACCCATTTACCTGGAGGAAGTTCTGTGAGGTGGTGAGAGGCAAGATCTTTGTGCTGAGATTAAACAAAGCACTTGGGGTGAGGGAAAGGGTGCAGCTGAAAAAAAGAATGGCTACAAATAGGAGAGAGAAGGCAGTTTGTACTGGGCAGAGGAATTCCCAGCTGTGGTTACAGATAATGAATCTTAGGTAGACTCATCCACACCATTGTATATGATTTTGCTCAAGCAAAGCTCAACCACATTGTTGGGCATTGGCTAGTCGCGGTGAAAGTGGAGAAAGGTTGGGACATTGAGGGTGCTGAGGAGAGAGCTGTTAAAATGACACACCTGGAGGTCGAGGCTGAAGGGGAAGGAGAAACATGACAGGCCGGAGGCCCAAGATGGTAGAAGGCAAGTGTGGTGAGAGTCAAAATGTGAGAGATCTGGAGAGAGAGGAGGGCATGTCAGAGCCCGAAACGTTGGATTTTGAGGTGGAGCCCTTCTTACTGATGACTGGACATGACCACAAGAGGGAGTGGCGGAAGTAAAGTGAAGGAGTCGAAGAAGTCATGGAATTTGGGAACTAAATACATATAAACATATAGGCTTATAGGTCAGTAGAAGCTCTAGAAAAGTTTTGGTCTTTTCAGTTCTGGATTGTTGATGGCAACAAGAGAAGAATATGCTAACAGAGTGTCAAATGGTTCAAGACCAGCGAAAAACTGTAATCCAGCTCTCCTATTGCCCCCTTGTTAGGAAAAAGTAGAAGAATGGTGGATACAAGCAACAAATCAGGCCAGAATGGAAGACAGTTGCAAGCTCACCTGATTCAGGAAGAAGGGAAATAAATTTCGTAAAGCCCAACTCTTGAAAAATGCCCTGTGGATGCCAATTAACTTGGTGTCTGCAGGGCAGTTTGGAAAGCTTTGTACTGGAGATTAGAAAAAAAATATAAGATGGATTTGTATTATAATACACTCTTTTTGCTGAAGTACTAGAAAGGTCTCATGATAAAAAGGGGTTTCACTGTTACAATAACTATGAAAACATATCCCTGGTACTGTGACACACTGTGTGCATTCAAATGATTCTCTTGATTGGTAATTGGTGGGTTCACTGTTATTGAAAGCATGAGCTATACATAAAATGCCTTCTGAATGTAAAAAAAAAAAATATATATAGGCTTAGAAACAAAGGCAAACATATATCAGATACACCCAGACACAGGATACAGATATACATACAGATATACACAGGCAGGCATACGACTAATTCACAGACACAGGACGCAATACAGACTCTCCCCTCTTCTCCCTCCCAGCATATAACACAGACAGGTACACACACACAGGGACACAGGGACATGCACATACGCAGATATGAACTACATGTATAAAGACACGTATAATAATGTGACAGACAAGGAAACTTTGACACACGCACACACCCCACAGTCTTGTGACTATCACAAGGGAGTAGTTTTTTCCCCCAGAGTATTGTTCTTCTTATTGATTCTGGCCACTGTGGTGCCCACGTGGCATATCACCAGTTCTTAGAAAAAAAGACAGGAACCTGAAGCCTCTCTCAAGTTAAAAACAAAGGCCCTGGCACAGCCCAGCCCTGGCTCACCAGTCCAGGATGTCTTCTCCTATCTTTGTCTCCCTGGAACTGGAGTTCCAGCTCACATGCTGCCCCAGGGGCTCTCAGCCAAGGGAAACAGAGCCTCCTCCGGCATAGGGTAGCCTGAGACAGCTGGCCCAGGCTAGGCAGACAACCTCTGACACCCAGAGCCCCTACATTCCCCAACCCAAGCATCTTTTTCCCAGACAGGCCAGCCTTATCCCACACAGCAGCCTGCTGGGGGAAGGGAAGACAGGTGAGAGGGATGAGGCTGGAGAGATAGGTAGGAATTAAGGCTTCATCCAGAGGAAAATGGGGAGGCAAGAGGTATTACTAAGTAGAAGAATGACATGTTTAAATTTGCACTTTAGAGATCCCAACACCAAGAATAGTGTCTGGCACACTATAAATACAAATGGCTCTGGTACCTACCTACAGAAGGGGCTGGAAATGTGACCCTAATGGTAGGAACCCCAGTCAGGAGCATCAGATCAGGTAAAAGTAGATGGAAACTTAGTCTAGGGTCAATATGTAGGAGTGAGGAGAGGAAGAAATAGAAGTGACTATAGATGTGATAAGAAAGGCTAGCTATGTCTACTGCCATGCTATGCCGAGCAAGCCTGATCCCGTCTGATCTGAGAAGCTAAGCAAGGTTGGGCCTGGTTAGTACTTGGATGGGAGACCACCTAGGAAGATCCGGTGCTATAGGCCTAAAAAATAAGGGATTGTAAGCTGACGAGGTCCTTGCAATCTGTGAGGTCAACCAAGGGTTGCCTTGCCTAAAAAAAAAGAACACTTGAAAAAGTTGACCATATGGTGGGCCACAAAGCAATTCTTTATAAATTTCAAAGAATTGATGTCATACTGAGGGTGTTTTCTGCTTTCAAAGCAATTGAGCTAGAAAGCTAGCAACAATAACAACAACCAAAACCCAATAATTTGAAAATCTACCTATTATAGGACATTTAAAATACATATTTCTATATTACCAATAGATGAAAGAAAAAGATCACAATTGAAATCAGAAAAAAAAATTCAAACTAGAAACTGGATAGTAATAAACATGACGCAAAATTGCAGAATGCCTTTAAATATGTACTTAGAGGGAAATGTATGGCTTTAAATGAATACATTTAAATATATATCAAGAGCTAAGCTTTAAACTCAAAGCATTAGAAAAAAGTGAATGAAACAAAAAAATAAACTAAAATAAAGAAGGAAATCTTAAAAATAATTTAAGAAATTAATGAAATAGAAATAAATTACAATAGAGAGGATCAAAACCAAAACTTTTAAAGTTAAGAGTTGCCTTGTCTGATAGACCCCAACCCCTGGCAGGTCCCTCTCCTCTCATAAATTTCAGCTGACACCTGAGCACCAAGTCCCTCTTGAAAAGAGTGGCCCTCTGATTGGCTACTAAAGGGAAGACTTGAGCAGGAAGGCTGACATTCCAGCACAGATGCTCAGGGCTGGAGCACTCCCAGAGCCCAGTAGAGGCCAATGCACTGATGTTCCCTTAAGGTCTGTCTTTAGCAGCGTTTGGAAGAAAGCAGGAGCTAGGCCACCAGAGATTCTTGGGACATGTTTCATGTTTCACTTTGTCAGTTGAACTTTATGTTTTTGCAGCTTCTGTCCAGATGGTGAGATAGATTGAAGAAGGAAAAGCAATAGGGCCTTCCAGGAAGGCTTGAGACAATGGCCTAGTTCCCTTTGGACTCTAGACCATGCACTTAGGGGTGCCTCATGATTGCCAAGAGCTGGCTTTCCTTCTACCCTTCCCCTTCCTGGATTGACAAAGACCTTCATTTCTAACCTTGAGTCCTGTCTTAAGTGTACCAGCAGCAGCCTCAAACAGGCAGAGGCGCTAGAGGAATAAAACATCCCAAAGAATTTTCCTAGAACCACAAGCTGCAGTCCAGAAGGGCCTTCACAGCCTCCCCACCCAGTTCCTGGATGAGAACCAGAGAAGATCTGGCCCTGGTCGCCCCATGCGTTAACACTGTTCTGGTTAAGGGCTTCCTCGCCTTCTGTCCTACCTCCATCTCCAAAGCCATATGCTAGGATGTGTCCTCACTTCAGGGTTGCTGGAGAGCCAAGGCAAAGCCTGGCAGGCCTTGTTTCCCATGAAGAAAGCCCTGGAACAGTCTTCTGGAGGGTGTGAGCAGTAAACCTGCAAGACAGGGCATACCCAAGATGGAGAGAGTGCCCACAGGCCTTGGGAAGCCAGCAGGACCAAGCTCATCGACCAAACCCACTAGTCACTGAGCCCAGGGCCTGTGAGTGACAAAGTTGAGCCCCAGCACCTGAATCAGAGGCAGAGCATTCAGAGCTGGCCGGCAGGGCCCAGACTGGCGTCTGAGATTCATTGCCTGACAAATTGGTCATGGTGGAGATTTCTTCTGTCCTCAGCAGCAGCTCTTTTCTCCTCATTCCATAGTTTCATTGTGGCTAGGTCAACTTCTATCCACATGAAACATTAGCCACTAAAGTCTAGAGTCTGATGAAATTAAACAAAACGACCTGCTTTTTAGAGCTCTTCGTTCAGCCTGTCTAAAATCATGAATCATCAGACCAAACCACAGTCCCCGGCTTCATTTAGGAAAATGCCATTGGCTAGGAATGTTTGGAAGGATTGGGAATGGTGTGGCAGCTGTCCTCCTTTGGGGAGAGGGTATACGGTGGGGGAGAAGAGGTGCCAAGAAGGAAAAGAGAGAGTCAAGGAATACAGGCTTCAGCAAAGCTGCCTGTCTCTCTAACTCTCTATCCCATGGGTCCTCACAGCCTTGGACAAGACTGTGCTGAGCCTTCCTGGACACCAGGTGTCAGCCCAGGGCAGGAACAGGGCTAAGCAGTGGGATGAAGGAGCTGTACTGTCTGTGAACCAGAAGGCTGGTTGTTGTTGTCCTGTGCAGTGTTTCCAGAGGCAGAAAGCAGCCCCTCTTCTCCGAGTCCACAGGATTCCTCAGCACTTGGGTTTCCCTTCCTCCCTGTTCCCCATGACTCAGACCTCCTGCAACTTCATGGGTGATTTCAGTGTCTCTCGGGTGAGGTTTGCACCGATGTTCGCTGATACAGGAAGCTGGTACCATGAAAGATGTTAGGTCTTCTAAAACCATAAACAGAAAACAAAACAAAACAAAAAACACAAAAACAAAAACCATTTTCTTGGGTCCAGTCCTCGGTCTACACTGCACTTCTCTTGGCAATTCTGCTGGGTCCAGGCTCAAAGTGAAGGCCATGTCTCCCAGGCTAGGGCAGGGCATAGCTCAGCCTCCAGTCTCTAGCTCCTATGCTGTTTTGTGGAGGGGCTGCTGCTTAGGCTGGATGAGTGGCTGGATCATGGTCCAGTAGCTCAGAAGACCTGAGTCAGACATTAACTCTATATGTTCTTGTGCAAGTCACATGACCTCCCTAAACCTACCTTTCTTTAATGGGGATTATTGTAACCAGCAACACAGAGCAGGTGGGAAAGTGCTGGTGTGCTCATCAGGGAGAACCCATGTGAGGGATTACAGTCAGCCAATAGTTCACGAAATCTGCTTGCACCTTCCCTCACTTCTCCTCTCACTACAGATGCGTCTTTGAAGTTGGGAACTACAGAGCTGGGGCCTTACAGCTGGCCTGTCTCCTGTGCTGCTGTCATCAGGGTAGACCAAAATCATGGCAGCGACAGCAACAGGACACTTTTGCGGAAAAGGAGCACTCTGAAGGCCCCACCAATGGCCCAGATCCCTGGCTGGATAACCTCCGGTGGCTCATGGTGTCCAAGGCTCTCAATGCAGGAAGCTCCAGCTGGCCAGGCCCCATGGAGCTGAGCAGAGTAGGGCAGGGCGGGGCACACAGCTCTTGGCACCCCACCAGATAGAGATTCAAAGATAGAGGCATGCACTCTTGCTGGTCACAGCCTGGTATCCATCCTGCCCTGACACATGCCTCCCAGACAGGGACTGGGTCCAGGAGCTCAGGCCAATTGTCCAGCACTCACATCTGGCCCGGAAATAAGTCTATGATAGCTCCAGGCTCAGGTTTGTGTCAATATCCAGATGTCAGGTCCTCCCTCAGCAACAGGCTTCTGGATTCTGGGGCCAAAGAGCCATGGGCAGTAGCGTGCCTCTCACTTCTTCCTAGGTTCACACTCTCCACAGAGTCCTGATCAGATAGGTGCCTCAGGTCAATCTTGACCCTCAGAGGCAAAGCACACTGTCCCCCGCTCCCACTATGCTTTCCATGCTTTAACGTTTTCATCACCCATGTATAACAGGCACGAATGTTCAGTTGCACTCAGGAAAAAGTAGCAAGAAATGTCTTAACTGAATTTTTCCCAAAATGAGAGAATCATTAGAAGCTCCCCAGCCTGAGCTGCTGTTCAGCCTCCACAGACATCCCCATAGCATGCCACATCCCACAGGCCTCCATCATTCCCCTGCGGAAGGGAACCCCATCTCCCTTCCAAGTGCAGGCACTTTCAGGGAATGCAACCCCTCCAGGGGACAATGCTGTTCTTTCAATGGGGCCATCAATGTTAAAGGCCTCTGCCCTTGGGGTAACCAAACATTGTTACCCCAAAATGGGAGCCTGGCTGCATAGTCTGTGCAGAGAAAGGAAGATCATCACTTCATTTCATTGCTCACGCATCTGCTCCCACAAACAATTACAGAGTAATTTCTGCACTAAATTATTCATAGTTCCCAACCATATATGGAAATACCATTCTGGAGTTTGTTTTTCTTTTCCATTAAATCTCTTTCAAATTGATAAATATAGATCCACTTCATCACTCTCAGTAGTCACAGAGTATTTGTTTGGATGCCCCTCATTTTACTTAGCACAGTCCCCCATTGATGGTGGCTTCTAAGTTTTCAGTGTTACAAGCACAGCAGGGTAAATTCTGCTGCACATCTTGGTGCATGGATTTGATTATTTTCTTTGGATAAATTCCTAGGAGCTGAATCGCAAGGTCAAGGGATTTTAAAAATTTATTTATCTACAGTCTGCTCCCAGAAATACTGCACCAACGTAGCAACACGGGGGTGGACATTCCCCCACTGTCACCAAGTCATAGAGCCATCTCTCTGAAGTGTCCCTCCTGCTCTCCAAGCTCCAGAACTCAGGCTCTCCCTGCTGACTCTTGGGGGCCCTTCTCCCCATCTAGACAGAACCTAAGTGATTGTACCCAGGTGTAATCTGGTCCCAGCTTGTCATTGCTTCTTTTTAAAAGCCTCCAGCTCAACCCCTAGTTTCTGCAAGAGTAAATGCCCAAGTGGGCGCTCTTGGAATAAGTACCTCCTTGCCCCCCAGTCCTGAGATTTTGCCTGAATCCAGGATTATCCTCTCCATCCAAGTCCCCCTCATCTGCCCCCCCACTCCCACAAGGGATAGTTGTATCTGTGTCATAGCTTTGCGATACCAAGCTTCCTTAGGGAAGGATGTTTATCTTGGGAAAAGGTAGCAACTGAAAAGCCAGTCATCTGGGGCAGAGCACCAAGCTGGATTCAAACTGAGTGATCACAATTCATTGCTTCTAAGGTGGCATGTCTCACATGGCCAGCCCATCTCATTCTCAAAATCTCCAGGTGGATACTAGACCTACACCACTATACTCGGACACCTCCAAGGCAGGACAAGGTCAAGCTTGGCCATAGGGAGCCTCCTTTTTTTATACAGTAAAATATACAACTTAGTCTTAGGCTGTTGTAACAAAGGTACCATAGTTTGGATGGCTTATCAACAACAGAAATTTATTTCACAGTTCTGGAGACTGGGAAGTCCAAGATCAAGGTGCTAGATTTGATGTCTGGTGAGAGAGTTAATAGACAGCACGTTCTCTCTATAACCTTACATAGCAGAAGGGATGAAGGAGCTCTCTGGGGTCTCTTTTATAAGGGCACTCATCTTATTCTTGAGGGCTCTGCCTTCAAGACCTAATCATCCCCCAAAGGCCCCATCTCCAAATACTATCATATTGGAAATTAGGTTTCAACATATGAATTTTGGGGAATACATTCAAGCTATAGTATAGTGTAATAAAATTTATTTTAACCATTTTTAAAGTGTACAGTTTTGTGACATTTAGTATTCATATTGTGCATCCATCACCACCATCCATCTCCAGAACTTTATCTTCTCTAACTAAAACTCTGTACTCATTAAACACTAACTCTCCATCTTTCCTCTACTCCACTGTTGCCTACAGCCCCTGGCAACCATCACTCTACTTTCTCTGAGTTGACTACTTTAGATACTTCATATAAGTAGAATCATAGAATATTTGCCCTTTTGTAACTGGCTTATTTCATTTAATATAATGCCTTCATGTTTCATCCATGTCATAGTATGTGTCAGAATTTCCTTCCTTTTAAAGCTGAATAATGTTCTATTGTAAGTAGATACCACATTTTATTTATCCGTTTATTGATCAGTAGACACTTGGGTCATTTCCACCTTTTGGCTATTGAGAATAATGTTCTGCTATGAAAATGGGTGTACAGATATTTGTTCAAGTCTGTGCTTTCATTTCTTTTGGATATGTACCCAGAAGTAGAAAGGCGGGATCATGTGGTAATTCTGTTTAATTTTTTTGAGGAATCACCATACCACTTTCCACGGGGGCTGAACCATTTTGCACTCCCACCAGCAATTTGTCCACATCCTCAGCAATACTTGTCACTGTTTTTTTGATAATAGCCATCCTAGTGGGTGTGAAGTGGTATCTCAGTGTTTTGAATTGCACTTCCCTAGGGAGACTCCGTAAGGTTATAATATTCAAGTCCTTTTTTACAGGGAAGATGGTTCACCTGAAAGAAACCTGGGTATGGAGCTGGCTCCTATACCACCTTTAATCCAACTTCCTTTTCCCAGAGCTGAGCAGAGGCTCAGCCATTGTGCCCTCACTCCTGTGCTTCTCCCTCAGGTCCCTTGGGAGGATCAGGAAGCCTGAGTTTTGAAAACCTAAGCGAGAGCAGGTGAGAGGAGTCTGCCCAGAGCCTAGAGGGGCCTCGGGCAGAGGAGGGAGATAGCATCGGCAACAACATCCCTTCTATCCCCACCAGCTAAGGCTTCAACAGTTTATCCCTTAATGCTCAAGTAGCCCTGGGAGAAGACAGGGCAAGCAGGAGTGATCCTGCTATTTTTACTCAAGACCAGAGTACTTCCTGCTGGGCAGAACTGTGGGGAGACCAGGTACGGATTCTAAGAGCAAGTTGAAAAACAGAAGAGCAAACAGGCTCGCCGAGGCTCAGAGAGGGGAATCAACTTGCCCAGAGTCACAGAGTGAACGGGAAGGCAGAGAGCACCAGAAGGAATGGTCATTGTATGGCTTCTTCATGGCTGGCTTCCTAGGCCCCCTGTCAGGTGACCTAGCACACATCTTGCTCCAGTGTAGATGTCCTTGGAGTGCCACGCTCCTTTGGTTTCTGGTCTACTGACTCTATCACTCCCTATGACAACCGTGTCCCACAGGTTCCTCTGCCTCACAGCCTGGGTACAGATCCTGGGGCCCAGACAAAAGCAGTGGCTACATTCCCTGCCTGGGGACTCTGCCAGAAGGAAATGAGGCTTGTCTGGCATGACTGGCTCAGCCAGACAAACCTAATTTCCTTTCTAAAGGGGTTAGAAGTTCCAGTTCTAAGAAATCAGCTCCTAGGAATGCTCCTGGAAGAAACAAGAGAAGGGGAGCCTGGGAGTGTGGTGGAAACTTGGTAACACCTAAAACTAGGTCATCTTCTCATTCCTTTGACCTCTTCCTCCTCCCCACCCCCAACACACACATACAGCTTCCCCTCTGTCACCAGCAGCAAACATTCCTGCTTGGGGAGTTTCTACTCACATATCTCTACTGGCCCCCATCTGCCCGGGCACCACAGCCCTGCCTCCAAAAGACATCTGTGATCAGTGACATGGCATCCAGGTCACATTCTCCCATAGAAAAGAGCTACTATATGCGGGAAAGGGGAATCTGGTGCCCACTAAATCCACACTCGTGACTACTGGGCTCTGCCTGGCTCAGACTTGGTCTGCGTCACATGCGAAGTGGGAGACTAGAGACAGAGCACTTCCCAAGGCAGTAGCCAACCCCAGGAACCTGTCCTTGGACCTCTTTCTCCTACCTTCTTCCCTTCCTGGCCACTGGAGCCCACCAGAGGGGTTCAAGCCCCCAAGGCCATCATTCCCAAACACCTTTGCTAAGGCGAGGTGGGGGAAGAGGAGGGGGAAGCACCACTGCTGAGGTCCTGGGTGTCTCCCCAAGAGGGGTGGTCACTTACCCTGAGGTTCACCTGCCCAACTGCCACATAGTTAAGCCCCAGACATGTGGCCTAGAAGAGGAAAAAGGAAGATCTCCACTGCGTCTGGCGTGTAAATAGGTAATGTGTACAGCAATCTAGTCTGTATGTACATGTCAGCACATGTGCCCACATGCATTTAAAAATATTTAACAAACATTTGTAACACATATGCTTATTATGCACTAGGCATGCTTTAAGTGCTTGATAAGTATTAACTCACTTCATCTTCATAACAACCCTACGAAATCTGTTATCCCCATTATACAGATGAACAAACTGAGGCACAGAGAGGTTAAGTCATTTGCTCAAGGTCATAGAACTAGCAAGAGGCAGCGGCGAGATTTGAACCCAGGCATTCTGGTCTCTCATAGGCACATGTAAGATTTGTTACTCGTATTTGTGTATATGCATCTGTGTGGCTATGTGCATCTTTGGGGCGGGAAAGTTGTCCCACTTAATCCAGACCTTGCAGCTTACAACGCCTGTAAGGCAGCACTTTGTCCAAAGAACCAGAACCTCTTGTTTGAAGGTCAGATCTAAGCCCCAGACTACCTCTGCTTAGGCCTGGGGCCACTAAGGATTCTTCCGGCAGCCACAGGGACGGGTAGAGACAAGGAGGAGGGGAACTCCAAGGGGCTGCCCTTCCTGCTCCTGTTTCCCAACTGGCCCCACCTTTGCAGCTCCATCGGCCTGGACAGCAGGGATGACCTCTCCCACACCCTGGTTTCCTCTGGCCCACTTCTTTCAGATGCCAATCAATCTAAGCAGCATATAAGAGACTGCTGACGCCTGACCTCAGGGGCAGTAAGGACAAGTACTTACTATCTCACATCCTTGGATCACAGCTAAGACCCTTTAGAACATCCAATTAAATTTCCTAGGGCTGACAAGAAACCTTACCTTGTATAGTACCAATTAAGTGACACTATAAACGCCTTGCATAAAGTGGCTCTGAGAACAATCTCAGAACTCTCCTGGCGTTTGTTGAAATAGCAGAAATGTGGCCAGAGAACTGTTAGGGAAAATTCTATTTGAAGTGACAACAGCTACCATGTAGTAAGTAAGCACTGTGTAGTTGTGTAGTGAGCGTGTCAGTCATTGTTTTAGATATATCATCTCTTTAAGCTTCAAAAATTCTGTGTTATTATTCCCATTATACATAGAAGAAAATGAGGCACCAATGGAGAAATAGCTGTGTTAAACTTAAAAATCTTTAACTTCCACGATCTTTTTTTTTTTTAAATAAGGTTTTATTGAGCCAAAATGCTAGCCAAAAGACCGATTTGGGAGTATGAAGACAAAACTACCAATAGTATGGCTAGACAGCCATGTCTGTTGTCTCAGAGTTTTGTAAGCATTTTATACATCATGTAAGGGGAAGGGAGGAGAAAGAGGTAGTCTGAAAGAATTTACATGAGCTATAAGCAAAGGGGTGGGAGAAGGTGAAGTAGGACTAGCTCTGGAATAGCAAGAGTCCGAATAAAGAAATGTCTGCTCCTAAGAAGTGTGGGTGGCAGTCCGGAAAACTCACGTGTAAACTAGCAGAGGCTCCTGGAATTAGATGGTGCCTGGCTAAAATAATCTGCAAAATAGCCACCTGGAAATTAGTCTGAAATTCCAACGGGTAAAACAGGAATATGAGAAGTCTTTTGTTAGCTGGCCCACAGCCATGAACAGACTAAAAGTTCTGTCTCTTTCACTCTCAGGCTGCTATAATTTAACCTGGGCTATCTCAGAATATTTTTCTTATGAGCTGATTCCAGTGAGGTGTGTGTACTTCAGCTGTGTGATTCCTCGGTGGTGTGTGGATATGCCACCACCTCCGGCCACCCAATGCCTCAGCCATGACACTTCTGAGCCAGGGAGGTACAGGAAGCAGACCTCTGCTTTCCTTAGATTTTCCCATCAGGCAGCCCCAATCACTGCCTTCCAGTTCTAGGAGAGCCCAAACCCCTTAAATCAGAAGAGAAACCATCTGCAGTTACAAAGATAGGGTCATTTATTCACGTTATATTATTAGATTTTAAAGGCAAAAAATACAGTTCTGTTTTGAACACCAAAGTCAGACATTCCCCCGCCCCCTTACAATGGTAAATACATACATCTGCACACAAGGGAAATCAAAATACACAGCACAACAGGTCCCCAGGACAGGAAAGCTGCTGTCCTGGCTTTGTGGGGTACCCCATGGCCAGCCCTGGGGTCAGCAGAGACCCCGCCCATGCTGAGAGCCAGCACCAGCATTTCCTTTACCGACTTGTGCCACCTCTGCCCTCTGATCTTTTACAAAGGCCTCTTTACAGGGTCACCAGCAACAGGAAGGACCAAAACAGAGAAAGGCACAGCACATGACAACTCCACGGTAACAACTTCCAGCTGAAGGAAGTGCTCCCTGAACCGTCAGCCCTGAACTCCCCAGGAAGGAAACAAGACCTACAGCATCAAACAAGACCAGGCAAGGGTCCAGCCTAACCTTGGGCCTAGGTGGACCCCATGAGAGCACCAGAAGGTTAGCGAATAAGGAACAGGTGACACAGGATTTCCCTTGGTTCTGAGAATGAACCATATACTTGACTATTCCAATGTAACCTGAAGGAAAATACAACAGGAAAAGAAGAAAAAAAGTCTGAATTTTGTTTCAAGAGTAAAGTAACAAAGAAGTTATCACCCAGGATTTGTATCCTTTCTTTTAAGGCACTTTGGAAAAGTCAGGATCTGGGGTCAGAAAGAGAGGCCTTCATTCTTCGCATTTCCCAAAACTCCCTCTCAGGGCAGTTGTTCTTAGTTTTAGGAACATCACTATTAAGGAGCCGGGAGCTCACAGAAGAAATACTCTTTGCATAGCCCAACTGCTTCTGCAGTGGAAAATAAATTTTAATCAATACAAAGGCTCCTGGGAAAAAAAACCAAGTTAGCATCTGAGATGCTCAAAGCAATAAAGGCACAGGTAAGATTAGGGCCCGACTCAACCTCCACACTGAGGGAGCTGGTTCCCAGGAGGTCAGTGGTGGCGGTCTGAGCTGCCACCAGCTGAAAAGTCAACCCTGGGATTAGACAGCTGAATCTCATGCCCTTAGCCCAGGCTGGACCCAGCAAGAGCACCGAATAGTAGAAACTGCCTCAAGCATCTCATCCCAGGCAAGCTAAGCCTCTCCCAAGAGAGGTGGGTTTGTGAAACATAGCCCCGTGGTTCAGCCTCCCTAGAGTAGGAGGCACCTGCTAAAGACTTGAGAAGGCAGGGGAAGCTTTAGGCACCAGAGTGGTCGTGAGGGAGTGTGGGTGGGTTCAGCTGAATTTCGTTCTAGATCTCTAATTAAAAGGCACATTCACGCTGGAAATGAATAGTCTGTTTGACCCTGAGTGCCACAGGCAAGTTTTAGGGAACAGGTAGGAGGCAAAGGAATAAAAAGAGGGAGGGAGGAAGGAAAACCGGTCCTGCAAGGTGAGCCACGCAGTGTGGGGCAGAGCCTACAGAGGGAGGCAGCCCCCAGACTCCACGGGGGTCCATAACTGAGGTTCCCTCCACCTCCCCAGGAAAAGGGCCAGTAAACAACCTGATTGCTGTCATTTACAACCCCTCAGCCTAGGGCCCTGACAGGAGGTGGGGGGAGGGGTGTCAGTCCAAGGAGGTGGAGGTTCCCTCTGCCCTGCCTGCCTGGGGAGGGTGAGGAGGAGAGAAGCCCTAACTGGTGGGCCAAGGCTTCAGTCTCCCTGTAGAGCTCCAGCAGGATAAAGCTGACCAGGAGGCCTTGCTCTCATCGAAGGATCCGAAGGTGATTTTGCTCTTCACAAAACCTGGCCTGCCAGCTAAATCAGGGCCTGTTCATGGCCACTACAGCATACATAATTTTCCCCCCTAAAAAAAAAAATGCTCTGTCACTTCCCCACGTTTAAAACACCACAATAAAAATATATAGGAAATTCAAGTTTACATAGCATGCTCAGAAAAATAAATTGCCAAGACTTAACACTAAACAGCTATGCAAATCTGGATCAACACAAAATCAAGCTAGATGATAAACAAAATCCAATTTGGTCTTTCTTTAAAATACTTCAAATTGCTGTTTTAAAAAAGTTTTACATTCACAAATCAATGTGGAGAAAGGCCACTGAATGTGAGAACACCCAAGGCTTTTGATCTGATGGCTAACGTTGCCTTGGAATTCACCAGTTAACAGGGCAAAAGGTCCAAGGCTCAAGTTTTAAAATTCTTTTGCTAAGAAAAGACACACACAGTGATTGTTGACAGCTGCATACCTCTAAAAGAAGAGAGAGGAGGGAGTAAAATGAGAATAGTTAAGCTGTATGTTTTGTTAAAATATGACGACCAAAAAATATCACATCAATACAATTTCAGCAGCACTCTCCAATTTTTCATAAAATAATATGAATACACATTTTAAAGCAAAAGTCCTACCTATTTCACAACAAAGTAATAGTTTATAGCTGGGAATGAGTCCCACGGGAACCAATTTTGGGGTTGTATACAGCTCTGATTCTTTAGGGTGACACTGTAGATGTGCTGAGAGCCCCCCAAAGGCTGACTGGTTCTACACTTACAAACGCCTCGTAGAGCTAAGAAGTCACATGCTGAGCCAATTTGGGGACAAAATACCCGACTCTGTCCTGGCCATCTGGAAAGGCATGTGAGTGATGAGTGAAGGGGGCCTATCACTCTGATTGGTAAGAATGAGAGAGACCAGCCCAGCACATTGGCAGCGACACAGCTGAGGTCCCTGGCCATTTTTAGGTCTCTTATCAGTGCACCAAAATGCTAGCTCGGTGTCCCGACATCCACTGTGATTTTGGTATATAATGGGTATCTCTGTACGTCCAACACCTCGTAAGTGAGTGAGTTCAAACCATCAGAGAGCATTGTCTCCTTCGTATGTGCAATTCGGTCAAATCTACAAGAAAAAAAAAGGGCAAGTGTGATTGGTGTAAAAACAAAAATCTTAAGAAAAAAAACTATTAAATGTTTGTACTTCATTGTTCCTGTCACCACACCCCATGGACTGAACCATTCCATACCCTCGAGGCACAGAGCTCTCTCCAGAGCCTTATTCCTGCACCCTGCCCCATCCTAAAGGGAGAAGAAGGAATATAAGTGCACACAGAACATACCTCTGAGGATTGGGTTCATTTTTCTTATCTCTTGAGTGGCGAATCATCCGACACTTTCCAATCACAGCATTTGGGCGAGATATAGACATACCTCTAAAAGCTAATCTGCAAGGAATAAATGGACAAACCATCATCGTAGAGCTGCCATAAGCTTGGGTCTGATCACCCCAGATACAAGACTGTTGCCCCACCCAGCATCCTGCTTACTGTTCTTACTTGGCCCAGACCCCAGTCCAGTATGGCACTGGTTAAAACTCACACCCTTTCCCCATGTTCTTTTACCACTGATTACGTGGTTTGTGTTGGTGACTATTATGTTCAGCTGAATTTGGCTCTAGATGTGTCTGCCTTCGTGGAACTTACAGTATGGATGCTTAGAATACAGGTCAGTCAGTGCCAGGATGGAGGTGAAGAAGGGAAGGTGGGGTTGTGGGGCACAGAGAGAAGCAATTAACGCTACCTGAGCAACACCAGGCAGAACCGAGATATGAAAACAAATGGGTGTCTGCCAGAGCATTTCCGACAGCACAGGCAAAGGCAGGGAGGCAGAACAAGGAGAGTGCCCTCAGGAAGCAACACCAGCTTCCAGGGACTGGTGAAAGAATCTGGGGCAGGAAGTGGCTGGAGATGAGCTAGAAAGAAGGGCAAAGGCTAAATCACAGAGGCCTCTACAGAGCTTTAAACATCCCAGCGAACAATGCCAGTGTCTGAAAGGAAAGTAATATGCAGTGTTTCTCAAAGTTTTTGGCCTACGAGACATCTCTCTGATAAGCAGTGTAAGAATGGAGAGCAGGAAATAAGACTACAGGCAGCCAGGACAGGGCAGAAGGTTCTGAGTAGAGTCTGAGGGAAAGAAATGAGGACCAAGACCAAAACCTTGGCAGCAGGAATAGAAAAGTTAGGCAAGAGGCAGGACTGGCTGTTCCTGGACAACTTAAAGGTTTCTGGCCTATATTAAAGACTTGGATCTATGCCAACTTCTCACACAAAGTTAACCTTAAATGACTTGGGTGCTGCTCTGACAGGCACCTTCTGTTAACTGATCAAATCAGTGTACTCCAATCAAGAAGGCACTAGGCTGTATTCTGACATCAAACAGTGACAAGTTCGGACTGGCTCATAGGTGGTTGGCAGGATTGAAGCCTCCTTGCCAAAGAGAACTGGGCAGAATGTGGTTTCAAATGCTACTGACAGATGGTTTTTTACCACATGCAATGAGAACCCACACGATAAAGGTTTTACCAGCTTCCAAAGAGCCCCAGGGTGTAGATGGGGTAGGTTGGTCATGAAATGATGGTTGTTAGTGCCTGGTGGATCCACAGAGTTTCATCACACTACTCTGTCCTCTTTTGTGTATGTTAAAATGAAGTCCAAAAAATAAATAAATAAATAGTACAAATAGTCTGTGAATAATTTGGGATCCTGCCCAAAGAAACTTCTTCCACACTAAAACAGGACCACAGTGAGATGCTGATTTTTTGCAAAGGACACGTTTACTCCTTCAGTACAAAATGGCATGTGTTACATGTCAAAGTAAGCCCATCCCTTCACTTGGTTCTCCTTTTACATTTTCCAAGGCTAATGCAAAAATCACAGAAGCTAATTTTCCTAAAGACATCTTCAGCACCTATAGTGTCTATACAGTGCACAACTAAGAATCTGGGCTTAGCAGGAACTGCATCCCTCCTGAGGGCTGATCCTTCCAGAATAACCAAGCACTGAATGAAAAACAGGAAATGAACAGTGACAGGGAAGAAGGAGATCTAAGTTGTGACCATTACCTGTTAAAAATGTCATCATCTTCACCTCCCCAGCCCCAATAATTATTAGGAAATCCATTGATGGTGAGAAACTGTTCTTTACTTAGAGCAGAGACACCTCCAAAATACTGAACATAAGGTAGGCTGAGGAAATAAAAAAAAACACACACACATATACACAAGGGACCAGTTATTAGTAAGTTTTGACTTTCTCAAAAAAAAAAAAGCTTGATCAAACCAGAAACACTTCTAAAGTTACTTTTATTCTCTGGAACTTTTTAAGCGGGGGTTTATGAGGGTTTTCTTTGTTCTGTTTTTATATCAGACAAAGATTATTTTAGAGAAGATATATCTCAAAAAGTAGAGTCTAAAGTAGAGTCTTCCTCATTCTAAGAATACTGTGTTGCTTCTGTGGTGATCTAGAAAATCGGTCAGTGACAAGAGCATAAAGCTGTTTTTCTGCACTGCTCAGGAATCTGTTTCTCAGGTGTCCTGCTCCTGCACAGGAAATCCCTATCCAGGAGGTCCAGGAATCTGAGAGTGTTTTACAGTCTCCCTGTGCTCATCCATCTACTAGTCTAGCTTTCATTCTTCTTAAGGTATATTGGCCTGAACACTGACTCTAACAGTCAAGACAGCATTTCTAAAAATTTCCTAAAAATAAAATTTTCTTAGAAATTTCTACCATATACTGAACTTAGCAAAATGTATAATGGTGAAGCTATTTGGACACACTTTCAAGCAGCAGGGCATCAAGGATCTCTCATCTGTCTAAATCTTTTTATATTTCAATATTTCAATGGTTATGACTCTTGGGCTCCTGAGGGATACAGAGGAAGCAGTGATGAGAAATGTCAAGAATCAGGATGTGCCTGGAGGCCATGCAAAGGCCTTCTGTGGGTGCTTTAAAGGTTATGGTTTTGTGATGGCCCCGTGCACAGTTCCAAAACACACTCGGTCTCTTACTAGAATCCAAAGAGACCAAAATCTATCACACAAATTATGGAAAACTCTAACTCAGACTTAGAGGGACAAGTCAGGCAAACCATACAGAACCTATGAAAAGAAAAAGCGATTCTTATTTTCAAATACATGCAGGAATTCTGACTGCAAGTATCCATAAGTGAAGATCCCTGGGGGCCTGCTTTAGAATCTAAGGTAATCTGTTTGTAATGAGGTGTCATCACCAAGGTGCCAAGTCATCCACCTTTCGGCTTTCCTCACACTCAGCCTGCACTTAAAATGTGACGGTTTGAACCAGAGGTGCCCAGGCCAAGATTTTTTGATAATCAGTGTTTTTATAGAAATGGATTCTTTGCCACTTTGAAGGGAAGTACAGCTCAGTTGATAAGATCTGCTTTTGCTGTTTCTGCTGCTTTCTCTTACCTCCTTCTGCCCCATCTCACAAGCTTAAGTGGTTCTGGAAAAAACAGACATGGTGCTGTGGTAAAGAATTAGGTGCTCACCACCATGCTTCCAGGGAGGAATTAAGAGAGGCCGGGGTACGAGCCCGTGCATCTCAAAGAGAAGATGACACAAACAGGGAGGAGAGGGAGGGAAGATGTGGGGCAGAGAGCTGTTTACAATTTTTTTCCCCCTTGAAGACAGCAAGTTTACGGCCTGAATACTTTTGATCTGGGGGAAGGACTTCATAACATCCCTAACTATATTCATCTCAAAGAGCTCATTCCCTCAGCAAAGGAAGATAGAAAGAATTATGAGAATAAAACTGAGTCTGAAAGAAAGCAACTGTATCCAAACCAAGGGACTGCTTGCTGGTCAGGCCCAGGCCGGCCCACCCTTGTAATCAGCCCGAGGCAGGTGCGTATACAAACTGTAACCTGTAGCACAACTTCCTGCAGCTTCTTACAGCAGGGAGGGAAGGGTCAGGTTATGCAACTGATAGGTGATTTAAAACCAATTTGTCTTAATACAAGTATGGATAAATTATGGAAGAAAATAAACATTTGTTTGTTTCTTTATTAAGATAAAACTATGGACTACAGGGTAATTTTCCACCTATGAAAAAATGCTTTGGATTATACCACTGTCCCTGGGGGCAAGCATCAGCTGACCTTCTCACTAAGGGCATTTGGGTAGAAACATTTGGGCCTCAGGTTTAAGCAGAAGCCTGTGTGTTGCTGAGAAACAGAATCATGTTTCTGTTTAAAAATCATGTTCTGCTTAAAGTACCAAGGAACATTTACTGAGGTATGCAAGCCCTAGAATTTACTAGAGGAGAATGATTCTAATTTGCTTCCCAAACTGGGTGGGGAAGGAGAGAGAAGAAAACAAAGAAACAGGATTTGTCTGGAGCCTAGACGAGCCATCTCAAACATTAAAAACTATTCTTGTCTGGAGGTACAGGGATTATAGGCATTTCTGCACTCCACTTACCTTCTCAAACAATAACTAATTTTGGACTTAAAAAGCACTCATTTCTCAGAGTAGGCATTCTTTTCCAGAGCCTAAAGAGACACTCCTGGGCTGGAGGAACTGCATTTCCTGTTGTCATATCACAGAGAAATGTGTTTTCTGTGGACTTCGGTGAACAGCTCTTACCTAAATCCAAACTTATCCATTGCTACAGAAATGTGCCGTGGCTGTGAAAAACACCTGTAGGCATTACGATCATCCATTGGAATGAGATCCACATCACTAAATACGAAGCAGCTGTAGTTGTAGTCTTTCAAGGCCTCTCGAAAGCCAATGTTGAGAAGCTTAGCACGATTGAACATGGACTCTCCAGCCTAGTGCAGAAACAAAAGAAGTGATATCAGATGCCAGAAGGCCTTTCGGCAGAACACAGGGACTGGTAACTTGTCCACTACACATGGTCATTACTCCACTTTTGGGCCTCATTTTTCTGCCCTCATTTACAAATTAATATCAAGTGGTATAGCCTGAGTCAGCAATCCCACTTCTCGGAATTATCCTGTAGGACTTGTAAATGTGAGAATGATATATGAATGATGTAGTTCCCCCAAGGAGTGTTCGTCATAGCAAAAGATTGCAAACAATGACATAAGCACCACTAGGGAACTAGTTAAATAAATCATGGTACAGCCATATAACGGAATGGAGCTATTTTAAAATCTATGGAAGTGCTAAAAGGAAATAGTATTGATGGGTGAAAAGGCATTTAAATATACGTGTCATTTATTTACATACTATTTATAGACTAATTACAGAAAAGATACCCAGGAAACTAGTGCCTATGGGACTTTTCACTTCTACCCTCTTTATTTATATGGTCCACTAAGGTTGATAACCACATCGTGTGCCTATCAGGTGTCTGTCACTAAACTAGGCACCAGAGAAACAGGGCAAATCCAATTCAATCTCTGCCCTTCCAGTGTTCATAGCATATGGTGGGAAGCAGTGTGGTACATGCCACGATATAAATAGGGTGTCTGAGAGGGTGTATGTGAGAGAGGATAACACCTGCTTCAGGATGCCGACCACTGAGCCCCAAAGCACCAAGTCTGTTCATGCAAAGGTACTCCATGTTTTATTTACTTACATATTTTCAGTCTCCCCCCACTAGAATGTATGCTCAACGAAGGCTGGAATTTTTTACTATTTATTCACCCAGTGCCTTGAACACGGCCCGGCATACAATAAGAGCTCAATAAATAACGGACGGACGGACGGACGGATGGGTGGATGGATGGATGGATGGATAAATTGATGGATGGGTTTCAACATGCAATGGCAGAGAGCAATCCTTTCTGAGAAGCTCTAACCAAAGGTCTCCTTCAGGGTCACCAGTGTGAGTCTCTGTTCTTAACCAACCCCCATGGCCCTATGTTACTAAGGGCAGTTACACCATTGACACCGCCATCCTTACACTTAGCAATTCATAAGCCCTTCCACACATGTGCTCTCATCCCGACCAGAATCCTCCCAACAACGCCATGAAGAAACTAAGGCCACAAAAGTGACACAGTTGGGACTGGAGCCCAGCACTCTGGAATTCTCATTTTATGGTCTTTCCTAATCTCTCTTGGAATCAAGAAGATCAGGGCCCTCTACTTTGGAGAAAAAAAAGTGTCTTGCAAGGAAGGGCCTGAAGTGGTTACAAAGCTTCAGAAGTGGGATGCCCAAAGCGCTCTCTCCAGGCTCTCGAGAGAAGACTTGTAAACTGGTGCTCCACAAGGCTGCCTCTATGAGCACAAAGCAGGCGAACAGCGCCACAAAACCCAGCTTCAGGTGGGTGACTCAGGAAAACGAACCACTCAAAGAAAACAAGTTCCAGGAAGTCATACAAAGCAGCCAAGAGACCACTAAGTGAATTAAGGAAGCATCTTACACAAGAGCTCCTTTCTTCAGCCCATGAGAAAGCTTTCTAACCATACATGGTGAAAGAGAAAACTGTGCCCAACATCACACGCTGTATTCTTTGGCTGTCTCACCAGTTAAGACTTTCAGAATTCTGCCTTTGGCTAATTCTCTAAAGTCATGAAGCAAAAAAAAGTTCAAAGTTTAGAAACAGCATATGAAAACCATGAAGTTGTTGTAATTATTATTATTGCAACAATACCTTGCTAATATTCATTGGGAAGATATGATAGATCAGGCACGAGGTGTTTTACATGCATGGCATTGTCATTTAATCATCTTAACAATCTTGTAACAACCTTCACCCCAAACCAGACTTACTTTCCTCCCCAAGCTTTCTACCTTTCAGTGATGGGCAGAGAGGCCTGTGCCTGGTACTTTCCTAGTTCCTTCAGCCCCATGAAGACTCTAGAAGAGTTAGCTTTCTCTGAACATTTTCAAACACAATTCAGACCCACTGAACACTTTTTCAAGTGAAAGGGCAGTGTCTCAACAAAGCCCTTCCACACCTGTGCAGCAGACCTCCAAGTGCAGCTGCCCAGTGTTCCCTTCTCTTGGTCCTCTCTCTAATGACAGAGGCAAGGGGCTCTTAACCACAGGACCTGGCCGCCTGGCCACAACTGTTTGATCTAAGCAGACGCCTGACTGAGACTAAACTAAGCATTTTCCCTCTCCCAGGAACTGGAAATGTGGAGCCATAAATGGGCACCTCTGGAGCCAAGCCCCCAGAACGATGGCAGTCTGGAGGAGAAACCCAAGGAAGAGACTTGGTTCTGCCCCTTTCCCCACGTGGGATGCAATAGTTCCTTGGACTCAGTAAGGCATTCCAGTGTCTGGCCCACACTTAGAACCAGTTAGGCAGTTTTCTAAAATGACCTGAACTATACATCACCCCTTCCACCCTTCCTCCCAGCCTGGCCTCAACCTGTGTGATCCTGGGAGAAGGGAATGGCAGAGTATATTTTTGCAGGTGTTAGGAACACCAGATCAGCGGGATGATAGATGAGAGAAGTATGCGTCTTCCTCTTTCTCCCTTGGGATTACGGAAATGTCAGTTCTAGGCTTCTTTGGGTGGACTGCTATAATACCGTGGGTAACATTCTTAATAAAAAAGACAGGCCCTGGCAAGTCCACAACTCCCAGCACTAACAGCAGGTGCCCATGCCTCTCAGGGGACCAGGAAGATATCCAGCCCCCATTCCTGCCCCTCCTCACTGGGCACATTCATCCAGTGCACCTGCCACTTCATTCGTTCAAATCACCATTTATCAAGCACCTACTATTTGGCCAAGCCAAAATGTTATGACAGACACATGCATTTTTATCCCAGGAATGCCAGCTTCTTCATTTATTAGCTATGTGACTTTGAGCAAATCACACCTCTAGGCCTCAGTTTCCTCACTGGTCATAGGCATGACAACAGGTGAGTTGTAGTAAATGAGGCACTGCATGAAAAGGCCCTAGCACACTGCCCAGCAACAAATGTTGGCAACCATTACGAAAGAAAGGGTTCCCATCCATCTTGAACAGTCAGACCTTTCAAAATGTCTCCCGGAGATCCAACCTGGAGACTCCTCCTTTTCTCCTATTTGTGTGCATGCTTCCCAATCAACACCAAGATTCCTTCCAAATTCTGCTTCTCTGATAGGGGGAGGATTTTTGTAAGGATTAAGGCTCAAGAGAGTTAGCCTGTGGCTCATATGATGAGAATCTCTATAGCAGCCATGGAAAGAGATCTTTAGAGATGCGTGAAATGCTTAGGAAGTCACACATGGTGAAGGGGAGCTGGCGCACTGGGAGCAGATGTCCCTCTGAAAGACCGATCGTTTTAAAGTGCAGGCTTCATTTTCTATTGGTAGACAAGTTATACTTATCCCTTCCTTCTCGGGCAACTGGCTCCTCCTAGCAGAGAGAGAGGACAAAAGGAAAGATGAAAGGCCAAAAACCATATGGCATTCCCACAGCTGGACAGGGCAGCTGTCCCACTGACCAGAGCTCACAGAGAAGCATTTTATGACTGGGCATAAAATCCTGACAGTAGGTATATGAGTCGGTCAAACAGAACCAACGATGGCCAGTAAAGAAAGGACAGGAGCTTGGGCTTGGTCAGGCACGCTGGCCTGGGGTAGAGTGAGGACACTTGAAGTGGGAGGCCTGGTATGGGACTGAAGGCCAAGCTCTCCGGAGGGGAGAAAAGAAGAAGCTACCTTCAGACACATCATGCAGCAAATCCTTCTGGCAGATCTGGGTGGCAGGGAGGAATGTCTTAAGAAGTACCAGGTGGCTCTCCAGGGCTATTAAAATCTTTTTTTAGAGCCCTCGTTTACACTAAAGATAGCAGAGAGCAAACAGTATGTCCACTGAAAATGGAATCCTCCTACACTGCTGGTGGGAATGTGATATGGTGCAGCCATCTTGGAAAGCAGTCTGGCAGTTCCTCAGATAAAGAATTACCACATGATTCGGCAATTCCACTCCCAGAATATATCCAAGGGGAATAAAAACACGTCATCTACACAAAAACTTTTACACAGTGTTCATCGCAGCATCATTTACAATAGCTAAAAAATAGAAATGGCACACATATCCATCAACAGCTGAATTAACAAAATGTGGTATATCCATACAACGGAATGTTATTCAGCAATAAAAAGGAATGAAATACAGACACATGCTACAACACGAATTAACCTTGAAAACATTATGCTAGGTGAAAGAAGTCAGTCACGAAGGATCGTATATTTGTTATGATTCCATTTATATGAAATGTCCAGAATAGGCAAATATATAGACAGAAAGATTAGTGGTTGCCTAGGGCTGGGAGGAATAGAGAGATTGGTAGCTAAGAGACATGGGGCTTCTTTTTGGCGTAATGACAATTTTCTAAACTGATCTTGTGGTGACGGATACACAATTCTGAATACACTAAAAGCCACCGAGTTATATATTTTAAATAAGGAATTGTATGATATGTGATTATATCTGTTACCAAAAAAAAAAAAAGAAAAAGAAAAGAAAAGAAAGAAAGAGCAAGCCAACCCCAGAGACAGAAGAGGACCAGAAGGTCCTGTTTCTCCTCTCATATACTAGTCATTGAGTGTCTATGCTTAGCAGTAGGGATACATAAAAGGAAAAAACACAGGTTCACTTTTGGGGTGTTTCAAGTTAAATAGGCGATTGTAATGGGCAGTGAGTACTTTATGGTAGACAGCTACCAGGGGAGGGAAGAGGAGGGCGGTGAGGTTGTCCCGGGAGCTACAGAGCCCAGCACAGATGGAGACCTGGATATGGAGACACTAACCTAGCCCCGGGGGATCGGAAGCTGTGAAGAAGTCAACCAAGTTTAGTGAGGAGGCCTGAGAAGAGTATTCCTAGGAGAGCAGCATTTGTAAAGGCTGTGAGGAAGAGAACTTTCAAGGAGCTATAAGAAATACAAAATAGGGAAGGCAGAATAAGATATGAAGGTGGAGGTGGATCAAATCATGGGACAGAGAGGGAGGCTGGGTACTCTGCTAAAATACTCAAGCTTTATCTTCGATTTAGGCCACATGGAGCCTTTGAAGGTTTTAAACAAGGATTATGTTTTGCATGTCAAGACGGGATTTGTGCCCCACGCCCCAACTGAAGGTGGGGAGACAGGTTTGGAAGCTGCTGTATGATTCATTTGAGACATAAAGACTAGGCAGTAATGGTGGGCAAGTGGAGAATGCCTTCCCCAAGGCTCCACTTCTTCCCAGCATTTCATGCCCTCGACCCCCTTGGGAATCCACCCCCCCTCCACCTCCCCTCAGCTTCTCTCCTCCCTAGGCACGCAGCAGGCACTGTACTCGAAAGCAACCTTTGTGGGACTTTCAGGACAGGTACCAGAGTGTGGTCCAATCCTCACTGTGGTTCATGCAAATTCTGACTGTGGTTAAGCCAAGCATGGCCTTACCCTGATTTCAACAGGTGACAGACAACCAACTACAAAAAGCCATGGTTTTTGCTGGCCCAAGTTCTAATAGTCTCTAGGAGATCTGTCAAACCGCCCTGTCTTCCTTGGATGTCAGGCCCATGTGTGCTCACCAGCAGACGTGTCCCAGCCCATGATAGCTCGGGGACTGACCATACTAGGCTGCTCCTCTACCAAAAGACACAGCAGCAGTGAGGTTGGAAACATTAACCCCAAGTCAAGACTCTTGAAGAATAGAATTTCTACATGATGAGAGAGACAATACACAGGCCCTTGCCCATCACAATGCCACTCCTCTTTTCCCGTAGTTACCCACAGGCTCTCAACCTCAATGATCCAGAAACAGGTCTGTAGTCAGTGAAAATATTTGCTGAATCACCCTCTGCTTTTCTGTGCCCAAACACCAAGAGGAAAGGTCTAGGTGAAATGGGTGGCAGGAAAAGAGAGGAAGCTCTGGCCAGGCAGTCCAGCGGGAGGACTGACCTGCAGGCTTACGTGTGGGCCTTGGGATAGTGGACAGGCTGGCTGGGAGGTGATCCCCAGAGATTATGGGGAAGGGCCTGAGATTACACAAATGCTGAGTTTGTGGAGAGCTAATATCCATTTACCCATGATTTCACAGCAATGGAGCTCTTGATTTTAACAATAATAATATGGTAGCCCAGAGCCTGGACAGGCCTGCAGCGAAACCTGGATCTGAGATGTAAACTTTTCACTAAGTAAGTGAAGGAAACGAGCCCTTCAGGGCCAGGGAGCTGATGGGGTGGTTCTCTATTTGACAAAATAATTACTCTCAGGAGTGAATATATCCTTGGCCTGCCAGACTAAAACACAGTTCAGATGCCATAAGTTGCCTTTGGAGAGAACTGAGCTAACAGGAAAGTCCAGCAGGGATTCTGAGTGAGGTGAACAAAGAGAAAAGAATTTTTAAACCCCAGCTCCACAGGAGCCATAGCAGGATGTCTGCCTCTCTCCCTGGGCCTGAGGCACTGACTTTCTGCAGTTTTAAAGTAAAACACTTTAAAAAATAAAGGCTTCACTTTCAGAAAACAATTTGGCCATTTATCTTAAGAACTATAAAAATGTTTAAATCATATCTGAACCCATAATCCTGAAAATCTAGCCTGGGGAAACCTAAATGTGAAAGATGCAAACACAGAATAAGCTTCAGACTCAAAGATATTTATTGCAGCGGTATTTACACTAGGAGAGAGTGGAAATGATCTAAATGCCTGGTAATATAGAGGAATGGCTAAGTTAATTATGGCAGAACTGCATGCTCAACTACTATGAGGGCATGGAAAGTAATGATTATGAAGACTATGAAATAACATGGAAAGATGTCAATGATACAGAATTTAAGAAAAAAGCAGGATACAAAAGTCTACATACATATAGAATGAGCTCACCTGTAGCTTAATTTTAAGGCAAAGTCTCTTAGGCCTGTACAATGGGCTGGCATTTCTGAGAGAGCCCACAGAGCCCACGACCTTCCCTGGCAGACCACGGGGCCCAAAGGATGGCACACTGGCAGGATTATTACACAGCTTCCCCCAGGGCCTGGGCTCTGGGTTTGATTTGGAGGCGTGTGGACATTACCAGGGTGGCAGCAGTGGTGGTGGCGGCGGCAGCGGTCACAGCAGCAGTTAGGTCGGCACTGCCCTCTCTTCTCTTCTCTCTCTCTCTCTCTTTCTCTCTCTCTGTCTCTAGGAGGTGGAGGGTACAGAAGAGGAGGTAGGTGGAGAGTAAGAAGCAGACCACAGAGAGAAGCTCCTCCTTCAGCTGGCTTTGCTACAAACAGAATTAACAAGTAAAGGCAAAAGGCCCCCACTAGAAGAAAAAAAAGAAAAAAAAAGGAAAAAAGAAGGATGGATACAAAAAGGAGAGGTAAGGAAGAGAGGCAAATGTCAAGGCTGCAAAGGAAAAAGGGCCCATTCCAACCACCGTTGTTCCAGGGCAAAGGCAAATCTCTAATAAGCAGTTGTTCCCTGTCCTGAAGTCAAGAGTGAGCAGAGAAAATGGCATTTCCCAGAATAACATCCAGGGAGGCAAGTCACCAGCCCTGTGAGTACCTGTAAGTGCTTTGACACATTCCTCAGGAGAATGGAAGGAGCCATGGACAGAGAGGAAAACAAACAGCAAAGGAGACCCCATCACTGGGGCAGTGCACAAACAGTGGTAGGACACAGACACTCCCAGCCCTCCCGCAACCCTCTAGAGCCCTAGGCTCCAAAAGTCTGAGTGCTCGAAGGAAGGGATGCCACAGGATAGGATTAGCCCTGCCCCTCCTGAGCCCTGTTCCTGCACACATCAATCTGGACACTGACAGCTCAGGGAGGAAATGGAAGGCAGGGGTGGAGGATGGTAAACAGAGATGAATGATCAAGACAGAAACCAAACCAGTGGGGGCCACAGGGTCAGGCAGCTGTCCTCAGTAATGGCGCAGGCTCATGAGTTTGCTTCACCCCAATTCATCTGGGCCTCATTTAGGAACCAGTTGCCTGGCCCAGGGACAGAGACAAACTGCTGAGGTATGGTGACAGATGCTCTCACTCACTGAAGGTACAAAGGGTTCTCTCCAAACCTGCCGTCACTTTGTCCCAAACAAGCAGCCTGGAACCATCCCACAACAGTGCACAGATAAAAAGGAAGAGGGAAAAAATTCCAAAGCCAGACAAGCCAGGTCCCCACTCTACTTCCAGGCAACCCAGCCCTTCAGGCCAGGGTTTAGCTGTTAGCATAATTGGACAAGCCTCCTGGAGGGTTCTGAGGGTGTCACTCCAAAGCTACCCTCCACTCCCCATGACCCAGTGGGACTTGCAGCATTGCCAACTAGATGTGGAGCTGTTCCTCAGTGAGGGAAATCGAATAATCTAGCAAGGTGAGGCATTCCTTAGGCTTCAGATGATCTTTGTCCAATGCCAGCTCCACCATCCAGCCACCAGGGGACCCAAGCAACCTACTTACCTTTGTGAGCCTTCCCTCAGCAGGAACAACGAGAATAACCATGTGCCTCACTGGAGGGTGGTTAGGGTCAAAATTCAAAATGAGACTACAAAAGATATTCAGTCCAAAGTATAAAAACCACAAAGAAGTTTTATGGTTTATCAACAACCACAGGGTTAAAGTTGGCTCTCTTCACTTTTCCTGAAAAGAAAGGCCGCCCTAAGGGCTGTGTCCCAGGCAGCCTGCTCTGGTCAGTAAGAAGTAGGAAACTTGAGGGAAAGCCCCAGGAAGGGGCCATGCACGTTCCCAAGGGTCATGACCTGGCCTGAGAAAGGAAGCTTCATTTCCAAGAGGTGCAGTCCTCACTAGAGAATGGGGAGCAAAGGGTCCTGAGAGTGGGTGTAAGTACATAGGCAGAAGTCACAGGGAACAGCTTCGTGCTCCAAAGCCTGGATGAGCACCGGACTGACTGTGCATGGAGCCGTGTGGTCAGGTAGACCTAGGGGACTGGGAGTCCAGGGGCCACCAGCTGGGGTGAGCACACACACAGGCAATCACCCATCATCCCTCACTAGGAAGCACTAAGTGTCCTGGGAGCATGAGAGACGGAAAAGTCAGCTCCACCCAAGGCTTCACAGAGCTAATAACGTTGGGGGGCTTTAAATGGTTGCCAGAAGGAGAGCAAGCAGGGGAGAGAAGGCAGGCAAGCAGGGCAGAAGGTTCGGCATAAGCAAAGGCTCCAGGCTAGAGCGTGGAATGTATCTGGGTAAAGATGGAGATGCCAGTATGGCTGTAACACAAAGGGTGTGAAGGAGTGCTGAGAAGGAAGGCAGGTCAAGGCTGGACTGCAGAGGGTCCTGGATGCTGAGCTCAAACATTCAGATGCTTTCAACTCTTGCTCGTGGGCAGTGGCAACATAACGAAGGGTTTAATGAGAGGGCGTGACATGGTCAGAACTAGAAAGATCTCAGGAAGCTGAGTGAGATCAAAGGTACCAGAGGATATACAAATGGAATTGGAAAGACCGCTCCTGGGCGCTGGCTCCAGGGCAAAGGCCACCATGGTGATTACAAACCCATCAAGCTAGCTGGGCCTGCATTCCTCATTTGTGTGGTAACTTTTACGATGGTTTATCTCACAAACATTCTATATTTATTATTTAAGGGTAATGCTGCCATGTGCAACCTGTCTTCCCTTTACATTCCATGGTTTGTTTCCTTTCCCGATTAAAGTATGAGAAGTGCAGTATGCACTGTCCCCCATCACCTATACTTTGATGTCCGCCTCCGCGCAAAGGTACCAGTGCTGGACCTTGGGTAGGACATCTATGCCTCGAAGCAGCACCCTTGGCTCTAAGAGGCTGGACATGCCAGAATCCTAATGGGATTTTCAAACACTGGTAGGCTAGGCAGGAGATCTGAGGACAAATAGCAATGCGTATTCTCCATCTCAACTGGTAAAACCTCCCCTCCCACCTCATTTATTGTGAAATGTAAGTTGTTATGGTGATCGAAGGGGTCTAAACAAAAATGGGGTGGTCAACAGCTTAATATGGACAGAGTAGGAGCCACAAAAGCCCATGAAAGATCACCCCTATGTGTGGAGCTAGAGACCCAACCCTACTCTGAAGAAGCGGGTAGGCTTGACATGGTCCCTACATCCCCCGAGATTCTGTCACCTAATGGTTCTGTTTTATGGAATTATCCACTATTCTCTGACCCTATGGAGGCCACCAAATGAGAGGGAGAATCGACACTGGTACCGAGTGACTGAGTACCACAAGTAAAGCAAGATGCAGGGAGAGCAGTAAAGAGTTTATCACCATAGTACTGGGCAGAGGAAATGGGCAGGAAGAATGGGGGGCAGAGGGCAAACAGAAGAAGCTCAAATCACAGCAGTATCAGTTACTGTTCACTGAGGGTTCACCAGATGCCAGGTGCTTCTCAACCCCGTGCAGGAGGTACTTAAACCTTTGTCCTCCTACCAATGAGGAAACTGAGGAACTCAACTGAACTCAAATTGAAGAACTCAAACCTAAGGTCACTAGCTGGAAAGTGGCAGAGCCAGAACCTAAGCAGTCTGAGCTGGAGCTCACTCGAAACTCTGGATACCCGGCTTTGAGAAACACATTTGGGAAGGGATGAAATGGCCTTGAGGGGAAAGTTACTTCTCCTGCAGTGAGAGGGCACTAGGGGTCAGGGAGAGAGGTTTGAGCTGCAGCCCTGCTGTTACTTAAGCGACTTTCTACTTCCCCTCTCCAAGCCTGTTTCTTCACCTGTGAAATAGAGCAGACATTTTCATACCATCTGGCCTCCAGAGCCCAGGAAAATCCCAGCAAAGACTGAAGGGGAAGTTAGGGGGTGGGGATGGGGACGGAGACATGGCCCTACTTCAAGGAGATTAACTCCACTGTGTCCTGTTGGAGATGGAGGGTTGTGTAGTTTTAATGGGGGGCAGAAGGAGGTTCTGTTCTTAAAAACCTGAGAACCCCTTGGACTAGATGTCTCAGAGGCCCCTCCTATTTTAAGCATTCTTTCTCCCTAATCTTAAATGGGGTAGGGAGGTGAACGATGAGTCAAAATAACAAGCGGGGTGTCTGACAGAGACACTAAGAGGCTCTAATGACGCCTACTTGCTCAACAAACAATATAAAAAGGTCAAGGCCAGATGCTACAAACTTCCCTTCAGCTCCCTTTCTTCCTCTAAAATAACTATCATGTAAGGAACACTGGAGGTTTCCAAGTTGTAAATGGAGGAGTGATGCAAATGTTTCTCCTCTGGCCTCTTTTACAGGCTTACGTCTCCTATCATTACTTTATTATGTGTTCCTTACTACTATGGTATAATATTCTTTACTTGAAAGGCAGGGCAGAATTCAAGTTTCTTCTTACACTTGGTTATCTGGAAGTCAGTCTATATTTTCCCAAAGAAATAAGCAGAGTGAAATTGGAGCAGAAGAAATAAAATTAGCCGGAAGAGAAAGAAATAGAGGAAAGATTCTCCTAAGATGGGAAGCTAGCTCTTAAGCTAACCCTTGGAAGAGAAGGAAAAGATGAAGAGGCAAAAAGACATGGATGGAGGAAGATGCAGATGATACTGACAAGGGGCGAGGGAAAAAAGACAAATATGTTTGAAAAACTAAAAATAAAATATTTCCAATGCTAAGTGACAAGTGGGAAAGAAAGGAAAGGGAGGAAGAATGGAAGGTTCTCAGTATCCTAGAGAAAGTTAGGAGGCTGCCTGCTGTCTCTAAAGTGTGATCCACAGAACACTCATTACTCGAGATGGTTCTTGGAAAACAGTGCTCCAGTCAGACAAGTTCAGGAAGCACCACGTGCTGAGTACTTATGAGGCTGTAATGGACACTAGTACACTGAGGGCTCTAAAGGAATGAGAACTGCTTCCCATTGTTCAACCCAGCATTCCTCAAATGCACTTGGCCTCAGATCTCCATTCTGGAAAGTACACTTTGAGAGAATTCCCAACTTAGGCAGTGTCTAGTGTTAGCCAGGTCAGTGGTGCTACTGGTCTATACTGGCTTGCTTAGCTTTTCCACTGGCTTGGACTGGGGCAGCCAGGAGTATATAGCAGATATAAGACATTCAGAAGTCTGTTGTTTGAAAACTGAGGATTATCTATGTAAATTATGTCATAAGAATTTAAGATGGTGGCTATATTTCACTGGTCTAATATTTGTTTTGACTTTTTCTGCATCATCACTTAACTCTCTTACCCTCTTTACTCAAGTATATATTTTAATGTAACTTAGATACCATCCAGACCACAGATGTCTGTCTTCTGGTCAGGAAGATTTGTGGGAGGCCATTAGATGCCTTGATGAATGAGATCTGACAATACTGTGTCTATAGTGTATCACTCATCTACTGGTACAATAACCATCGAAGAAAAAAAGGAGATGCAGCTGGCAAGGCTTATTCTTAGTAATCCTTGCTGGCTCCTGGTGAGGGTGGCTTCTTCTTCCATTGGTTTAGTATGGGCTTCTGAATTTTGCCATAATCAACATGTGCTCACCAGCATCAGATAAGTGATCTTTGATGACACGTCTTTATACCTAAACAAATACTTATTGGCCTGCATATTTACCTCTCTTACATTTTCTTCTAAGACTGTCTTCTAAGACTGTCTAGCTGTCTTGCTCACAGATTTTTCTTAGGACCCTGATCTGTGCCTCACTTGGCCAAGAGATTCAAACAGCCCCAATGGGTTTGCCCGCCACCTGCTCTCCCATTCTAGAGCTGTCTCCTTGCAGCAGGATTGTTCTGCTCCTTTCTGCCTGGCAGACTCAGCTCACACACCTGGCCTTGCCTTATAACCTCTGCTACTTTCCTACCCAATGTTAATCTCAATATCCAGGAGCATGCAAGGTTCCTTTCTGCCTTTAAGTCCCTATTCACTGGCCCCAGCTGAGAAGCCCATGTCTCCTGCCAGCCTTTAGAACTATTTTATATCCTGGTTCTTCCAGGCCATTGCTCTCTCCTTCCTGAGCTTCCAGGGCATTTGGCAGCCACAATCAAATCATCTACTATTTGGAGTTGTTAACAAATTTGTTCCCTGGAACGGTCCCACTTGCCATAAGTTGGGATGGAAGCTTCGGGGCAGGTAGAACTCGGACTTTACACTTCTTTAGCATCTTTCTACAGCAACTGGTGCGATACTATGCATGGCAGTCCTCAGAAATGTTTGATGGACACACTGCTATTTCTAGCTCCCCTTCTGATCCAAAGGAAGGCACACAAAGTCCCTGAACTTTGATGGAAGCTGTCAACTACCAACAATTTTACTACTTCAAGCAGATCCAGAGTTTATCTTGAAATAAAATGGACATTGGGCCTTTTAGAAATGAGCATATTCTGCCTCTTCCAAGGAATTTCAGTGAAATTTGGTATATAGAGAAGTTAGATGTTATTATACCTAAGAGATTATAGTCTAAAGATACGAATTTTAGTATTCAGAATAAACTTTAAATATCAAACTTATACTCTTGGAAAAAGAATAATGCTCCTCAGACTAGAAATAAGCAAAGTTATCTCAACAATTCTGCCTCTTAGATCAATCTGATTCTCCAGGTCATGGTGCTGGAGGCTGATATGTCTTCAACATTAATTTCCTGCAGGGTAAAGCCCAGCACATGCGTATCAGACACGCAGTAAGAAGGTTTCTTTTCTCAGACTCAGTCCAGTCCACATGATGCTCACTCACCCATAAATCAGACTTCCCCAGATATTTTGCTGGGGCCTGGCATTCAGGCCTGGACTAAGGGCATTGCCTCCTGTGGGTACCCCAGAAAATGCAGTCAGACTGGATAACACTGAAGTTGCCTAAAAGTCTGACATCTAAATGGGAGTTTTTATTTTTTAAAAGGGAAAATACATAGCTACTCAAAGACAGGAAAATCAGTTCTGTATTTGGAGAGAATTAGGGCCATCATTTTTCTCCCAATTTTGTGGGAAGGCTACTTCCAAAAAACAAAACAAACAAATCATCAATTTCCCTTGCCTGAAAGAATAGCAATAAGCAAGCACACTGCATAGCATTTAGTTCATCTACACTGTTTAAGATAAGAAGGATATTGGGGTGTAAAATGCCAGATGTCTAGGAAATTACTTCCCTTCCCTCGCCCGCATCATTACTCACATATTTGTACACACACACATTCCCTCCCTCACTCCATCTTCCCGGACATTACCTGGTTGATAACATAGATGCCATAGTCCAACTGCTGACGTTGCAGGATTGGGTGCAAGTAATACAGCCAGTACTTGAGGTGTTCCTGCCGCTTTCGGAATGGAATAATGATGGCCACCTTGTGAGAAGAGATGCAGTCCTTGGGGGCATAGCGACCGCCCATCTTCACCTCAGGGTTCTGCTCCGCCACAAGTGTCAGGTCCACAGGCATATTAAACCCTATCGTCAAGGGGCCGGCTAGAGAGGTGGAGGGAAGGAGAAGTTAGTAGGCCATAGGACTTGCTACTTCACAAGCAGTGTCAGATGAGCAGGCTGTAAGAAACAGCTTCCAACAAATGGCAGTGTGGCCATGGAAAAGGCACTCACGCCCAGCTCTAGGTACTATGTCCAGCAATAACGTGACCAACTATTCTGGGAAGCTTGTCAGTACCAGGCAAACCTGGATGGCTGGTCACCCTAGGAAGCACTCGTCTGTCCAGGACACAATCCCCTCAGGCTCTATGTTTCTCAATCGTTAAATAGAAATGAGGTAATTCCTACTATGACTTCCTGACAGCCTGTTCTAAGGATCAAAGAGCATGTATAAGAATGTACTTTCGCAATTGGTAGTTACGAAATATTCATGGGGATGTGAAGTACAGCATAGGGAATAGAGTCAATAATATTGTAAAAACTATGTATGGTGCCAGGTGGGTACTAGACTTATTGGGGGGATGATTTCATAAATTACATAAATGTCTAAACACTATGCTATACATCTGAAACTAATATAAAATAATATTGAATGTCGACTGTAACTGGGGGGAAAAAAAGATGTGAAAAAAATAAAAAAGAGAAAGTACTTTCTTAGAAATTCTGAGGTTGAGACCTAGAGTTTGGCCACCTCCCAGCTGGTGTGGCTTTGGACAGGTTCTCTCTGAACCTAGCCTAGCTGGGGAAAGGAGTGTGCGTGTGCATGTGTGTGTGTCAGGAAGGTCAGTGTTGAGAAAATCAGAAAGTGCAAGGGGTGGCGTGAGTAACCTATGTCTCATGGATTGAGGCACAGATGAAACAAACTTGATGGGGAGGGACTAGAACCCCAGAGAAGACTCAGGGGGAAAGCAAGAAAACAGTTGGAAAAATACATCAAAGAAAATGCTTACTAAAAATAAGGCATGAAATAATAAGAAAGGGCATGAAAAAAGGAAGAAAACTCAGGGATGACTGTAAAGTTTCTGGCCCAAAAGAACATGGCTCCAGATAACAGAAATAAGTTAGAGAGCTCAGTGGCTTAGAAGAAAAATTGATGAGACCTGGAGGAGGATTCTGAGTGGTAAGTTAGGAGCAGATCAAAAGGCAGAGGGAATGGTGAGGGTAGAAGAAAGATAACTAGCCCAGGGACACGCAGGCAACTGGAGACAGAATCATGACTTGAACCCAGACCCCCAGTATTCCCTGTAGGCCAGGCTTTCTCAAAGTGGGTTCAGCAACATGCTCAATGGAAGAACATGTCCCTTGGTCAAATGAGGCTCAGAACCCTGCTTACTAAATCCTGCTTCTGAAAAGTTATGGTGTACACCAAAGGCTCTGTGGAGTGGTGCAGTCAAGAAATCTCCTTCACTTTATTTAACACACCACTTCCCAAACTTCCTTGGCCACAGAACCAATTTATCAAGAGACATACTCTGGGAACTGTTACTCTAACGTAGCCAGCTTCACCTGTGAAACGAACAACTATAAAAACAAAGGAAGTTACCTACAGAACACAGGTGAGAACACTGACCACAAGCTCTGAGCAAGTTCACCTGAAAACATTCTGGTGAAAACCACCCAAGGCACAGTGTGCAGCCCTCTATCACCCTGTTTGTTTATCAATATGCGGCTCTCCAAGCACCCCAGTCCCTAGAGATCACTCACCCTCTGAAATGAGATAGCCCAAGAAAAGGAAGCTGTGACTCTTGCTCTTCCTGCCAGTTTGCAGACTCACCATCTCCTCCCCTCCCCTCCCCAGTCCCCCAGTACTCCTCACACCTTCCCTCCCTGCAACACTGAACCAGTTCCATCATCATGAGAACTGTTCCCATTTCTCTTCTTTTGAGACACAGCTCTGATCATCAGTTTCCTGCTAAAAACCTCCAGTGGCTCTAGGGCTATGTAGCCTTGGACAAGGTAAAAACAAACCTCTTAGCTTGGCAACAAGGCCCTTCAGTCTCGGCTCCAACTCCCTCCCCATTCTTATAAACCGTGCCTATGTTCACACTTTTCCCTTTGCCAGAAATGCTCTTCCTTTCTTTCCTCCAACAGCAAATTTTTGCATTGAGAGATAGGCCAGAATCTTAAAATCAAAGCCCCAATCTGACCTCCTTTTCCCTTCTTCATTACCACAGAACTACATAGCAGATCCCCTGGAGCAGGAAGGGGATCCTCAGGTTCCTCCCTGGCGATTCACCTTCCTCTCTGAAAGGACAGGGCCCTCACAGATCAGTCCTTCAGGTGACTGACTTACCTGCCAACCAATTTCCAATATCCCAGGGTGCCCTCAAGTGGCTAGGTGGTACACTCTAGGACTAAATAAGGGGTCACCTTGGACTAGTTTCTCTATCAGATTCACCTGAGGCAACCTGTAAAAATTTAGAGTCTCAGGCCCCTCCCCTAGGGAGCTAGATCTTGGGAAGGACCTAAGTGGATAATTAATAAGGATACTAGGTGATCCTGTTTGTACAAGTTGGGCAATGGAGAGCTAAACCTCCCATCTTCACAAGTCTTGGGGCTTTCAGGCAAGGAGGGTCCCCTCAGGGTTTTCTACAACTCACACCTCATGGAAGCGGCCCTTCCACAGAGGGCCTGCCAGGCCTGGACTGCTTGACTCCCCAGCCCTGGGCAAAGCCTTTTGGAAGGCCCTGCAGCAGCACAGTGCACTTGTGAAAAACATAAAAGAAGATCGTCACTGGGCTTATCTCACTTCAGAGAGCCCCACAACATCTGTAAACCCCCAGCCCCACCCCACCTTTGGTTTTCAAGATACTGCTAAACATAACCCCATTTTCGGGAACTCGAGAGGCATCTGGACTGTCACTCTACCAACCTGCTTACACCTTCTGAAACCAGCCCAGAAGACAGGAATTCACACTTGGTCTGCCTAGCCTCCTAGAGCAGACACCTGCAGGCTGGAATGCATCAGTTTTGCCCCATCGGGGAATTCCAGTCAGGTGGTCCTGAGATGAGGAGAGGATGCCTGGGCCCTAGTTCAGCTCCACCAGTGGCTTGCTGGATGATCTTTAAGGAAGTACTATCTGCTCTCAGGCTACTGGTTTCCCATTTGTAAATTACAGAGATTGGAACTCAACTTGCCCCAAATGGACTCTTACCACCTCTCCCATCAGCTCCTCCAATGGCTCCATGTAGAGCTCTATGACTGAACAGCCTCTTTTCACTCTCCTGCTCCTTTCTGCACCCCACTCACCACCCCTATCATGTCTCATTGAGAGCACCCTGAGCCCCGGATCCTGCCCTCCTTGTCTAATCTGGCAATTCTTTTCTCATCTTCTCTCTGTGAAGTCTCCACAGCTCTGAGAATCCTGAGGCTCGCACCTCTGAGAGTGGACAGTACTTGGCAGTCGGTTGCTTCAGACCTGGAGCTGAATGCCTTTTTGGGTCTAGTGCCAGCCAGGAGGCCTCCCTGAGTGCCCTCTGCACACCTCCTGCTGTGCTGCAGGGGCCATCCTCCACTGCATGCCTGGCATCTCACTGAGGAAATCCATAGAGCTGAGACTCCAAGAGGGCAGTGACTAGCTCTGCCCAGAACCTCACAGACCTGCTACCATGTCTCAGTGCCACTGCTTGCAGTCTCAGGGAGAGGGGAGAGGAGGAAACAGAGGGCTGAGGGCTGCATGACAGTCCTCAGACTAAGCCAACACTCCCTTGCTGTGAGGCGTATGGCGTGTGCTACCACAGGCCCTCAGCCCCGCTGGGCTGGCTTGTGTGTTTTCTTGGCTCTAGGAGCTGGGAAGCGGGGTTACGTAAGCAGATGAGCAGATGTGAGCCTGTCTTCCACTCCCCCAGCTAAAGCCCTGCCACGTGGGCGTCTCGGCTGGGAGTCCAGGTCACAGCCTTGCGTGTAAGTCACTCAATAACTTCAATGTGTGAGCTCCACTAAGACAAATTCCACTGCTCCCTTGCTCAGCATGGCAAACCCAAACGCACACATGCCCTTCCATCAAGCCCCCGCTAATCTAGAGCCAACCCAGCACAGACTCCCTGCCTCCCTTTCATGCTAGCTGAACCACTGTTTTAATCCTCTAACCTCAGCAAGACAGGCTGGAACATTTAGTCACTGCCTCCCAACTGGACTGACCGACTGGCCAGTGGTTCAAGACACAATCCTTAGCCAGATGCTGAGTTATGACAATGTTTCTCAATCTTGTAAGTGGTTCTTCATTAGCTAAATGTAACCAACATATCACAATGCCCTTTCTTCCAAAATTAAGAAACTCTGACTTTTTAAATGTTAAAATGTCCTTTCTTTTACGAAATTATCACAGTGAATTTTGATGCTGGATTAATTTTTATTTTAATTTTCTAAAATTCCTTACTTGGCAACCATGAGTCAAGCCCCCTAGTTTCTTCTGAAACTTTCCTGGGCAGTAAATTTAAACATGTGGGAAATGTGGGAGTAGGCAGTGCCCAGAGATTTGTGGTTCTAAAAGTTGGGATGCTGGACCGTCTTCCCTGGCCAGGCCTCAGTACTGACAGTACACAGCACAGCCCTCTTTGAGCTATCTCCTCCCCAACTACAGTGTTGTTCCCAACCACAGGCATCGTGGGTGGGCCATTTTTCTCTGTACCAATCTTTCGAAAGCCAGATATGCCCTAGAAGCCGAGCCAGGCGCTACCAAATTCCCAGGCTTAGAAATCACAGCTGTTTACAGTAGTCCCATGTCTCATGGTGTCCCTTGTGGCCCCTTAGACTAGAAATGAGAAGCACTATCTACTGCACGGGGCTCATCCCTAACGTTATCACCAATCCAACGTCTGCCTGGCTTCAGCTCAAACATCTCCATCCCTAAGAATCCTTCTTGGATCACTCAAGGTTGGTTCTTACTCTTCTTCTACCTCAAGTACTCACAGCACCACGTCCACTCAAACATGCACCCAGTTAGCATAGAACGTGTGCCAGTTGGTGCCCTGCTTGCAGCAGTGGGGCGGGATTAAGAGAAGGTCTTTGCCCTTGACAGGGGAGGGAGAACAGCTGATATGGCACAAAGGAAGGGTCAACTCCAAGGCCAAAGAAGAGTTAAGGACAGCTTTGCAGAGAAGCAGCTGCCTGAACTGTGCCCCTCAGCTCCTCTCCAGGAGCCCATCACATAGAATTGTGAGTATCCACTTGGCTGCCATGGAACCAGAGTCCACCAATAAATCCTACCTGAGTGCACGGTACAGAGTTATTCTCCCTGTTCCCCTGCCACTGATGCAAGCAACAAAGAGGATTTCGATAAACGTCAAGAAAATTTGAAGGAAAAACATGGGACAGAGCCTCCAGAAGAGACTTAAGTCTCATGTTAACCATTTCTCATTGAGTCTTAAAATCTAACTCACAAAGGCTTGTGGAATGGTTTAGTTCTTAAACGGGATGTTCATGGTATTTTTCTTTATACCTTTGGGTATATCTTTAAATTTTAACAATAAATATTTTAAAAATATAACCCAAGGTCAAGAAATCTGACCCCTCCTTCATCTCTTTCCTAATAAGGGAATGTCTTCCAAAATAAAGATTTCAAAATGTACTTACTACCCAGTGACCAGAAAACAGAAATAATCTATTCCTAATGCTGACTTGATGTCTCAGGCACACTACACACTGAACACAATTTCAATACCCACTGTTCTTGCTGCCATTTCACCATCCAAGCCACTGTTAGACCCTGAGGAAAGAAATGGTTTTTTCAACAGGAAGCAGAGCACGTTTGTGGTCTCAGAATGCTGAATTTGGGAGCATAGAGAAAAACAAAGTATTTGCTCAAAACCTGGCATTTGGGGACATAGAGAAAAACAAAGTATTTGCGCCGCAGACCTTCTCTGGTAGAGGAGAGCTCAGGTGGCCAAGGGGAATGTGGACAAATCAGACACAGTGGGGCCAGTTACTTCTCTGTCTATCTCTGCTCAGGAGTGGCCATGCCATGTGCCTGAACTGCCACACTTTACAGGTCTTCCAAAATATGACCCAAAAGTAACCTGGCCAGCAATGGAACATTGAACTCAATGGAAGTGACCTTGCTTGTGCCCTACTCTCTCCCCATTATACATTCCTACCCAACCTTCAGAGGCCAAGCATTCTCATTTGCTACCGTATTTGCTTTCAAAATGATGGAGAGCTTTCCATCTATTGCAGAGGTTCTCAAACTGTGGAGTGCAAGAAGCAGCAACTGAGGAAGCATGTAAAACTGCAGATTCCTGGGTCCTACTCACTAGAGCTTTTGACATAGTGAGTCTAGGACTGAGACCCAAGACTCTACATTTTTAACAAGCATTCTAGGTAACTTTAACGTGGGTCCTTGGATTATATTTGGAGAAAACTGGTTTAATGGGTTCACTCATTAACCATCACCTCTCTCCCACCCTATGAAGCTCTCTAAGACTAAGGAACCAAGAAAACCAACTTACACTCAGGAACTACTGCGTATTTCTCCATTACATGTGTGTCATGTAACAGAACATGTTTCATTTTTAGCTTTTGGAAAGAGACAGATGTCATAACAATGTTGGGCCACATGGTCTCAATATCTATATTTTAACTCTTTCCCAGTCTTAACTTTTTAAGTTATATTTTCTCTATTTCTGATTTTATTTATATTGGTCCTTTTTATGGTGTGTGGTCTTATAAGCTACCTCAAAAACCTTTGTGAGAGTGGTAAGGTAACAATCCTTCCAAGTTCAAACCAATTATCATCACCCTCTTCAAAGCTTTTCCCAAGCCCCCGTGACAATCAGTCCCTGTTCCAGATGCCCAAAATACCCTCTACACAATATCTGAGCCCTTCGAGATAAGGGCACCATGCTTCCTCCAGTACATTCTCATCTCCTTGAGGTCAGGAGTTGTGTCCCATTTTTTTCTGTACCTAAGACAGTTTCTGGAAGAGCTGCATCCACAGAGCACTTGTTCAACTATAAGTTAAGCAGCTGAGCTAACAGCAGAAAACCATCTTGCCTTTAATAATTGAGAATCTAGACTGTTATCCTAATGCACATCTACCCACCAAGGCAACCAAAGGTAAAAACATTCTCCTTTCTGGGGTCTAAAGATGTCTTTCTGGGGTTTCCAGGCATGGCACCTGATTTGTGATCAAGGGGCATATCCCTCACCCTCAAGTTTAAAATAAATTTCCTCCAGGTTCCAGGCCTACGATGTGAACCTTTGTGGCAGTGGACAGCCTAACCTCCTAATGAAAATGTTGCATTTCCTCATCTAAACCTCACACTGCCACATCGAACAGGTGCTTCACCCAATACCACTTGTTCCTTGAGAGAATAAGCCCAAAGCTCAAAGTCTGATGTAAGTTGTGAGATCACCAGAAAAGCCTTGGGTGATCACTCAGTCCAAGTTCCTATCACCAAGGGCACCAAAGCCTAAAGCTAAGGGAGCAAAGCCATGGTCAGATTCCACAACATCGAAGGGTCTGGATCCTCCTTGCACCAAAACCCAGAAGAATTCTGGCAGAACAGGGCTGGAGGGACCCTGAGAATTATGTTCGGCTCCACAGTTATACATGAAGGTTTGAAACTGAAAGCCAGAGAAACTGACAAACTTCCTCAGGGACTTTCTTGGATTGCCAAAAAAGCTGCCCTAATCTTGCTCTTATTACTCTTTTAGGCTTCTAATGTTCATGGATATATCCACACAGGGGACAGCAAATTGCAACACACATGCCCCTCTATGATGCTGTGCCCATGGGGATTCTGCCTCAGAATCCTTCTCAATCTAAGGCTCCAGGGAGCCACCAACTGATCCCAGGTGCGAAAAGAGTAAACCTTATTTGACATCACTGAACTAAAGTCTCCTCAAGAGGATTTCCATACCATACATGGTCACGGTTCCCGAACTCAGGAGCATGAGGAGAAGACCCTGGGAAACCTCTGGAGACCCCAGAACTGAGGATATGACAGTATGCTTCTGTCTGGGTGACCTCAAAAAGGTTTTCACCCACAGTGAAAACCACAGAGATGCAAGGTCCTGAGGTCAAGAAACAGTGCCAGGGATCACAGGCTTATAAGCCCAGTAAACAGACTTCCCAGTGTTTGTCCACTGGGGAAAATTGTCCCAGGAGGAATTTCTGCTTTGTTTGGTCCTGGCCCAAAAACAGATTTCCTTCTCACCCAGCCCTTCTCCCTCCTTCTCCTCCCTCTCTCCCTTCCTCCCTCCCTCTCTCCCTTCCTCCCTCCCTCTGCTGGAATTTGTGGAAACTGGGCCTGCCCACAGTTAACCAGTTAGCACTGCTAGGAAAGCCTGCCCACGGTTATCAGTTATCACTACCCGGAAAGGCTCAGGAGGCCAACTTGCCAGAAAATTCTATGTCAGCCCCAGAAAGATCTTGCTGCATCTCTCTCCTCTTAGAACTACGGCACTTCTGGAAGGAATGATTTGAACTTCTCAGAAAGGATCAGAATGATAAAGGCCTAGTATTTTATTTTAAGACCTTCCCCTCCAGACTGAGGCAGTCCCCCTGCCTCCTCTGGGGCCTCCACTCTCAGTCTGGAGATAGTCACCAACGGGTAACCCAGGGCCTGCCACTTGAGAACTCCAGGCCTAGGATGGCAAAAGCCACATTTACTGCCCTTCCTCTACTGATTATTTTCTTCTCCTTAGGAGGCTGCAGGGAGAACACTTCACTCTGCACCTTCTTAGGTTAGAAAAAGATGTAGAAATCTGACACACAGTTCTTCAGGAAGCAAACGCAATTTCCATGGGAAGCAGCATGGTAGGAAGGGTTCAAATCCCTGTGCCACCTCTGAAAAGCCAAAGGAAAATTTCATAACCTTTGAACCTTGTCAGTAATAGCACAGTGCCTAACACATAGCAGGTCTAAAACATATATTTGCTGAATAATTATGAATAATACTTGTATGCGGCCTTACATTCTTAAGAGGCAAAGTCATAAATTTTAAAAACTTAGAAATTAAAAATAAAGGAAACATTGGATTTTGTTAACTAATGTCACCATAATAAATAAATAAATTTAAATAAATAAATAAATAAATAAATAGTCAAAGTCATTCTCAATAGAATTCAATAGAGGTTAAGGGGTAATAAAGATTGTATGCTGAGAAGAATCGCCTGAGTTCAGCTATATCAGCAAAATATAAAAAACTAAGGGTATTAATATAGTTATAGAAAAAGAAGAGAGACTGCACAAAACAAGGAGAAAAGGGTTATTTTCAAACAAAGATAGCATGGGCAATGTAAACAAATAGATGACAGATTCAGAGAAGATACCTGCAATGTCTGAGACCAGCAAGGGATTAGTATCCAGGGTGTATTTTAAAAATCCTGCATATCAACAAGAAAAATCTAAGAACCCCAGTGAATAAAACAGCCAAAAAAAGTTGTTATGAATCAGCAATTTGCCAGAGAGTCCCAAAAGCCACAAGCATATGAAGAGATACTCAAGTTTATTTATAATTAGAGAAAAGCAAGTTAAAACAAGAGCTCTTTATTTATTTGGCAAAAAATTAAGAAGCTAGTTATTGCCAAGTATTTGTGGATACAGAGATGCTCAAGCTCCACTGGTGGAAATGTAAATGGGGGCGGCCATTCTGGAGTGGTATCTAGCACTCCCAAATCTACATAAATATATATACGCTGGTCCGTAAAGGACAAGTAGAAGGCTGTTCCTTATAGCAGTTTTGTGAAGGTAGTGTTGGAGTCTATCCTTAAGGAAGGGAGAAAGAAAATTGGGGTGAACACCATAGACACTAGATGTACACACAGCAATGTGGATGGACTTTAAAAACAAGAGTGAGCGCCTGGAGCTCAGTCCCTGATTTCTAACTATCATTCTCTACTAAAAAGAACTAGAGCTGGTCTGAGAAGCATCTGATTCCAGGGCTCAGTCAAGGAATGATCAACAGGAGCCTGGAACATCTTTCTGTGCCCAAAAGGAAAAAAGAGCTCAAAGAATGATGGAAAGGACATAAGAACCAGCCAGAAAGGGATCTCATTGGCCAAATCTGGGACAGTCTGAGCACCAAATAAATAATACTAATAAAGGATTATGTGCTATTGAATAAAGTAAGAATCCAGAAGTCTGCACTAAATTAATAGGGAAGAAGGGAAAGCTCTTCCTTGCAGGAAAATGCCAACTAATAAATATAGAAGGAATGACAGAATTGGATCACCAACCACCATAATAATAACCAATTCAGGCAAGAATCATCAATAGATGCTAAAAAAAAAAAAACAGTAGATGAAAGTTTGCAGAATAACAGGATATTTATATAATCTCAAAGTAAATGCCCATGAGATACTTTTTAATTAAAAAGGGTAAAATTGTAACTTGATCATGGAGAAACGGCAGATGCCACCATAATGAAATGATCAAAGTTCACATTGCCAGTAAGGACCAAATTGATAGCATGTGCCTCCAGGAATGATGCACTGAGAACTCAGCATCGCTCTTGTGGTATTCTTGTCAAAAGTGCATAATCCGAACCTCATCACAAGGAAACATCAGAAGGGCCCAAATTGAAGGGCCTTCTACAAAATAAGTGGCCTGTCCTCTTTAACAATATAGTGTATAATACAAAAAAAGGATTCAGGCATTGTTTCAAATTAAAAGAAAGACATGACAACTGAATACAATGCATTGTCTTTGACAAGGACATCCCTAGGACAACTGACAAAATCTTCCTAAGGTCTGTAGATGAGATAGAAATGTTTCAATGCTGATTTCCTGACTTTGATCATTACATTATGGTTATACATAAAAAAATTCTTACTTTAAGGAAATACATACTAAATATTTAGGGATAAAGGGGCATGGTTCAGACTATATCACACATACATACATGGAGAAAGAAAGAAGAGAAAGAGAGAAGAAAAAAGCAAATATTACAAAATGTTAACATTTGGGGAATTTAAGTAAATCCAGAAGATACCCAGAAATTCTTTGTATAATTCTAGCAATTTTACTATAAGTTCGAAGTTATGTTAAACTTAAAAGAAAAAAAGAGCTGGGTAAAAAAAAAAAAAATTAGAATCAGAATGAGCTATAAAATAATACTATTTACGTAAGTTAAAAATACAGGTACATATACTGTATGATAGATACATTTATATGACATTCTCAAAAAGACAAAACTAGAGTAATGGAGAACAGAATGGCAGTTGCCCGGGGTTAAGGGGGGGAGGAGAATGGGACTACAAGGGGGATTTTTTTGGGTGATGGAAATGTTCTGTATCCTGATCGAGGTGGTGGTTATAGAAATATGTACGAGGTGGTGGTTATACAAATATATACACCAAAAAAGTCAATTTTACTATATGTTCATCTAAAAAAAATAAAATTTTTTTATTTAAAAAAATGCATATATGTAAATCAGCAGCTCCCAATTTGCAAGAGCAAAAACAGATACACATTAAACACATTAGAATGGTTGCCCATGGTGGGGTTGGGAAAATGAGGATGAGGATAAAAGAGAACAAATAAATAAGGCATGAGAGAGAGCCCATGATGATAATAGGCCATGAAATAGTGGGATGGCTGGATGGAAAGACGGAAGAAAGTATAGAAGGAAATAAATAGGGGAATGATGGACAATGAGCAGGACTATACAGGGGAGAAAGGAGACCTATCTCTAGATCAGACCAAAGTCTCTGAGAAAATCTGCAATACTGTGGGGACAGATTCATCAGCCATGACAGCCTGATACCACCAAACATTAGATAGAGCAGGGATCCCCAAACCATGAGCTGCAGACCTTTATAGGTCTGTGGCCTGTTAGGAAACAGGCTACAGAGCAGGAATAGAGTGGCAGGTGAGGGAGCAAAGCTTCATCTATATTTGTAGCCACTCCCCAACACTAGCATCACCACCTCAGTGTCACCTCAGATCATCAGGCATTAGAGTCTCATAGGAGGAGCACCTGTCCCTGGTGCCAAAAAGGTTGGGGACCGCGGAGGTGAAATACTCATTTCCCTGCTCTGACTTCTGACTCACTAGCTGTCTGACTAAACTATGCCTTTCTTTATAGTCTGCCTGCAGCCAGAGAATTTTAAGACACATGTCGAGAGTTCTAATCCTCCTAGTAAATCAGAAATTGAGCATTCCAGCATGTAAATAAGTCTCCTAGGCATTTTATTACTGAGTCAGCTGCCCCTCTGATATGTTCTGAAGCCCTGACTGAATTTCCGGACCAGTAATGCTGGTCATAAGTACATCCTTCCCTCTCCATCTAGAACCAAACTTTGGACTGTGGAGAGCCTTCTTCCCTGTGGGCCATTTGGGCAGTCTGCCAGCCATGCACTCCTGGTAGTATCTCTCTGGTATCGGGATCACTTTAAATGAAGCTAGCTCCAATTTCCTTCTCTAAGGAGTGGATATAATAATGTGTCCTTTTCAGGTGGTAAATGAGATAACACATATACATACTTATCACAGTACTCGATACTAATAGATATTCAATAAATATTACTTTGCATTCTCATTGACTCCCTAGAACTTGAAAGCCTCCAGATTATTACAGCTCTACAATCATGAGTGGCTAAAATTTCACTTTTCAAACTCTGATCCACTAACAAGAGTGATAGATTTGGAAGAATAACCTGGGACTTCAAAAAGTCCTTTGGGTATGCTATGTCTTCTTGCAACACATGAGGGTTGAACAGCAATTCTGTTCATCTTTTAGTGTAGGGACAAGTACTAAAATGTTAAAGAACCATAGTAGAAGAGAATACAGAAGAAATAAATTATAATCTTGGAATGATGAAGACATTCCTAAGTGAGAAAACAACCTGAAATGATATAGGAAAAGACATTTAAATACATAAAAACTCAAAACTTCTATACGGTCAAAGCTACCAGAGATAAGAAAAGTGACAGAGAGATCATATTTGCCAACAAAATATAATAAAAGAGCAATATCTATACTATTAAAATCTCCTACAAACATTTTTAAAATAGAAAAATGAGTAAAAATATGAACAAGTAATTTACAGACTACAAACAGCCAAAAAACACAACAGTTTGCTCAACATCATCAGTAATCAGAGTAACAAATTAAAACAAGATATCACATCTGACCATCATATTGGCAAATGTAAAAAGACTGATAACATCCAGTGTTGGCATGGATGTGGGAAACAGGTGCTTCTCATACACAGCTGATGCATATAAATTGGAAGGCAGTTTGACAGTATCTATCAAAATGTTAAAAGTGCATGAGCTCCACATCTCAAATCAATAACCTTGCACCTTTAGATACTACAAAAAGAAGAGCAAACTAAGCCTGAGACAAGCAGAAGGAAAAAAAGAGTAGAAATTAATGAAAAAGAAAACAGAAACAATACAGGGAAAAAAAATTAAAGGAACAAAAAGTTGATTCTTTGAAAAAAAATCAACAAAAATGGCACTTCTGGCTAGGGTGACCAGAAAAAAAAAAAAAGATTCAAATTACCAAAGTCAGGAATGAAAGGGGGAACATCCCCTACCAACCTTATAGAAATTAAAAGGATTTTAAGGGAATAGTATAAATGAGTGTATGCCAACAAATTAGATGACTCAGATTAGATTAAGTGGACAAATTCCTAGGAAGACACAAACTACCAAAACTAACTCAAGAGTGAATAGAAAATCAGCATAGAACTGTAACAAGTACAAAAAAAAAAAAAAAAATCAAATCGGTAATCATAAAGCTTCCAACAAAGAAAAAGCCCAGGGCCCAGATGCCTCACTAGTGGACTCTACTAGATATTTAAAGAAGAATTAATACAAATCCTTCACAAACGCTCCCTAAAATTAAAGAGGAGGGAACATTTCCCTACCTTTTCTATGAATCAGTTTTACCTTTATAACAAAATCAAAGACACCACAAGAAAGAACCCTACAGATCATTTGTCAATTATACTTCAATAAGTCAAAAAAAAAAACAACTACAGATCAATATCTCTTATCTCTTATAAATAATAACCTTCAACAAAATATTAGTGTACTGAATCCAACATATCAAAAGGATTATACACCATGACCAATTAGGATTTATTCCAGGAATTCAAGATTGATTTATATCTAAAAAAAAAAAAATCAATGTATAATACATCATATCAATAGAATAAACAACAAAACCTCCATGATTTACCTCAACAAACAGAAAAGCATCTGACAAAACATATTACCTATTCATGACAAAAAACACTCAACAAACTAGGAACTTTCCTCACTTGATAAAGTGAGTGTCTACGAAATTCCCACTAACATTATACTTAATAGCAAAAGACTGAATGTTTTCCCTTAGGGATCAGGAACAAGACAAGGATGTCCTCCCTAATCACATCTATTCAACATAGTACTAAGAGTTCTAACTAGGGCAATTGGACAAGAAAAAGAGCTGCTGTGAGAGTTAATGAGCTTGGTAAATGCTGAATAAACATCTGTTGTGAGAGTGGACAACTGGTTGTTGCTGGAGCCCACGACCCCAGACTCACAGTAGCTCCCACTGATTGGATTTTCAAACTAACCAACTTACTCATCCCCTGACTTTTGATTTTGTGCCTAGAAACTGGAATTGCTGGAAGGATCTGGTGGGTATGGATTTGCCCAGTAAGACTCAGTCCTGGCTCACAGGGACCACTGAGAGTCACCCTGGCTTTACATGGCTGAGTCCTAGAAGGGACAGCATTCAACTGCCCTGCAGTGAAGCCAGTTAGCCATACTGAGCAAGAGTGCATGGTTACATTAGAATTCCCAGGCGGGAAGAGACTCCAGAGAGCATCCAAGCCAATTTCTCATCTCACTTTCCAGATAGGTAAACCTGAGGCCCAGTGAGAAGATGTGACTTCTCTCAGATTACTCAGTAGGCTGACACCAGAGCTGGGCTGAAGGGCTTGGCATCCTGGCTTCTAACATCAGCCCTGGATAAAAACAGGCCTGTGCCTAAGTTTTTCTAACAATATATCAGGCACAGGCCACTGGGCATCCCAGGCTAAGCCCACCTATATCCAGCCCCCATTTTTTAGCACATAGCTTCTCACCTCCTGAGACTCCAATGATCCCTCCAGCTCCTCCTCCTGACCACTTGGCTACTTATGATCTATGAGGACATCTCCCCAGGACACTGACAATGTCCACTTGAAGGAGGGAAAGCTGTGTGGATCACCACAGAATCCTGGCATACCTGACACATGGCAACACACACTCCAAATTCCCAGTGTTGTGGATGCAACAAGACGGAGGCCTTCTCCTTGTAGCCTGGGGTAGGAGGGTTCATATAGAAGCCAGGCCACAGTCTCCATGAAACCTGGTTCCAGGCTACACTCTCTCCCTAGGCTGTGAGCTGTGAGTATAACCTCACACCTTTCCTTCCTCCTAATTGTGCCCCAAACAGACGGAAAAAAAGAAAAAAACTGCACTTAGAGGAAATTATACTCTGCAGCCTACTATACTGAATATATGCCCAAGGGAATGGTTTAGGCATTAATCAAAAGACAAGAGTACTGATATTACCACGAACCTCATCTCATTCAATCCTCTTATCAACGCCCCCTCCCCTAAAAGTAAGCATTATCTCCCCATTTTACACAGGAAGAAGATCTTGCCCTGGGTCCCCTGGGAACATTATGCTGGACAACAACTCTGGCCTGATTCCATACAGACTCTGTTAAGTCAGGGCTAACTGCTGTGGAATACAGAAGACAGGACATATGATGGAGCGGCCGTAAGGTGAAGGGAGCAGCTGCCCCAAGTTGAATGCACCCCATCTGCTAGATTTGTAAAACTTTGGTCATTGCAATCACTAGCTCTAAAGTCATTCTACCATTTATGCAAGTTATTTACAAAAGGGGCATGTGCATGGGGGGAGGTTATAGGGACAGAACTTCATATTTGGACCTATTGAGTAACTTATTTTTACCCAAAATAATCTGAAAGCCTTTCTTGTCTAAGCCCCATTTCCAGATCTGTCAGATCAGAGTTCACTCATATGGGTTAAATGGTCAGGCACCCAAGCTAGCCCATCAGAACCTAACACAGTTTCTGTGGCCGAATGCAGTTTTTCCAGCAACCAACCCACAAAGTTTTAGATCAGTACTGCTTTTTTTAAGTCAGGCTTTTAAAGCCAGGGTTTATCTCCATTCTATTATAAGTTTGACAGCATAAATAAAGGAAAAAGGAACCGTTCTTATCTTACGTAAATTATTATTTGGCCAAGGTGTTAAAAGAGCCATCAGTAAGGCTTCATGAACACAAATGCCCAGAGGCAATGGCTTACAGGAAAAGCCTAAAGTCTAAAGTGGCCCCAGGCCCTATACAGGGACCTTAAGAGGCACAGGGCCCCAAGGCTGGGAGTGTAAGTGTGGGACTCCAGATAGAACAGACTCTCCCTGGGAGTTTACTCTCTTAAAAAGCCAATATCCCTGGTCCAGGAAGTTACAATTTAGGGCCTGTAGATTATTTCAACCTCAGAAAACAAATGGCAATGTGAACCAGTGTTGGAAAGATGACCATATCTTCTGACCCAGAAATTCCTCTCCAGCAATTTAGCTCAAGGAAATAATTCGACTGATGCAACAAACTACACACTGCAAAAATGTTCAATATTATCTGTAACAGTGAAACCTGAAATGTTGAATGTCAAGGGAATATCCATAAGAATTTTAGAGAGCAGCTATAAAAGATAATTAGGATAATATATTAGGATAAAAGATTATAGGATAATTATAAACAATATAACAGTTTATAAGACAAGGATGAATGAAAATAGCAGAATGCAAAATAGTTTTACACTATGATTGCAACAAGGGTATAATGTGTATGCATTTGGAAAGTAAATGCAAGTTTTGCTACAGCGGTAGGTGCATGTTTTGTTACATAGTAGAATTATGTCTTTAAACATTTAATGTGATGACATTTTAGTAGAATTATGGTACATAGTAGAATTATGTCTTTAAACATTTAATGTGATGACATTTTCAACTAGAAAAAAAAAAAAGGAACAAATCCTACCAAGCAAAAGTCAAACTCTTCACAAATAAGAATTATTAGTACTACCAATAATAGATAACATGTTCATTCAGAGCTTATTCTGTGTTAGGTACTGTTTTGGGCCTTTTTATGCCTACTGCCTAAACTTCACATCTATGAGGTAGACACTATTATTATCTTCACTTTACAGATGAGAACACTAAGGCACAGAGAGGATAACATCTTTTCCGAACGTATCTCATGGCTAGCCAGAGTGACAGAAACATTCCCCAAGACATTTCAGGGGTCATCTGTCAACTAAAATCTTTATGCCTGCTTAGAGATGATAAAATCTTTAGCCAAAGCCTCACGAGAGCCCTTGGAACGGGTAGTGGGCATTTCACAGGGCATTTCAGAGGTCTTACGTGTTGCAGATATAACCAGGATTTCCCCCCGCATCAACCTAGACTCCAGGAGGAAGAGAAGGAGGACACTAAAGACCAAAGGTCCAGCCCACTCAAACTTCAGAGATAGGGAGAGAGACCAACTGAGCAGGACTTGCCCAAAATAATGTAATGAGTTAGGAGAACCAGAACTCAGAATCCTCACTCCAGTGATCTTCAAGGCTTGCCTCTACACTCAGCAGCCATGAAACCTCTCTTTCTGTATCTCTTTCACCTCGCTTCAGGCTCGCTATCCTCAGGCTTCCCCTGTCCAGGATGGTTCCCAATTACACCAGCTTCTCTCTTCTATCATCTTCTGTTCACTCTGCCTCTACTTCTTGTCCATTCCTGCCCGGCTGGTGACTCTACGCAACAGCTGGGCCTCAGCTATGATCTTCTTCCCATGTGACGGCAACTAGAGGAAATTTTAAGTCGTGTTCTGCTATAGATTCCTGCTGTTCCCAACCAAGGAGACACAGGGATGCTAAAATCAGTGTTTGGAAGAAAGGTCCTTCACTTTGACGCTGGCCCTGGGAGCACCCACACTTCTTTTCTCTGACCGCAAGCCATTGTCAGAGTCTGTCTGCTGCTGAGGGGCTCCCTGAGAGCAGCGCCAGCCCTTGTTCATGTCTAACTCCTATGCTTCATATAGTACAGTTACCAATAAAAGTTTGCTGAATGAGTAAATGAGTCCCCATTCTCCTCCGTGGGGCCCCTGTTAACTTTGGGGTGAAGACTCAAGTCGACCAGCCAGGCAGAGATCCTGCCCAGGTTGCCTGAGTGCTCAACTGAAGGCCAGGGAATATCTAACACCTCACAGAATGCAAATATCAGTTTTCCTACTTCCACCCTTGTCCACTCTTATCTCGGAGTCCTTTCCTGTTTTTTTCAAGCCAAAGATGTGTCCTGAAACAGTAACGGGCTCAGCGGTTTCAGGATGTCAAAGTCAAAAGGACATTATGCAAAACAGGAAGAAACTTTTAAAGAACTTTTGAAAGGCATCTTTAGAATTCACTGGGTCTTAAGACCTGCCAATGATTAAAACCCCTGTCAAGGCCCCTCCCTATGACCTCCAGTGGTCGGGCAGGAAGGAGCCTGATCTCATAGGGTACTACTAGTCACTGGTCTCGCTGATCTAACACAACCCTGCCCCTTTCCTCAGCACAGCCTTGCCCTAATCCCCAGGCTCCGTGCCAAATGACCCCTGGCAGATTCCCAAACCCAAAGCACCTCTCAGAAGAGAACTTAGCTCCAGTGAGGACACTCAAAGTGGAATATCTTCAACATAAGACACTTTGGGAAGAGCCTGGCCACTGGCCTGAAGACTGATTTGCAATAATCCACTTGAACGAGCCCCGACTGAGTGCCGGGCTTTCCTAATGTCAGAGGCTTCTCCTGAAAGGAATTCCGGAAACCTACAGGTTTCTCATTTCATGACCCCTCCCACATCTCAGTACCCCCTGGAGGTAAGAAAGCTGTGCTGTGTATTTCAGAGTCTGATTTGCTAGCTTGTTCTCACACCTATGAAAACAGTCAAGTCAGTCATGTCAACAGCAGTGGCTGCCACTAGTGCTGAGTTTGGGGCTGCTCAGTAAGAGGTATGGGGCGTGTCAAGGCCAGATTCAGTTGTTTGCGTTTTATGAGCTCACAGTGCGTGAGTCCATCAGCAAATAAGTTCGGGTGTGGGCCCTTAGCTAGCTGGTTGTTCATCCAACACCACCATCCCAGTGCCACAGTTCCACAGCCCACACAAGCCTAGCCCAGGGACTTGGCTGCTAAGGAAACAAAAGCAGAAGTTACTGAGAAAGCTGACTCTTGAGGCCTCACCCCCACTGATTCTTTTGACAGCAAATTTCTGATGAGCCTGATCCCCCCGAGAGCCTGCCTCCTAGCCTGGCCCTCTGCCCCTGCCCTAGTCACTTCCTTCATCTAGTTTCCTTTTTAATAAGAATTCTAGAAACATCCTTCATTCAGCAATGAATGGTACTCATCCACCAGCAATAAGCAAAAAATGTAATATTTGAAGGGTCTATCCTTTCGTAAAACCGATTTAAAGACTTAGGCCTTCTCAAAAAGCACCTGCATCTTATTTATCTTTTTTAGAAAATGCTACTATGGAAACAATCCAAAAAGTACATAAAGCTTTATGTATACCAGACCACTAAAAAAAAACCCTCCAAAACCGTGTGTGTGTG
>NW_024346150.1:1631978-1669834 GCF_902729225.1 Pteropus medius | reverse complement strand
CCTACCCCCAAGCCATCACAACCTTCCACCCTGAAGGTCTCTGACCTTTAGAACAAAATTTGAGATCTCTCCCCAAGTTGGTGACCTGCCTGAGCCCAGGTAAACACAGAGGCCCTTTACAATCACAACCACAGTCTGGCTCCCAAGACCCCTCATCAAGTTCAGGGACAAGTGGAGGTCACCGAATCCAATCCCATGCCCTTTTAATAATTCCCACAGGAGTCAGGGTCTGGCTGGCTGGCCTTTACAGTGACCTCACTGCCCAGAGACCACACCCAGCAGTGCCAAAGCCAAAAGTAATACAGCCACAGTGCCTCAAGGGATTTAAGCAGAAAGGGCAGACCATCTGTCCTGAGACAACTGGATTGCTATTTAACTAGATAAGAAAAACTGGAATTTCCAGGTGGATGTGGATTCAAGCAGAATTCCAGTCTCTGCTCCGTATCAGGAGTAAGAAGAGAACAAGGGGTAGGAGGCACTCACTAGGTAAACAGCAGTGGAGAAATCGCCATGTTTGTTTGACCACAAGATGACTGGGCCCCTTTCACACACAACCAGAGCCCAGCTGAAACCTCAAAGTCTAGAAAGCCCCTAGGGCAGAAGGCAGGAAGGACTGAGACTGCCTTGGCATTATCTGTCCCATCATTTCCAACCCATAAATTAGTTAAGTCCCAGCCTGGGAATCCCTACCCTGCTGCTACTCAAAGACCATAATACCCAGCCATATGGCTGCTGATGTATCATTATAGTCATTATTAAGCAGCAAGTTAAAGATTACCCAGCAGAGCTAATGTGAGGCTTTAGAAATTAGAGAAACACTTTCACACAATCAAATAAAAACCAGGTCTAGAGAACTTTGATACCAATTCTGGGTTTCTGAACAAGAAGAGAAAGAAAGTAAGAAGAAACAAAAGAAAGGAGGATTGGGAGAGGGAGAGCCTAAACACACACACACACACACACACACACAGAGTTTCCCTAAATGACATCAGCACAGTTTAATTATACCTCCTCTGCCTAAATTGTGAGTTCCTAAAGAGGAGGTATTTTGTCATCTTCCTCTTTGTAGCTCTAGGGCCCAGCACAGGACAGACATGTTGTCCAAATTGAATGAATAAAGTTACTAGATGCCCTAGCCATCAACGACATCCAGGCAAGTTGCTACCATAGAAGACCTTGAAGATGGACCCATAAACACAACTAGCAGGGATCTTCCCAAACTCTAGGCCACATCAGGCTGCCCTGAGCCTCTGTACTAGGTGCCTACTGGGAAATATTCTCAAGAAAGAGCACTGGACTGGGACGCAGGAGACCCAGGGTTCGAGCCCCAGCCAGCCACTCTCTGGCTGTGTGTGCTGAGGCAGGACCTCCACCCCCCCACCCCACCCATCCCCGCCCACCAGCACAATGAGGGATGGGGGCCAGGGGACTGATCAGTCCCATCCTGGAATGGTAAGGTTCCAAGACACTGCAGCGGTTTGAATCCAATCCCATATTTGGCTCTTGCTCCCTTTGCCCCAAGGAACTTCCACCGGGGTTCATCAGCTGAAGGCTCCCACACTTGCTCAGAGTCTGGGAGGAATTACAACAGGTAGGAATCACTCCTACCAACATCGGAAATCCAGATAGCCATGGAGGATATTTCTCAATCTCAGCCTGTTGGACAAGAAGGCATGTGTGTGTGTACACATCAATAAATATTTTCCTCCAGAAAAAGCAACAGGACAAAACAGGTTCAAAGGTCTAGTTATCTAACTTCCCAAAGCTTAAAGATCTGGACACAGGGGAGGCTCCTTGTGCTTTCCCCAATGCCTAGGATGAGGCTCCACCCCAAGCTGGAAAGTAATGAGGTTCTAAGACTCACCTCCAAAGGGGAAAGAGAGCCCTTTCCCAAGCAGAGGCGAGGACAGATGTCCCCAAAGTACACACTGTCCTGGACAGATGTCCCCAAAGTACACACTGTCCACGTGTGTGCATATGAGGGAAGGGGGCAGGGAGGGGTAGCATGCTGGCAGAGAAACAACTGAGAGCTCAGAGCCCTCAGTGCTTTGTCTTCACAAGGGCACAAACCAAGGCAGAGACTCAGCTGACAGCCCCCACAAAAGCCCCCACATGGAAACTGGCTCCTGGACAACTGGCTCCCAGGGCTCTGACTACCTGCGGCTGCTATTTGCTGGCCCAGGTGCCCATGACTCTCTGGTGCCCACCTCTAGATCAGAGTCTTCTTTTGAACAAATGAAGAGGATCTCCTCATAGCAGAGCTGGGCAAGAGTGGTCTCTGGGGTTTAAACAGTCCTGTACTCACCACTGCCTCCTGCCCCATGCACCACAACCTTTGAGAGGGCTCTACCAACTATATCAAGCCCCAGTTGAGCCCTCAGGTCAGCCCTGCCTCTCCTAACCAGTCCAACCTGAGGTACTGCCCACCCCCCATCCAGCCCCTCTCTGGGCTAGCAGTGCCAGCGCCAGTCACACTGAGCTGCCTCCAAATCTGAGCAGAGATAACATTCCGGGAAAAGAAACGCAATTCAAGGCCACTGCTCCTCCCAGGCTGACTAAACCATAGGCAAACACCCAAGCAGTCAGGAAAGGGAGCCTTACCACAGCGTTCACTGGAGTGGATGCTGCCCAGCGCCCCCCTGAGGGCCAAGATGATAACACCTGCAGGCCTGCTCTCCCTCAGGAACTTGTAGGAATCCTCAGGAAAGGCCCACCTCCCCGCTGCAGCAGTAGGGAGGCCTCACACTAACCCATGGAGGTGCCAGCGACAGGGCCTACTATCGCTCTACACTGTCCTACATCACACAGTGTAGACAGAAGCAAGATTCAAATCCAAGTCTATCTGAAGTCAATTCCAAGGCTCTGACAACCTACAACACAGATCAAATAGTGACCTGTCAACAGCCCAGTCTGGTGCCTGGCTTCTCCACAGAAAAGCATAATTGTTCCCCACCACCTATCAGCCAGGAGGGATCGCAACATCTGGTCCAGACCTCTGGACACCAGAAAGTAGGGCCAAGTTGTGGAAAGGAACTGCAAGTAGTGAAAAGGCCACAGCTCTAAACCCCACGGATGCTTTCTCCCACCAACCTCAAAACCAACCCGCAAGGGTTTTGGTAGACACCTGCCCAGCTGAACAGATGGGCTCAACCGCCCCCCCAACACACACACACACACACACACACACTCACTCCCAGGGAGACTTTCTCCCGTCCCAGCCAGAAACTTCCCTCAGAGAGCGGCACTCAAACCTAAGGGCTCAATTAAAATGAAGAAAAACCCTCCGCCTTCACTCTCTGGGACTGCCTCAGCAAGATGCCTACACATCATGGTCCCATGCCTGTCACACAAAGGCAGCCAAGACAGAGAAGGTCCAGGGCCTCTCTCCTCGCCCTCCAAAACATTATCTCTCAGGAAGTCCCTTTCAGCAGCCAATTCAGAGTCAACTCAGAAACACCAGTAATCACTAGCATCATTACAAAACAAAGCAGAGGTGAGTCACCACAGCCTCTCATGCTTCATCAAGAAGACCCTATACCTCAAACACTAATCTAATGAACTTTGGGGTACTTTTCTCTAATTTGCTAATTAATTTCTCTTTCTGCATAAAGTCCACATAACAATTAAAAACAAAAAGACAAAACCCGGACTCTTTGGGGGTAAGAGGACTCACTCTCTCTTCCTCCTTTTCTCAGACTGGGAGTCTGAGAAATAAAATTTCAAGTCCCAAGACTTATTTGCCACATACTTAACCTACATGATTTCATTTAGTCCTAAAAATAACCCTGTGAGTTAAGCATGGACAACCCCATTTTACTCATGAGGAAGAGACTGCGAAACTCTATATCATGCACTGAGCAGCAGGGCAAAGATTTGACTTCATTTCATAGGACTAGTCTGCTTCCCAGACGAACCCTCAAGTCCAAATGAATTCAATTTTCTGCTTAAAAAAAGTCCTCCTTATTACCACAGTTCATTTCTGACCAATTGCTAGAGTTTCCTCCCAAACTGGATATAAAAATATTGAAGTAATTATTGGAGAAATTGAGCAAGAGCACGTAGGAGGCCTACTCTGCCAGGGTTCTGTGGAAAAATGTAAGAGTTCCTGTTGGCAGGACGCCTGCCTGCCTGCCTGCCTGCCAGGGCCCCTCACTCAGAACAACATTCTGGAAACTCTGGCATTAGAAATGAGCAGCCACCTGTCTGATAATCTTGGGAGCAACCTGTGGCTGCCTTGGGCCTGACTGCCTGTGGATTACAGGTCAAAGAAAGGTCTGGGAGTAGGCTCATGCGGAGAATGCAATTACACCCACCCAAGCTCCCAGTCCAAGCTAAAACAGAGGATGGAGGTTAAGGTTCACATCCTCCGAGCAAGATAATTCAGACTCTCCGCAGCTCCCAGAAAGGGATAACTTGGTGCTAACTGGTTATATTTCAGCCCTGCAGTCCTCAGGGTACACACCTTACTCTCACAAACACCTATGGCCCCTGGGACCGCCCAGCTCACTGAGGTTTTGGGAACCTACTAGGGTAGGAAGCAGGGGAGGAGGGCCCCAGGGCAGAGATCTCTAAACGGAGGAGGAACTGAACACAATGGTGACAACTTACTGAGGATTTACCATCATTAACGTAAACACTTGTTTAAATTACTCGCTCAAAACCTCTGGAAAAAAGTTAACCCTCGTTCAGCCAAGAGTGGTTGAACTGGAAGATCGGCTCCCATCCCCACCGGAGGCCTCATCATCCGTTCCCCAACTAGAGTGGGTTATCATGATCGGCCTTGTGGTCCCAACCAGAGTTAGCAGGGCGAAGGCTGCTCCATGTCGTAAGCAGAATCAAACTCCAAAACTTCTTGAGGTTTGGGCCAGAGCAGGGAAGTCTCCGAGGCTTTTTCAGGTTCTGGGGCCAAAGGGGCCTGCGGCTTCCCCGTACCGCCCCCGGCCTAGCTTCCAACATGACTCCAAAGGGGCTCACCTCCCAACCTCTCACCCTCGTCCAGCCCGGAACCTCTGTTTGGGATTAGGAAGTATGATCCGGAATAGGCAGGCTGGCTGTCGTGGAAGAGGGTATGGTCCGGGGGGCCCTGTCAGGGAAATCCGGTAAGAGTCCCAGTCCTTGGACTGGCGCCAACCTGAGTCCTTACCGAGCAGCGGGGACTCCTCAGGGCAAGCGGGCAGAGGCAGTGCTATGATGGGGAACTCTGGGGCCGAAGTCAGGTTGCTCGCGGGGCCGAGGCGAGAGTTCGCGTCTGGGCCGGAATCGCGACCTGGACGCGGCTGGAAGGAAGCTTCAAAAGGCGACGGAGGCGCTGTCCCTCGCGGCCGAGGCACCCCGGAGGGCTGCCTGATGGCGGCGGCGCCGTTCGAACTGCCCTGCAGAGGTGTGGGGACTCCGACCAGAAAGGGCAGGCGGCTCAGGTCGCGGCCGGCCAGGTAGTAGACGAGGGTGACGCCAAGGTGCAACGCGCAGACAGCCACGAGCAGGCGGCAGGCCCGTTGCAGGGATGCGCCCGGCATCGCAGCACCGCCGCCCAGGAGCGGCTCCCGGAACCTCATCTTCCCGCCGCCGCTTTAAGAGGGGGGTGGGCTACAGCGGGTAGGGCGGCCCGCCCGCGGGCCGCCGGCCAGTTGCTGCCAGACCACAGCTATTGGGGGAGGGCCTGAGGGGAGGCGACGCACCGCGGCGCCGGCAAAGCATTCGGCTGAACGCGAGGACTCGAGCAGACCCAGCGTAGCGCACAGCTAGAGGGGAGATGCCGCCCCAGGCGCGGGCAGAACGGAGGCGGGAGGGCCGCTGGCTGGTAGGGGCGGGGCCGGCAGCGGGGTTTCAGGTGAGAGCGCAAAGGCGGGGCCTCTGGGGCGCGGGGCGGAGGGGCGGGGTCGAGGTGAGGAGGCGGGGACTCTGGAGGGTGGGCTACGGGGGTGGAGCCGCCTTGAGGAGGCGGTTGGCAGTCCCCCAGCGCCTAGCTGTCCCCTCGACCGTGCCAGCAGTGCTGCCCACATTGAGACTCGGATTCCGGTGATCAGCCGCGAACCGCTGTCCTCCGGAGCTTTCGTCTTGGGGCTTCGGTCACTATCAAGCTGCTCCTTGTCTTCTGAGCAGCCCTCGCTGGGCACCGCCACTTCCTGGGGTGTTCAAGGGCTGGGGTTGGGCCTGGGCCTGCGGCGCAGTGACAAAGAAGAGGGCGGAGAAGAGAGCAAACGCGTCGTTGTCTTGAGTGGTTGGGGTTCCTCATCGCGGCGGCGTTCCAGCGGGTTGGCCTGGGTGGGCCTGGGGGGAGGTCAGGAAAAGGAGTGGAGAAAAGTTGTCCAGGGAACGGCCTTCGACGCCCTGCGGGAGGTGGGACAGCTGCTGAGGGATTCTCTGAGACGTTCGGAATCCCAACCCTTAGCCAGCGCCTGTACGGATGTAGGGCCCCTGAAAAAAGACATGGCTCACCTGGCGCCCTGCTGAAAGAAAGTGGATGACTCTCGGCTTCTCTCGTATAACCCAGGCTAGGAATCCCAGAGCCACCCCACCCCCCAGCTCGGTTTTGGGTGTATGTGTCCCTGTTCTAGTGCATCCCACCTCGCTGAGACATGCTTTGATTGGGAAGGTGGCAGGGAGCCTTGGTTAACTCCCATGCAGGCATGCAGGAGAGCAGCCGACTTTATTTACAGTCTCCACTGGCCTAGACACAATTTTATGAAACCAGAATTGTCCCCATTTTACAGCTGAAGAGTTCAAGGCTCAGCAAGGTTAAGAAGCTTGCGAAAAATCACACAGCTGTTGACAGGCAGAGAGGCAGAACTCTGGCTCCAAACTTATGTACCACATGTTAGTCTGATTTGCAAGTAAGGACGGGAGGCTGTGTGGGTGAGAGGCTTAGGCACTCAAGTGGCTTGGTTCAAGTTTGACCCCGAGGCAACTCCTCAGGCCCACTCCAGTGTTTGAGTGAGCAGGAACACCTCACCACCTGAGAAGAATTCATAGAGTTGCTGTCATATATGTGGATGGAGAAGCTGAGGGCTTTGGCAGCCAACTCTGCTGTGGTGGGAATGATAATATAGATTGAGAGTTTATGATATGCCAATCAGACAGAAGCCTAACTGCTTTACATGTTTTATCTAATTTAATTCCACCAGCGCTGTGAAGTAGGCCGTTGTTATTGTCTCCATTTCACAGATGAGAAAACTGAGGCTCAGAAGTTGGCCGTTGATTGTGCTCATACAGAATCCACTTTCTACTGGGTTCCAGGACACCAGGCTTTCCTGATTTCACTCACTGGCCTTTCTTCTCCACCTCTTCCTCTGTTGTAGTAGGCCCCAGGCCACAGTTGTGTTGCTTTTTTCTCTCTATACTGACTCCTTAGGGTTGATTTGTAGTATTTGTAAGTTGATGACTGCATAATTTCTATCTCCAGCCCAGACCTCCAGAGTTGTTCAACTGCCTATTGTATTGGTATCTCAAAACTTGAGACATCCTGCCCCCAACAAACTACTCCCTGCACTCCAGTCTCACTCTTAGCTACCTCAGAGAATGGCACCATTGTTCCTCTAGTTCCCCAGGCCCAAAATCTAAAAGATGTCCTCAGTGTGCTCTTATTACTCTCAAATGACATTTTCAAGTCCTCAGCAAGTCTTGTCAGTGCTACCTTCAAATCATCAGAATTCATCACTCACTAACTCTGCTGTAACCATTCCAGACCAAGCCACCATCATCTCTTTGGTCTGGGTAATATGGTAGTCTCTTAATTGATCACCCTACTTCTACCTTCTCCATGTCCCCTTCAGACAGCATCCAGGAAAATCTTCGTCAGCAAAAATCACATAATACCATTTTATTTAGAACAAAATCTAAATCTTTAGAACTATCTGATCTGGTTCTTATCTCTCTTCCCTACTCTTATCTATCACTATCTACCTGCCTTAGCCCCACTAGCCTAATTGCTATTCCTTGAACTTACCCTATTTCTTTCTGCCTCAAGGCCTTTGTGCTGCTGTTCACTTATCCTGAAATATTCTTGCCCCATATTTCATTCAAATCACTCAAAGGGCACCTTATGAAAGAAATCTTCTTAGACCAGCCTATGTAGAATAGTCCCCCACCCAAATCTGCTTAAGCTGCTTAATTTTTTTTTTTTCAGAGCAGATATCACTACCCAACATTAGACATTTATTTATTATTGTCTGTCTCCCTCAGAAGATCAGCTCCCTGAATGCAGGAACTTTCTTATCCATATCCTCTAGGAACTACCATATCCTTAGTTCTTAGACCTGAACCTGGCACAAGGTTGGCACTGAATAAATATTTGTTAATATAACTTAAATAAATGTTTATGATTGTCTTGATAATGTTGGAAGGGGAGAAGAAAAGAACTATTGCTAAGTTATTTTAGAGCACAAAGGTTGAGTTGTTCACCAAGGAGTTGGTGAGGATAAAGCCAACCCTAACAGCCTATACTGAGGAAAATGCCTGGCCGATGAGTGAGGATAGGTCAGATTAGCTCCCCATCTGAAAAATGAGAAGAGGGAAAAATGGAGATGTGTCTTCCATGTGTCTAGATAATGTCCAGAAGACAAGATTGATGGGAGGTTAGGGGTCGCAGACCTGTCCCAGGACACTTTTTGTGGCCAGGAAGCAAGGAAAAAGAATAACACTTGCTCTATCCCTCAGGAACAGGCAGAGTCCACTGAGACATGAACACCAGCCTCACTGGCCTCCATCGGGAGTACCTAGAATCAGTAAACTTCTTGCTTCAAGAAGATCCAGAAGGTCAGAAACTTTCAGGACAACATTGTTCAGTTGTCCAACATGAGCTGGTGTTAGAGAGATAGACCCAAGGTAACCTTCTCCAGCTCTTTCCACTCTCACTTTTGTCAGGTGAAATATTAATCCCATCAGGGAGACACTTAGAAGAGGAAGTTGCTGTGTTGACCTGCCTAAAGTTGGGATCTGAATTTAATATTTGCCTGTCCCATGTTGATCTGCCTGAAATCACCCAGCTCTCTGCTTCTCCCTGCCTACTACCTTCAACTGGTTAGTGGCATTTCCTCTACCCACTCACAGTACCCTAATATGCACCTGTCAGTTTACATTTATATTTCACTGTAGATCAGACAGGCATAGAATAGTGCCTAGCACATGGTAGACCTGTGAGCGTGGCTGAATTCTAATAAATTTTTCTGTGTTTACTTTTGTGCTACAATGGCAGAGTTGAGTAATGCAACAAAGGCCGTCTTGCCTGCAACACCTAAAATATTTACTATGTCGATGTAAAAAATGTCCAAACCTGTAGAGAATTTTTATAGGAGTTTGGGCCCAACTGATAATGTGCCAGGGAGAAAGATCTCAAATGCTCCTGAGAATGAGTTCTATAGCTTCTTTTATGCATTTGAAATTGAGGAAAAAATGTAAGGAAGATTATGAGGAGGTGGGAAAAAGCAAGGGGATTATTGGATTACAGGATAGTTAACAAGGTTATGTGCTTTCTTGAGGGTGTTTATGGCTTATTTCAAAAGTGTTTTAACCTAGATGCACAGAAACAATGAAGAGGGCTTGCTTAAAGCAAAGACAAGCCTTTTACTCAAAAGTTATATGCCTGGACATGACTACCCACCATAACCTGCCCAGTTAGGAATTTATGACCGGCTATCTGATCCTTTACAGAAGAAGTTTGCCAATGCCTGCTGGTCAAAAAATTACCCTAAAATGGGGTTCTTAAAACAAAAATTATTTCTTAAAATTCTGTGTATCAACCAGGTTTTCTTCTGTTTCATGTAGTGTTGGCTGGGGTATTAGAAAGTCTGGAAGGTACAAATGGCCTCACTCACATGGCGGAAAGTTGTTGCTGGTTGCTGGCTGGGAGCTTACCCGGAACTGTTAGCCAAAGGTCTCTATTCTCCATGTGAGCTTTGCCACGTGGCTGCTTGGGCTTGCTTACAACATGGCAGCTGGATTCTAAGAAGGAGTATTCCAAATGCATATGAGGGAGTGGAAGCTCTCTTAAGATCAAGTCTTGGAAGTTATACAATGACAAATTTGCTACATTCTATTGGTCAGAACAAGTCACAGGTCCATCCTATATTCAAGAGGAGGGGACATAGACAACCTATTGATGAAGATGTAAAGAATTCGTGGCCATTTTTGACCTATCACAACACAAATAAACAACCTGCCAGGATGCTACTTCCATGCACATTTTGTTCTGTTAGACTTCCTCCCATGACCTAAAGTGAGGTCGACTTCCTCCTCTTACCTCTTTACCCCAATCCCCACAAAGTGCCTCTAATACTGGGTCTAGGGACCTTGGCCATCCATTTCTAGCAACATCTATACCCAGGATGGGATATGATCACAATCTGCTGGGATAAGTGCTTTGCCTCAAGTGCTAATTTCTTAGATCCTAGAAAGGGTACACTAGTCATTTAGCAGGTTACTTTCCCTCTTAATCATACTATCATCCAACCCATAGTTTCTATTTTAATCCACAAGAATATCATAGCAGAGATTGTTAAAGGCCTTGCTGAAGACTCGATTTACCAACAAGTACAGCCCTGTGAACTGTCAGTTCAGGAACCTGTCAAAAAAAGGAAATCTGATTATCTTTGCCCTGACTTGTTCTCAGAAATCTCCACTTCCTTTATATCTTTACAAATCTATTCTTGGATGCCAGTGTAGTTTGCAGAATTAACTCTTTCTCTCTGTAATGGACAAGTGTTAATTTTGTCTGCCCTGTACTTTTGGTAAGAGATGCCCACTCTTCCCCGTGTGGCTGGAGATAGGCTAATCTCACCATGGGCTCCTCAATGAACAAGTGATCATATCTGGCCAGTCAGAGTACTATTTCCCTCTGGTGACAGTGATTGGTTCAGGGACCAACACATGGCTCACAGACAGCCAACGAACAAAGCTCCCAGGACTAATGCTGCAAATTTCAAGAAAAAGGCTCTTCCTTTCCTCTGAAGTTGCCAGCCTAGAGTTGCTGAGGGCATTGTATTAGTTTTCTAGGACTCCCATAACAAATTGCCACAGACTTAGGGACTTAAAACAATAGAAATGTATTCTCTCACAGTTCTGGAAGCTAGAACTCTGAAATCAAGATATCAGCAGGGCCATGCACTATCTGAAAACTTTCCTGGCCTCTTCCAGTTTCTGGTGGTTCCTGGAAGTCTTGGCATTCCTTAGCTTGCAACTGCATCACTTTAATACACTTCTGTCTTCACGTGGCCTTCTCTCTTTGTATGTGTCTCTTCTGTTGATGTGTCTCCTCTTATTAGGATACCAATCATTGGATTTAGGGTACATCCTAATCCTGTCTGACCTCATCTTTACTTAATTAATTATATCTGCAAAAACCATATCTCCAAATAAGGTCTATTCTGAGGTTTGGGGTAGACATGAATTTGGGGGGTGGGGGTACACTATTCAACCCACTACAACAATCATATGGAAAGCCTGCCTGAGAATTAAACCAACAAGGAAGCAAGATGGGGTGTGCCATGGGATGGCCATATCTGACTTACCCTGGACTTATCAGTTATGTGAACTAGCAAATCCCCCTTCCTTTTTTTTCTTAAGTCGGTTTTAAGTAACAGAAAGAAACTGACCACTACCCCTCCTTTTGCAAAATTAGAAAATCATTTGCACATGACTGAAGGGGATCAAAATTTTGCCACCCCAAAGCTGCCTTTTGGGATACCATTTTAAGCTATTTCTTAAGAAGCAAAAGGCCCAGAGAGAACCTTTAACTCTTTCTCTTATTGCCTAAGAGATTGAGATGGAAAGGCATATTCCAGGAAGGAAAGCTTAGGATGTTCCCGTTAGTCTAATTTGAATTTAGCATGAAGATAAATAGGAGGGCTTCAGGCAGGGACTGATTAGTTGGATACCCACTGTGTCCCATTGTTCCTGTGTTGCCCAGCACGTGTGTTCTGCTCTTCATCTATTACCTGTAAATCGCCCATTCTCACTTCTGGAATCTAAGATCCTTCCCTTTTCTCCTTTGTCCAAAATGTCATATATACCCATTGTTGTCTCACTGTCTTTGGAATTTTCATGCTTATGTGAATTCCCCATGTGCATGTACTAAAATTTTATTTTCTGCTGTTAATCTGCCTCTGTTAATTTGATTATTAGCCCAGCCAGAAGAACTTAGAAAGGTGGAAAGAAAAGTATCTTTTTTTAGCTGGATTTGGGGCGCCGGCCAAGAAAATTCACTGGCTGGCACACTGCTAGCTCTCTGGAGTGCTACAGTTAAAAAGATCATGGATGTCTGACCATCAGCTGACAGAAATGGCAAGCATTTTACCCTGTTATCCTCTCTGATCTCTTGTTTTTGGGGTTCAATGGAATTTATAAGAGTTCTTTGCTCTCCTCTAAATTTAGATTGGTAGGAGAAAATATTTGTGAAACTAGTTTCTCGGGCAAATGTGACTCTGGTAAAAAACAAAAACTAAAATAAAAACAAAACTTGGTTTGAGTGCTCTTATTTTCTATTGCTCCCAATCCTTCCAGAAAAGACTACTATTATCTTCACCAACTGGATGATTCATATGCATCTGGTGGGCAGACCAATAGCCTGTGGATCCAAGCTTACGGAACCTTAAATCTTATTCTGGTCAAGCGGGGGAAAGCATGTGATTCCTGTGTTTTGGAACTAATGAAAGACAAGGCTCCCCGTCTTTCTTAGGCTAACTCTGGGAATGAACTTTTGACTCTATGAGGCTCACTTCCTTTGCACTCTTTGTGGGAGACTTTTGCTTCCTTAGTTAGGCCATAAAAGGCTTATTGGTTTGAGTTCCTATTAAAATCCTACCATCACTGCCCAAATGATGGATGTTTTGATTTAGAAAAACTTCTAAATTGAAATTTTTTTAGAGACCTCTCATGTTGGTTAATAAGGAGCCATTAAGACTCCCTTAATAAGATGGAAGGACAGAAATTAGAACCAAAAAAACAAAGTCCACCCAGACCCCTTCCTACTCACCTTCAGATATTTGCAGATATAATAAATAAATAAATAAATAAATAAATAAATAAATAAATAATCGGGACGTTGGAAATACAATTGCCTGATACATAAGAAGAAAAAGGAAAAAAAATTAGACTTAAAGAAATATAACTAATCTTAAGCTTTTGGATTTGCTATTTCAGGTTCTTGGGTCTTACAGGTGCTAATAACAAGGGAAAGTCAACAGATTTCCCAACAAGGTGAAAATTTTTAAAAGATTATTGAGATATAAGGTTATGAAAATTCATATATTTGAACAAAATTTAAAGGAGTTAATAATTGGTCAGAAACTTGGCAAAATTGGAAGTTGATTTTTCAAAGTCTGATAGGAATATTTTCCGAAAGTCTCAGCAGGTGTTTCTGCTGGGTAATCGGAAATACAAACACAGACCACAACTGCCTGTGGCTGGGAAACTGAAAGAACTAAAATTGGAAAAGGGGCACTTTCAAAACACAATAGTGAAGTCTCTCACACCTGAACACCCCACCCTGCCTTTCCCCAGCCTCCTTAAAAATTGGCAAGTACTAATGAGAAAAAATTTTGTCTTCTATACAATTATAAGTAATTCTGTTTATGTTTTGATTCTCTGTGATGTTTGCATTTGTATGTTTTATGTGTAACATGGTGTTTTCTACCTCCAGATGGTATTGCAAATTTGTGATACTAAATTGGTTTAAAGGAATTCAATACTTATATAAATTAGTTATATAATAGAAACTAACCCAAATACCTTTCAGAATCATGTGATCTGGGAAAATATTTGATATTAAAGCTTATTTAAGTTTTGGTTAAATAGACATGTCTTTTAGAATTATTAACATTTAATATATTTTTCTTTTACCTGGGTTTACAAAAATAAATTCATGTTATTCTGTTAAAAATTTGTCAAGAAAATTGCTTGTGTAATAATGATTTTAAAATCTCATAGAGTTAAGAACTAATAAATAGATATAAATAAAATAAAAAGTTTTTTTAATAAAACTTTTTATTTTACATATATATGTATATATACACACATATGTGCTTAAAAATAGTTTCCCAAATTCTTTTGGTAACTTGAAACTTTGGAGTTTGATTAAGTTAAATTATAAAAATGATTGAATATCTAGATATTTCAAATAACATGATGTTCTGAAACATTAATTGTTAAACAATTAATCTAAGTTTACCTACTATTTGCTTCTTATTACAGAGAAACTAAAAGATAAATTTGAATCTATTAATGACTATGTCTTGTATTTTATTTAAAAATGCATGCTTCTAAAAAATTACAAATATATTTGCCAATATTTCTAATATAGTCATAAATTTGCCAATCTAAAGAATGCTGATTACTTACTTTTTAGCTGTCATTAGAAATTAAGGTGTCTAAGGGTTAAGAATTCTAATTAATATAGAAAAAAATTATATATTTGGTAATAGCAGGTATAAGGTATGGAGATACATTTTTAAGGGAATTAAAACAAAGTGGTTTGTCCTAAAGTTGGTTATTTCTGAATGAGTAAGAAGAGGCAGACTAAGAGAGATGAAGAAAGTTGTAAAAGGTTTGTGAAAAAGGAATCTTGAGAAAGGATATTCTATATGTGGTTAAACTGAATAAGATTGGAATAAATTTAAGTAAATGAATTTAAATATCAAAAGTAAGCTAATACAGAATTAGAGTTTAGTTCTTTTTCACTCTGTTAAAAAGACAAAGTTTTTCCTGTAGTTATTGTTCTCCAGATAAGATATTATGAAAAGTTTTCTTCCTAGAAAACAAAGATTCTATGTTTTATTAAAATAGTTTTATGTTTTATTTTGTCTGAATCAGGTTCTTGATTACTTAAAAAAACAATCTTCTCAATCCTAAGAACTAAAATTTTGCTAATAATAGGTAAACTCTATTTGTCTTTGATGTATTTTATTGTCACTTAGGATGAATAAATAATTTAATATTGTTTCATAATGATATATGATCTTTTTTTGTCAAATATATTTAACAAACTTCCCAAGGTTCAGGTTTTAAAAGGAGACTTTTTCCCAACCTGGAAATGGCTTTGGGTTATTCCAATAGACCCCTGGAATACCTCAAAGATTTATTCTCATTCTCCTTATAAATGAGGCATTTAAAACTAATTATGCCTATTTGATATAGTAAACATGACCAATGTTTCAAACTTCTTCCTACTGCACACGTCCTCCAAAAGTCTCTGGCAAGGATTGAGCAATGTCACTTGGAAGTTCTCTGAGTGCCTTGGATTTACTTCATTTGGCCAGGAAACAAATTTATTCTGAGCAGCTAGATGATCTCTTATGATGTCTTCCGCCATTAGTCCTTTCTTTTAATTTTTATCATAGAAAATTTCAAAAATACACGAAAGTAGAGAAAATAGTATAATGAACCCCCATGTTTCCATCACCCCACATTTGCTTCATCTATACCCCCAACTTCTCCCTACTTCCTACGGGATTATTTTAAAGCAAAGCTCAGATACCATATTATTAATTTATCTTCCTAAACTGCTTTTCTGAGCTTTAAATCCCCTCATTATTGCATTTGAGGAGTTCTGTCTGTTGCAAAACAAAGCAAGATACTTGGCACATAGAAAGTGTACAACTGACATTTGCTGAATAGAGTCCCTCCTCTCAGAATTTTTAATCTAATGAGAGATAAGACCAGAACCCCCTCCAACACTCATCAAATTTTAATGTGAAATCGCCTGAGAAGATGTTAAAATACAGATGCTGATCGAGTAGGTGGGAGGGAGAATTCTAAGTTCTAATAATAGTGCTGGTCTATAGATCTCACTTTGAGAAGCCAGGCCCTAAACCCTAATGCAAAGGAAAATAGACAGAGTGCTGTATAAGGTAAAGGTGGTGGGTCACGGGGCTTAAGAACTGACTTTTGAATAGCTTACCACAGTTACCAAATTAATTTTTTAAATATTCCAGAGTGAGAGTAACATTGAACCAAGCACTGAGGGATTCAAAAAGAAATATTATAAACTCTGGGAAGAGAAGGCACAGTTCAGGAAACGTCAGTTCCAAGAAATCTGCATGACAGAGAGTGACGGTTTCTAGTCAGCTCATAGGGACTCCTTTTTCTAAAAACTTGGCCCTCCTGGAATGAGTCTTCTATAGCCACTTTTGTACTGCTTTACCCCACATACCAGCTGCAGCTCTTTGGACAAAGGGTGAGCATCCGAACCGAGCTGGCCCAATCAGATGGTCTCGCCTGAGAATTGGATTTGAGATTCAGGACAGTCACTAGGTGTGGCTGGAAATGAAATTATGTAAACATTCCACCTTCTCCCAATACACAAAGAAGCAAATAAGCTGATAGAATGGAATAGACCACAGAGAAGTGGACCTAGAAATGAAGAGAGAGTGCCGCCTGTGTTCCTGACCCTCCTGAGGCCCAACAGCATTTCTGTCCTTGGAATTTGTGCACCAGAATCCAGGCTCCTTATGTTGAAATCTCCCAGGTGTTGCTTCACTGAGTTTTAGATCTTCACAACCAAAGAGACTGACAAATAGACACGAGTGGGGTGGGAGGGTGGAGGAGTCAGAAAAGGAGAAAGGGAAGGTTTGTTGGGCCTAGGAATGCAGGTCAGTGTGGGTCCAGGGTCCAGGTGGGTAGAAGTGAGGCTGTTCTTGACGGGAATGAAGTTTCAGGCATCGGAAAAGAAACTTCCTCCCTGCCCTGTGAGTGGGCTGGGCCCTGCCTCTGGCTTCCTTTGAGGCCACCCAGTTCACACTGCCTACCTACCTGCCAGTCCTCACCAGAGAATCCCTTCAGTGTTCTTGATCATGTTAGGATTGGCCACACCAGAAGGCACCTTGTTCCCACTAAGCTCAGGGGCCCCAGTGTCCAGTTTTATTGCTACCTAAAGTTATTGTCTGCCTTTCCCAAACATCTAAGAAGAGCCACTGCCAACTGGTTGTTACTCTTATCTTCCTAATCAGCACTCTGTTAGTCCCTACTCTGGTAAGCGTGGGGAGGAGGTTCGCCTGCCCGTGGGTTCTGAAGTCCAGCTCTTTGGTTACAGATAGAATGATCAACTTATCCTTGTTTGTCCAGAACTTTCTCAGTTTTAAAACTGAAATTCCCATGTCTCAGGAACCTTCTCAGTTCTGGAAATACTAGGAAAGTTAATTGCCCTAATTATAGAGCCCCTACGTCCTCAATGGAAACCTGCCTTAGTGTTGTTTCTTGAAAGCATCATCCTAAGTCTGGGGACTCCAGACCTCCAAACCCTCCTAAGGATTCCCACACAACTGGAATTTCTGAAACCAAGCCATCTCTCACAGACCTGTAGGCAAGTATGGCAGAGTCAAATTAAGAGCAGAGATTCTGAAATCTCTTGTTCATTAATTGGGTGACCTTGGGTAAATTATCTAACCTCTCAGTGCCTCACCAGAAAAGTAGTACCAATAATTCTACACCTACCTCATCATGTTGTTGTGAGAAAAGTGAGAAATAGTTCCTGATTATATAAAAGTCGGTGATTATTTGCATGCCCTTACCCTGATTCAATCATTGCCTCCTCCCACTAATAGGGCATGGCACAAAGCTTGGCATAGGGCAATGGGAGGACCCAGGCCGTCTCCAGAGGCTTCACCTGGTCCTCCTCTCCCTGGGCTCCAAGATTGGGCCTCAGAGCAGGGCCTGGTTTCTCTCACTTCTGGGCTGAGTCCCTGAAGGGGAAAGTTCATGGGGCCCATTAGAAGGGCCTAGAAGAAAAGGGCTGGCAAAAGACCCAAGTGGCTCAGTCAGCCCTCTGGTGTGAATGGAGGACCTCTGTTTCTGGTCTCCTGCCATATAATCAGCCTAGTCCCTCGACCTGCTTTCTCAGCAGCCATGCTCTCATACCTGTCAGCCAGAAGTGAGAGAGTCCAGGCCAAGAGGGATGTCTCCTAAGAACTCTGCTAATACAATTTGTGTATGCATGGTAGGGGAAGCTATGCAATCCCTGCCCGCAGCTATCCCCTGACTGTCGACAACTGGAGATGAGTTCTGTCTGCTCACAAGTGTGTAGATTTCTTCCTCGCTGTTCACAACAGGAAGTATATGTACCAACACAGGCTTTACGTGTCACGGTGAAAGCAAATCCCAAAGGCCTGGTGCTGGGTTTCAGTCCCTCTAAGGAGAAAACCCCACGAGTGCACAGAGGTCTCACCACTTCCCCTCAGGCCAGCCACACCAGGCCAGCTCTCAAAGGCCTTTTGCAACTGTCCTTTTCTCTTATCTTTCTCCACTCTGATAAATGTCCTGGGATTAGCCTTTCTGTGTTTATTGGATGAGCAATTTGCGTCTGTCAGAAAAGCTATGTCTGAATAATATTTGGCACGCGCTGAAGAAATGTGATCTGCTGCATTCCCCTCAGCCAGCTCTCTGGAGCCAGCCCGTCTCCTGCCAACAGCTATACAGCTTTGCAGCTGGGCCTGCAGCCTAAACATGTTTGTTGGGTGGAGAGAGATGGAAAGGGTTAGGGGTGTGGGAGGTGCATGCAGTGGGACCAGAAACCTAGAATGACTCGAGGGTGGAGCAGCTTTAGCAATCTGCCAATAGTTCTGGAACCCCTATAATAATTTAGAGATATCACAGATACCCAAGGTAGTCACTCAGACCTGATAGGAAAACAATGGCCCCATGCAGCTCAGGCGCCTGGGTGGTTGGTTACCTGAGCCAAGAGTCTCTAGCAAAGGAAATTCAAGGGGGTCCAATGGGTGGCCTGAAGGTCCCAGGTTTGGAGAGTAATTGGTGCTGGGCTCTTGAGGTTTGCATGTTTGTGTGGCCTGGGGTCTGGGTGGTAAGATGTACTGAGGCTGTTTAAATGTTTTCTGACTCCATCTATATAAGTCCAGGGACTAGGAAGGACAGAGCTTGCAGCTGTGGCAATCAGGCAACCTGGTTATGAGGTTATGATGTGCTAAGGAGTGTAGAGGGAGAAGAGATTTGGTGAGTGTGGGTGTGTCAACAACCTTCACCTCCCACCCCAGAAGCCTTCTGCCAGTTCTCCCTCAGCACTCCCCCTGCTTTTCTCTTAGGGCTGACATCACTTCTCCTTGTGTCCTATTACTCAGGTCTCAGATTTTCCTCCACCTCTATCCCATTCTCACCAAGTCAGTGATTAGACTGAAGACAGGACATCAATCCTGTACCCCTAACAATGAACATGGAACTGGCCATAGAGGAGGCATCAGTAATGGTTTACTGAGTTAAAGAATGAATGAGAGAGACTGGGAGCTCAAATCTCAGTGGTCAGAAACTCACAAGAAGATAGCAAATGACAGGTCAGACAGAGGTAACAACACAGGAAATGGATTCAAAAGTGAGATTGTGACCACAATAATACCATCCTCCAAGTCTATGCTGGGCAGAGGCCTGTGGGGAAAGCCAGCTCCTCAAGACAGGTCACTTGAGGTTCTTCAGTAGCTGTGCACCCTTCCTGCTGAATGGCAATGGTGTTCCACATAGTTTCATCCATTCGGTTAACGTGTTTTGAATCCCTACCTTGTACCATACTCCATTGAATGGTATATCCATCCCCTCAAAGAGGAAAAAAGATGTACCCATAAAAAAGTAGGAGCAACCTATGCTCTAACAGAGACATAGAGAGAAGGTTATAAAAGTTCAGAAAAGAAAGGTTAACTTCACTTGAAAGTGCAAGGAAGTCTTCATGGGTTTGGGGGGCGGGGTGGGGGTGACATTAGATCTGGACCTGGAACAAAGTCTGCCAATGCATCCAAATTTAGTGTCCATGGCAGATTTTGCTACCTGATCCTTTTACTTTTTCACTGAGCCCAGGTATGTCCACAGAATCCTTTCTACACAGCAACACAGCCAGATGATCAGAGCAGGCACATGAGAGATGAATGCATTTGTTATACCTAGTGTACAATAGGCACATACAGGGATGGCAGACAGAAAGAACGGGGTGGGAGGCACAGTGGCGTGAAAGTGCTGAAGGCATATGGTAAAAGTGCGTGGGCTTGTTAGACTTGTGGGTAAGCTTTGTGAATGGGGAACAGTGAACAATGTGGCTGAGAAAGTAGGTTGAGGCAATATCTGAATTAGGATCTTGCCAGGCTAAGGAATGTTGGGCTGAAGCCTGGGGAGGAAGAGGCAGTGGAGCAGCTGAGCTGCTGACAGCAGTGGGCAGGGTGGGCTGGGGTGGGGAAAAGCTGGAGGCAGGTAGGCCAGCCAGATCATTGTCCCAGGCAACCAGCGACAGAGCCTCCTCTGAGCTCCTGCAGCATTTAGTAATAACATCTGTTCAACACTCACCCCATTGTCTCTCTTGGAGTTGTCTTTTGACAGCCTAATGGCCCCACAAGCCTGTAGGTTCCTTGACAGCAGGAACTCTTTGCTGGCTCTCTGGGGCCTCAGGCCTGACGTGGCTCTTGGCAAGTGCTCATTATATATTTGTGAAATTACTGAATAGGGCAGTGAAAAAAAAGGACAAGAGATGTACAGAGAAGGGCAGAGCTTTCCGGGATAACATCCTGTTTAGCAAGTACATTTCCTTAGATCTGGGCATCAGCGTAACTGTCTTTTGGTGTGTGTGGAGAAGTAGAGGCATGTGCAGGCAGTGTGGGAAGAGAAAGAACCACAAGAAGCTGGGAACTGCCTTGACTGTGTGTGTGTGTGTGTGTGTGTGTGTGTGTGTGTGTGTGTGTGTATGTGCAGGCTGTGTGTGTGTGTGTCTTGTGGCGATGCGTGTGTGTGTGTCTTAGGAGAGTCTTACAAGAGTTCTTGGATTTTCAGAGAGCAGAGGACAGATAGGAGACCTCATGATCTGAACTGTCTTAAGATGCCTCAGTAGGTGTATTAAAACTCTCCTTTGGTTGCAAGAGAGCTTAGGGAAAAAGGGATGTTTATTGGCTCATAAGTTCTGTTTGGAGACAGCCAGAACGAAGGATTCCAATAATGCCAGAGTCTTTCTTCCTCTAATGTCTGCTTCTCTCCGCAGGCTGGAAACATGGCTGCCAGTAGCCTGGGTATCACATTTGAGAGCTTTCCCACCAGAGAAGAACTACAAACTTAGCTGCTCATGTCCCAATTTCAGAGATCCCAGGAAAGGACTCTGATTGGCTCTGCTTGTGTCAGGAGACTGCCCCTGGCCTAAGACTAAATGCAGCGGCTAAAGAAGCAGGGTCATGTAAGAAAGAAAATCTTCCACCAAAACCTCATAGTTGTGAGTGGAAAAGGAGTAGTTTCCAAAGGCAGAGCCTGTAATAATAATCTGAGTCATTTGCATAAATTAACTATTCTCCACAACAACCCCAATAGGTGTTACTATTATAATCCTTATTACCCTTGGGGAAGTAATACCTCAGGAAACCAAGGCACAGAGAGGTTAAATAATTGCTGTAAATTATACAGCCATTGCATCGCAAAGATGGAGCTGGGATTTCAATCCATTCGCTCTAGCTCCAGACCCTATATCTTCCTATTATATCATATGGTCTATGCACTACAGAAGGAAAGAATGCAAGGTATAAGACTGTGAGGAAAGAGCCTAGACAATTTCTCCTGGGAAGACCCAAGGGCTGAGCTGAGGAGCTTGTGGGAAATGATTGGTCCAATGTTGTATGAATATGAAATTCAGGAATAAGAAATGCTACCACTCATCTTAATCTCACTGGAGATACCTGAAGAGGAATGTTTGATTTGGGCCTCTTCTTTATTTATTTAAAGTAGAGTTTGATGAAGCCAAGGAAAGCAAATGAAAGAACAGTGAGAAGTCCAATAGTCACCTATCAAAAATTAAAGAAGCAGTATAATAGCCATGCTGGCAATGGTAGGGAGATGATTTGCTTCTAAATGGCCAGTGACAAGATAAAGTGGTCCAATCAGTAAAAAACAATAGCAAGAAAAGGGGACAAGAGCTGTAAAAGCCTTCTTTAATTTTCCCCTGGTATTCTCACTCTTTAGAAACAGCTCATGGAGTCGCAAAAAAAAACTTGACTAGTGCCATGTGTGAGAGATACATCCAAAATTGTGTTCCTTGGAACGATTGAAAGTGTTTAAGAGTAGGAAAAAAATAGAAAGCAAAAACAAATAACAAGAAAACAAGCATTATAATATTAATATCAGACATACTTGAATTTACAGAAAATCAGAAAACACAGGAGAAAATGTTACAATGATAAAGGCTGAGAACCACAATGAAGCTCTGTCATAAATATTATGCACAAAATAATATAGCATCAGAATTCATATAGCAAAAACAGTAAGAAATACATTGAGAAATAGACAGAAATATAGTAATAGTAGAAAATTTTAATTTATCTCTCTTAACCCATGACTGAACAATAAACCATATAATAAGTAAGGATATAGAGGAATTGATTTGTTAAATTAATAAGATAAATCAGATTAAAAGATATCAAACTCCATACCTTGAAAACCTAGAATATACTCTTTGTAAATGCCCATGGATTTTTAACAAATGACCACATTCGTTAAGGCCACAAAAAAGGACAAACAAAAAACTAAATACATTTCAAAAAGTAGAATGAGTACAGATAGCATTCTCTAATCACAATGCGCTTAACCTAGGAGGTAAGAGCAAAACCAGAAACTGAAAAGCAATAGAAAGGTTGAAAACTAAACAAACAAACAAAAACAAAAAACTACAGTACAGTGGAATATGATTCAGCCTTAAAAAGGCAAGAAATTCTGACACGTGCTACAAGCGAATAAACTTTAATGAAGACATTATGCTACGTGCAATAAGACAGTTACAAAAAGACAAGTATCGTATGATGCCACTTGTATGAAGTATCTAGATAGTCAAATCAATGGAGACAGAAAGTGGAATCATCATTTCCAGGGGCTGGGAGGAGTGGGAAATGGAGAGCTGTTGTTGAATGGGCATGGAGTTTCAGTTTCGCAAGATGACAGTGTTCATTTTGTATATTGTACAACAATATGAGTATACTAAGCACTATTGCACTGTACACTTGAAAATGGTTGAGATGATTAATTTTGTGTTATCTGTATTTTAGGAGAGTCTCAATTAATTTTCGAAGTGTAAAATATCAATTTTAAAAAATGATAAATTCCAAGGAAGTGGTGCAAAAGACAAGTCAAAGGAATGAGCATTTTTGTGGTTCTCGGCTACGTCTCACATAATCTTCAGGTGAGGATTCACAGGGATAAATTTTGAACAGTGCAAGCTCCAAAACTGACACACCGACTTTGCTCAAAAAATGTTGGTTTCCTTCCTGCATTCATTTAACAAGCACGTGTGCCAGGCCCTGTGTTCGGCCCTGGAAAGACCAAAAGTTTCAAGTTTGTCTCTCTCCTGGGGACCAACAGCCTTGGGGGAAGGCAGGTCTTGAGGAGATATGTACACCAGAGTATGAAACAGGGGTAGCCTGGCCCCTTGTCTAAAGGGCTACAGGAAAGGGAAGAGGATAATGAAGAAGTTCTACCAGGGTCAAGACATTGGAGATGGACTTTAAAGGAAAGCTAAGATTTCACCAGAAATAAAGAGTTGTGAAGGGCAGTGCAGACAGAGGAAACTGCAAGAGCAAAGGACCAGAGAACAAAACTGAAAATTCTGTTCAACCCCACCAGGTAGTTCTAAGAAGAAAGGAAGTGGGAAGGAGTACAGACAGCCAAAGATTAGGTCTCTCTCCTCTCTGAAGTTAACTTCTTTCTTACCTGGGCCTCTAATTATGGCTTTTTCATTGTGACTGTAGGTAAATCACTTCACCTTTCTGAGTGTCAGTTTCCTCATCTACAAAATGAAACTGATAATGCCACCTGGTTTTCATGAGGATAAAATGAGATAAAATGTGTTAAGAGTTTTGAGACACACACATTCAGCGCACAGGAAATGCTGGTTTGCTTTTGGTGCACATATTTTATAGACTAAGGAACATTCTCCAACTCGACTATATTCCTTGTTCTCTTCAAAGGTCTTGATGTCCCTGATTCTTCCTTTCCTAAAGTTTCTTCCAGGATTCTCTCTACACACTTATACACCAGGTTGTTAGCTCCCTGAGGAAAGAGACAACATTGACTCTTCCTAATATCTCCAGGACCTAACACTTGGTCAAAAAAGAATGGACTCCTTAGCTTCAGGAGGTCTAATCAAAGTCACAGCCACTGTATGTTGGCAACCACGGTGCCATGAACATCTGGGTCTCAACATATATCGAAGATGAACATGTTTGCAGGGGCAGCAGCAACTCCACATCCTTTGGTAGGTTTTTTTACCCCCCTGCACCTGGCAGACAGCATCTTCCATGCTTGGTAACTTAGTTTATTTATTAACTAATTTATTCATCCACGACAGACATGTCAACAAACAAGATTGCATTAGAGGTCTGTGCAATATGCAGTGGGCACCAGGAGGAGCACCTAAGCCTCACTGAGTGTATCAGAAAGGCTTCACAGAGGAGCAGCATGAGATGGTCTTTGAGTGACCAGTAGGGAAGGATACGGGGGTTAAAGAAAAAAAATACAGTTAAGGAGTAGAGCTTTGGGCCCCTGGAGTTTCTTACAAGGCTGAGCAACTGTTTCCCACGCAGCCAAGCCTGGTGGCAGGGACACAGCAACTATTAACCTCCTCTGGAGGGTTTTCTGCAAATCCTCCTCTCACCCCCTCAGCACTCTCAGCCTTACATCATTGGTCAGAGGTTTTTCCCTAAGGAGAACTGAGCTCTGCCAGAGTCCCAGAGTGAGCAGTAATAGAGCAGAGATTAGCATCTGACTGAGTTATAGTCGTGGCTTTTCTATTCTTAACTCTCGGCTTTTATGGAGCTCTGGGGGGCTGAGCTGCCTTTTAAAGCCCACACTTGGGAAGCAAGGTAAGTACAACTGGCTAACCATTAGAAAAAAAATTAAGTTAGTGCTCCAAGTAATGGCTGACATTAGAACAAATTCCAGATGGCTAAAAGATTTAAATGTAAGACATGAAATCATAAAAATAGTAAAAGAAGAAAAATAGATGAATATTTATAATTTTGGAAGGGAGGGAGTACAGAAGACCATTCTAAGTTTAATACCAAAGGCAGATAATAAAGAAAAGATTGAAACTAATAAAAAAAAAATTATGCACTAGAAAACTGGGACAAAAGTAGAAATGTTAAAAAAGAACTCTAATTTCAGAGTTAATGGACTTGAGGAAAAGAGCCCTGGGCCATGCTTTGGGGTGGTTAATTGGAAAGCTGCATTTGGAGTATCTGTTGAAGTTATCCTCTTCCTTCTCCTCACATTTATACTAATCAGCCAGCTGCAGGAGGGATTTATCTCAGACCAAACCAGTGAGTGTGGGCTCTGGGGCTGGACATGCCCAGGAGGGAAATAGAATTGCTGTTACCCAAAAGATAAGACAGGCCCTGTTCTTTCTTACATACTACTGCATATTTATACCCAACCAGTATATTCCACTCACCCTGCAAAGTTACTATATTCAGGCTCAGTTAACAGAACGGATTAAAAAAAAAAAAGAATTCATAATCAAAAACTGACCAAATGTCTAGAATTACTAAACATTTGAGTAAAGTCAGGACTATAAAACAAAACCATCAAGATCCACCATCAGAAAAATTAACATCCGGGAAACAGAATTGATAAGTACTAAAGAACAAGACTTTAGATTAAGTGTAATAAATATTTTCAGAAAAGTATAAAAAGATATTTCATCTATTAAAAAATAATCAACTGGAGATTTTGGAAATTTAAGATAACTTGATTTCCCAAATAAAAATTCAATGTGCTGAATCACAAAATAGAAAGGACTAAAGAGTGAGTGAATAACAGAGTTGAAAGATCAAATAGAGAAATTCTTCTGAATTTCAGTTCAAAAGAACAGGGAGAAAAGTATAAAAGAAACTTAGGAAGTGTGGAGGATGCATCTAGAAGTTCTACCATCTTATTTAATAGGAATTCCAGACTAAGAGAACAGAAAGAAGGGGGGGGCGTGTAAATACATACATACATACATACATACATACATACAGTTATCCCTTCAACAATGTGGGGGTTAGGCATGCTGACACCCCCACCCCGAGACAGTCAAACTCTGCATATAACTGACTCCCCCAGAACTCGATTGTTTCTCAGTATCCACAGGTGATTGGTTCCAGAACTATAGTGAATACCAAAATCTGAAGATGCTCAAGTTTTTTATATAAAATGGCAAAGAGCAATGCAACCACAGATTCCCAAACTTGGATCAAAAATACTGATTTTAATCTGCAGTCGTTTGAATCTGTGGATGCAAAACATGGGGATATGGAGGGTTAAGCTACATTTATTGAAAAATATTCGTGTGTAAGTAGGTATGTGCAGTTCAAACTTGTGTTATTCAAAGGTCAACTGTAATGACATATTTCCTAGAGGTAAAGAAAGGCATAAGCTTTCACATTGAGATGACCCACTAAGCAACAAGAGGAATAAAACAAAACAAAAAGTAAAAAAAGACCTACGCCTAGAGGAATTATTATAAAATTTCAGAACACTGAGCATAAAGGAAATATTAAGCAATTTTGTTCCATTCTCTTATATTTGTAAGTGCATTTTTCTATGAAGAAGATCTAAAACAAGTATTCAGTTCCCAAAAGAGCAATCAAAAAGGAAGTCTAAGAACCACTGTCCTCTATTAAGACAATTTCTCCAAACAGGAAGACTGGTGGAGAGGATCAACCCCATGTTGAGACAGAAAGACATAGAGAATGCCATGTGAAGATACAAGCAGAGATTACAGCAATGCATCTACAAGCCAGGGAATGCCACAATTGCCTGCTATCATTGGAAACTGAAAGAGTCATGGGACAGATTCTCCCTCAGAGTCCTCAGAGGAAACCAATTCTGCCAACACCTTGATTTCAGACTTCTAGTCTCCAGAACTGTGAGAGAATAAACTTCTGTGGTTGTAGGCCACACAGTTTGTGGTACATTGTTATGGTAAAATGAGGAAATGAATACACTCCCCTAAATGAAACTTTATTTTACCTCAGGTATAAATTTCTCATTTTTAGCATGAATCAGTGAGAGTCCTAGCTTAAGTCCTGCAGGGCCAGGACTGGGACAAGGCATGTAAGGTGCCCAAAATTCCAGGAGGCAGTCATTCTTAGGTTCCGGCAAGGGCTGATCCTGGGAGTGAGTGCCTCCTTAAGAGCCAGGCACCTGTGGCTATGCTAGGGTATATGGCAGTAGTTCTTCTAGAATGCTTTATCCAAAATCTCTGAGTGGTGATTTGGAGCTGATTATAAAGTATAGTTTCCAGCCAGCGAGCCCAGGGCAGAGCTAACATATATTTCTCATCATCTCAGAATACTTTTTCTTTACTTAAAGTGGAAGCTAAGGGGTAACAGAATATGTCACCCCAAAATATGACTGCAGAAGTTCAGGACATGCCACCCCAAAACATGGTGCTTTGGTATATTGATTATTTCATGTTGAAGGCACTTGAAAAACAGCAAATGCAGGAAGAGGCTTTCTCTGAACTCCTTTTTTCTGCCTAAATACAGATCCTCTGAAACAAATTCAATTGTCATAAATTCCCTCTCAAGTAGTTTTATCAGCCAGGGAAGATTGACTCTTATCCCAGAAGAAGAGACTAGAGATCACATCCAGACAAACTTTGTCACAAACTATCACATCTCCTATCTATTCTTGTAAGGGCCCATTTCTCTTCCCTAAAAATTATTTCCACTCCCCAAGTGACCTATATCTCCCTTCCTTTTCCTTATGAAGATGGTATTTGATCTTGAATTCTAAACCACTTCAGAGAGTTACTCATTTTCCTCTGGGTATCTCCCATGTGTGCATGAGGTATACATGTTAATAAACTTCTGTTTATTTTTCTCTTGTTAATCTGTGTTTTATTGCAGAGATCTCAGCCAAGAACTCAGAAAAGTAGGGGGAAAATTATTTTTCCTCCCCTAGAAGGCTTACAAACTTGAATTCTCTCTTTCCCACCTGCCTCATTCACTCCCATCTATCAATTAATCAATTCTCTATATGCTAGGTGCTGGAGATTAAGAATTGCATAAGACATCAAAGGTGGCGGAAGACAGATATATTTTTAAAAAATTTTTTAAAGAAAGAAAAGAAAAAAATTACCATAGAGAGTGGTAAGTGCTATAAGAGAGATAATTTCAGGGACCTATGAGAGCTCAACAGAGTGATTTATCACCCAGACCAAGGAGATGGGGGTAAGAAGATGGTACCTACACTGCCTCTTTAAGAATGAATAATTGTTAACTAGTGAGATGAGAAGAAGGAAAGAAGAAAGAGGATTGACAGATTGAGTGAAAGAGGAAAAGAGTTAAGAATAACACCCAGTTACCTTGGGTGATTAGGCAAATGTAGTCCCAGTCACTAAGATAGGTCGGACCAGAAAAGGAACAGATATAAAGGAAAACAGATTAATTTAGTCATGGACATGCTGAGTCTCAGGTGCCCGTGATATACAAGGAAAGATAACCAACACAGCATTTCCTAAGTGTTTTCTAGGAACCCAAGTTCCAGGATATGATAATATTCCAGGAAAAAAGGGAGGGGGAATCCGTTGAAGGTTGTACTAGCCCAGGTTCCCTAGAAAACAGAACCTGAGGCAAGGATTATGTGCTGACCCTTTTTATGGAGGTGCAAACACAAAGCCTCAAGAATGATATAAAAGTGAGGCAAGGAGGGATGTGAAACAATGCAAGATGAGATGAGAAGCAGCTGATTAGCCACAGAACTACACGGTTGGGGGATCTGAGAAACATATAGGTGACGATGAAAGTCTAGAGAATGGAGGAGATCATCCAAGAAGAGTCTATATAATGATCTTAAGTCTGAGTCCTGGGGTATACCAATATTAAAGGACAAACATGGGAACAAGATCCCATAAGAGAGACAAGGAAGAAACAGTCACAGAATTGGGACAATCAGAAACCTTCGTTAGATAATTAGAGCAGAAAGAAATTTCTGACCACGTATAGGTGAGCAGAGGACAGTGTAGGACCAAGCTACTCAGAAATCCATCCTGACCATCAGACATGACCCTGGAGCATTTTAGAAATGCAGAATCTGAGATCTCACTCCATATCTATTGAATCAGAATCTACACTTTAGCTGGATCATTAGACCATTCAAATGAATATTAAAGTAGGAGAAGCTCTGGTTTACAACATGGCTGGAAGGGATGGAGGAGTGGACTTAATCCAGAGATCACTGCAAGCCCTCAGAATCACCATGCTTCTGCCATCATGATCAAGAAAGAAGCCACCATCATGACTGCTACAAAAAGCTGCTGAACCAGGAAGCTGGTGACTGTGATGAAATCAGTCTGCCACAATCCACACCAGCAAAACTGTTGCCTCACTTGTTGCCTCTTCTCACTTAATTTAGTTCTATGTTCAAGTCTCTGTTCAAGTAAGTTCATTTAATTGGCAATTTCCAAATCACATTTGGAATGCCGGCTGCAAGGGATGGCTTCCCAGCTATAATGTACTAGTAAGAAGTAGAAAGGTCCACAGTATTAATCATTGGTGGTGTCATGGAAGCTCTGACAGGTCCTGATAGCTGTCCCCCAATATCTATTCTCCCCTTCATCCACAGAAATAGAAATTTTAGCTGGGCCTATTACTGACCAGAATAAAGATGTTTCCCAGCCTCTCTGCATATAGATATGACCATGTGACTAAGTTTGGGCCAATATTATTAAAGTGGAAATGTCACATAGAAGCTTTCAAGAATCTTCGAGAGACAGTAGGACCATATCCTTCACATTCTTCTTTGTCACTCCCTCCAACTTGCTGTTTGGAGCATGAGATGCCACCATCTTGGACTATGAGATTCAGAATTACTCCCTGGGGTTGGCTGAGCAGAGCTAGAAAGAGCCTGAGTCCCTGAGGACCTCACAGGCCACCATTCTTGCTCTGATGACTTACTGCTATAAATGTAAAAGACAAATCAACAATTGTTACCTCAGATCACTCCCAGCAGAACCTAATCCTAGCCAATACAGATTTCAAGGGCACTGGTTCTTAACATTTTGGCAGATCTCTTGGAGAATCCAATGAATTCCCTGGACCATCCTGTCTAGAAAAATGCATGTTTGCCCAACACTTTGTGTAACAGTTTTAGAGACTGAATGGTATTTCTTCCCAAAGACAGTTTAGAGACTTATGGATCCCTGGTTAAGAACTCCTAGAGTTAAGATTTTTGAGAAGAAAGGATTATAATCAACAAGCAAATGGCTCAGAGGAAAGGTAAGAACAGAGAAGTGGTTCCTGGATTTGTCTCCAGGCTGTTGTTATTGGTAGGGGCAATTTCAGTGGGCTGAGGTAGGGCAGAAGCTAGACTGTAGAGTGTTGGGAGAATGGGACTCGATAAAGTGGAGGCAGCAAGTATTGTTAACCAGTTAGAGTCACCTGGCCCCCAAAATAGTGGTAGCCAGGAAACAGCGGAGGGAGTGTTTTCCTGGCTTTCCTCTGTTTCTAGGACCAGACCAGCCAGAATGAGAATGATCTGGGATCTCACACACCATTTAGTGTTGCACCCTGTCTGGTGGCTTTGGATATGCTGATGCCGTGGATATGCTGATGCCGTCTCAGAAACAAGGAGAGAATGGGAGCCTGGGAATGGGAAGCATCTCTGAAGAAATGAAGACTGGAGGATGAGTCTGGCTGAGCCAGAGTAGATGCCAAGGCTTTTCTCCTTCACTTTACATTACAATGCCTCTGGGTACTGTCTCCTTCCTCCCCACCTCTGGGGTTGCACTGTAGCTGGATCCCAGGCCTGAAACCAATGCCACCGATAGCTTTGGCATATCTGTGGCGCTAACCTAAATAAGGTTACTATGGAGCTAATGTCAAAGTAGACTACAGCTTGTTCTCTGGAGAGAAGAGGAACCACACCACAGGTCCTAGTGTGTCCTGGTTTCTCTTCTCACCAGGGAGCTCTTGCATGCTTTTCTACAATCAGCCCTCTGACTGGCTTTCCTGATGTTCCTCCATGATTCGCTTAACCCTATTCTGCCATCCTAAGCTTATCCCTGAGCCCTTCTTTTTCATCATTCCCTGAACACATTCGTATTTACTTCTTCTTTTCTTTAACATGATCCTTTCGAATGATAAAACCACCTTCCCAATCAAAGATTTATTGTGTAGGAAACCCTCTCCAGCTCCCCATCATGGTGAAATTAGACAAAGGCTAGTCACATGTGAGAAACTGGAGAAGGAAATGACTCTGATTTATGCCAGAGCCCCAGGGAGCAGTGCCGGCAATGGAAGCCTATCACAGAGGTGCTACCCTGAGCAGCCGACCCTTTGTAAGGACACAAAGTACCCATTTATCTCCCGTCTTGGGAGGAAGCAAGAGTCCTCACTGGGCCTGGCACTTGCCAGTTTGCCTATTGCTGGGCCAAACTATCAGGTTTCAGTAGTCCCTCAAAGACCTCAGGCATGAGAAGCGAGGGTCCCACGTCAGAGCCAGAGCAGAGTTTGTTCTCGCTTCTGTGACTCCCACTTCTCAGTACATGCTCCTGCTCTTCAGGAATACGGCAACCTCCAAAAATGAGACTGGGTTTACAAAGTAGAAATTATCCAACAAAACTTGTAAACATCCCACCAGGACCCCTCCCACTTCCCACTGCCAGGTCTTAATGTTTGAAACCAAGCTTAGCAGTTATAGGATAAATAAGAGTTGAGCTAAACAGATTCAAATACTGATGGGCTCGGTCCCTAGGGTGGTCTTGTCCTCCTCCCTTAATATTTCCTGGGTGAGGAGGAAAAATTCAGCAAACGGAATTAGCTTCCCCTTGAAATTTTAGCAGATTGCCTAGAAAAAAATATGGGCTTTGGCCTCCAAAAAACCTGGGTCCCGATCCTATCCCTGCCACTAACCTGCTATGTGACTTAACTTCTCTGAGCTTCCATTTACTTTCTTAACTGTAAAATAAGGATTATAATTTTTCTTACACAAGGTGATAAGAATCCAATGAAATAAGGTATGCACAGTTCCTGGCTTTTACTAAGTTACTAACCAGCTTGGAAACAGAACTTCTAAATAACTTCTTGTTTCCCAATCTCCTCTCTGCTCTCAGCTTATTTTCTTCTCTCTAATCATTTATTTCCCCAGCATCGGGAAAGATTTCAAAAGTCACTGCTATTCAGAGGTCCAGGGCAAGCAGTATTACCTAGTAGCTTATTAAAAATAGAGAATGTCAGGCCCTACCCCAGATGCTCTGAGTCTGAATCTGCATTTTAATAAGACCCCCAAGTTTTTCTCTGTGCATATTAAAGTTTGAGAAGCACTTGCACTAGGACACCTCTTATTTCTTTTATTTACATTAAATACCACAGGGTTTCAATAATTCACACCACTGTGAAAGTTGACATGAGAGGAGCCATTTTAAAATGGGGCCAGAGCAGCCACTCAGGAAGGACTGCCTTGTGTGTCTTGCTGCTTGAAACTTTGAACTGTTTGAACTAGGCCAGTATTTTGGACTGGGCCAGACCAACATTGTCTTCCAAACTTTGTGAAGTTAATAGGAAAGCAGACATCCTGACCGCAAGACTGATTATGGACTCTCATTCTGAAGACAGAATTAATATCCAGCCATATATAGCTAAAGAATAACTCAGCTTATTAACATCAATAAGAATTTCTTTCTTCTATTCATGTAATTATCCCCTTCATTTTCTCATACAAACCCCTTGTCCACACCCTGTCATCGGGGCACTTTTTGGGTTACTGCCTGAATCTGTGCTTCCAGAATTGCAATTCTTTGACCCCAAATAAACCCTCGTTGCCTCTCATTTTGGCTTTTTAATTTTAGGTTAATACCACTTAACAGGAGTTTCCCTCCAGCAAATTGCATACTACATACTGAAAACTTCTTAACTGTGACACTTGAGTAACAACAAATCATAATATTAATAAAATTAATAATAACACAATATAACACTTGTTTAATGCATTGGTATTTACAACATCCTTTTATACATAATCTCATCTGACTCTAGAATATAGACATAGGCTGCATAATGACGTTTTGGTCAATGACAGACCACATATATGAAGGTGGTCCCATAAGGTTATAATGAAGCTGAAAAATTTCTATTGCCTAATGATGCTGTAGCTATTGTAAAATTGTAATGCAATGCATTACTCACATGTTTGTGGTGATACTGTGGTAAATAAACCTACTGTGCTGCCAATCATCTAAAAGTATAGCACATGAAATTATATACAGTACCAAACACTTGATAATGATAATAAACAACTGTGTTAGTGGCTTATGAATTTGCTATACTATACTTTTTATCTCTATTTTTAAAAGTTTGCTGTAAAACAGTATGCCGTGTTATGCGGGCAACAGCCTCATACTTCTTGTGTTTACTGCATTTTTTGATTGCATTATTTTCTCCTGTACTTGATTTAATCTCACATTGTTTTGTATAGTAACGTGCTGTGTAGCATTGTAGCCTAGGAGCACTAGGCTAGGTATGTAGTAGGCTATACATCTAGGTTTGTGTAAGTGCCCTCTATGATGTTCTCATAGTGATGAATTAAGCTGAACATGACTATATGGGATAGTTATCTTCAATCAGAGACTGCTTAAGCGAGTAATGATTAAATGATTGATTGAATGAATGACTTGGGAACTACTTTGTGGAGAGAAACTGAATTATGAGAGGGCTTTTAGGGTTACACCAACGAGGAATTTTGTTCAGCCATTAGTAAGAGAGAGCCAAAACAATAGTAACCTAAATAAGGTAGGGGCTCATTTTCCTCTCACATGATAAATTGCCTTCAGGCGGACCAGGCTGATGTGGGGACTCTACAAGGTCCCAGAAGCTGAAATTCTTTTGTCTTCTGCTATAACTTGAAGCACATAACTTCAATCCTTAAGATCATCTCATGGATAAAAGATGACTGCTACAGCTGCACCTATCCAGTTCCCGTCCCAGGGATGAAGACAGAAGAATAGAGGAAAAGAGCAGAGGAGTGCTTGCTAGCTAAGTTAACCCCTTTAAACAGCAAAGGGGACCAAAGCTTTGCCACTCTGAAACTGCCTTTTGGGATATTGATTTTAACCTGTTTACTAAGAAGCAAAAGGCTCAGAAAGAACCTTTGACCCTTTCCCTTCCTGACTAAGAAATTCAGAGAGAAAGGCTTACTCCAGGAAGGAAATCTTAGGAAGTTCACCTTAACCTAATTTGAATTAAGTATGGTAAATAGGAGGGCTTCAGGCAGAGGCGGGTGTACTAGGTCCCCACCCTCCAACCTCAGGTCTCATTGTTTCATTGTTTCTGGGTTGCCTAGCAAAAATTTGTCTGGCATGTGTGCTCTGCTCTTCCTCAACTACCTGTAAATTGCTCCTTCTCACTTCTAATATCTAAGACCCTGTTCCACTCCTTTTTCCTTCATCCAAAATGTCATATATACCCAATACAGTCTCACTGTCTTTGGAATTTTCATGCTTATGTGAATTTCCCATGCGCAGGTATTAAAATTTTATTTTCTCCTGTTAATCCGTCTCTGTTAATTTGATTGCCCTAGCTAGAAGAACCTAGAAAGTGAGTGGAAAAGTATTATCTTCTTAGCCCCCAAAACAGCTTTCTCAAAACCCCACCCAATCACTTCCCCTGACTTCTCATTAGCTGTCCCCATCTGCAAGGAAGGCAAGGAAATGTGGTTTTATTAGCCAGGCACATTGCCACCTCCAATTCAAGAGTAAGGAAGGTGAGAATAATGACTCTTAGGATGAAAGCTAGCATTCTCTGCCAAAAAGGGTTCAGATGAAAGGGAAGAATCCAGTATAGCCACCTTAAGACCAGCAGTGGCCTTAGGCTGAGGGATATAGCCAGGGAGGTAGTTAGAAAAATACTCCAATCTCCCTTTCCTCCCTCACTTCATCTCCTGCCAGGGCTCTCATTAGCCAAACACAATAAGAAACCAGAGGACAGGAGTATGGTTGGTGGGTCATGCTCCCAGGGCCAAGAGCAGGGTAGAGTGGGGAGTAGAATGATTCTGGAGGGGGAAGAAAATAGAGGCATACTATATCAATCAAGGGAAGATTGGACTGTTGTTTTATTTGGAACTTTAGCAGGAGAGTTCATCACTGCAGAAAATCATAACAGAATGGCCGTAGTACGGGTGGTATTTGAGCTAATAATGGAACATATCAGTATCAGTCTATATTCCTAGTTGCATATTCACAGGTGATCTGTTTAAGGCACAAGCATATGGCTGTTTCATTTTATCTTCTAGTGGGGGCCTATCCAAACATTTCTATACTGAAATATAAATACTTTTTAAAAAATATAGAATGCTTCACGAATTTCTGTGTCATTCTTGTCCTAATCTTCTTTGTATCATTCCAGTTTTAGCATGTGTGCTGCTCAAGAGAGCATGAAGTATATATTCTTGTATTATAAATGTATTTTATTTCTCCTTTTACATTGTGGCATTTTACGATTTAACGTCATGAAACTGTAATATGTTAGTCATATTACCTATGAATGTTAAAGGTGGTGCTGACAAATATTTGTTTAAGAAAAGGGCATTGGGTGATAAAGTTGAGAACTACAAGGTGCTGGGGACTCATAGTGCAGGACACTAAGAGCTTGGTAAATATTTTTTGTTATTAAGGCTACTATCGCCTTTTGTCACCTCCAGGCACGACTGAGTTGAATGCCCTGGAGACCAGTCCTGCAATGAGTCCGCGGTGTGGCTGGAAGAGGCGCAGCCTGGAACCGGTTTCCCTGGGAGAGGAGGCGCTGAATGACGCAAGCCTGGGTCCCGAGAAACCACAGCTCTGACGCAGCCTCCACCTCCCCCAGAACAAGATGTCTTGGGAGAAAGGGACGCTCCTCTTGAGCCCTGGAAACCCCCAGTGAACCCCCAGCTAGGTGAGAGCGCAGGGCGCCCTCTGAGCACACCAGCATCCTGGGATTTCCCCCAAAGCGGGGGCAGCCGGGCCAGATCTGGTTCAAAGCTGCGAGTAGACACGCCCCGCAGAACTGACATCAGCGAGTAGGCCAGGAAGGGAGAGGTGGAGTTGGCCTGGGAGCCTGGGCGTTTCCTGCTCTGGGGAATGGAGGAGATGAGAGGAGAGGGAGAACGAGAAAGAAGGAAGACGGCTGGCGGGGGAATTAAGCCCGCAGAAGTCTGACTCAGGCCGGTCCAGACAGCTGTAGCGAGGGGAAATAGGATACCGAGTTACCTCCCGGCCTGAAACTTGTCGTTAGAGACCCCTGCCTACATCTCCATTCTTACCTCAGGTCATTCCTTGCTATGCTAGGGACCCTCCCACGGAACTACTTAAGGATCCCTCTAAAAGCCAGGCAAATCCAGGCCTAAGTGTGTGTACAGTTCTCTCCCTGAATTGCCTTTCCTTGGCTTATCTATCTCAAGGCTTCCCTGAAAATATCACCTTCTCTTGAAGTATTCTCCAATTCAGACATAATTTCTCTGGTCTATGTGCTGAAATCTATAGGTGTCTAAGGTAAACGAAAACGGTCATTTATCAATTTAGTACAGTGTTCTCAAACTTTAGTGTGCATCAGAATCCCCCAGAAGGCTTGTCAAAGCAAGAACTGCTGGGCTCCGTCCCCCAAGTTTCTGATTCTAATTCTGGCCTGGGGTGGGGCCAAGAATTTTCACTTTCAACAAGTTCCCAGGTGTTGTTGATGCTGCTGGTCCAAGGATCGCACTTTGAGTACCACTGGTTTAGTGAAAGAAATTATCATTCCTGGGTATGATCAGTGCGTATTTATGAATTCATTCAATGTCTATTGCGTACCTGCTATGTGTAAGACATGGATCAGGTGTCAAGTATTCATATAAGCAAAATAGTCATAGGACCTACTCCCATGGAGCTTCCAGTCAATTGGGGGAGACAAATATTAAGCAAATAAACATACTATTAAGTATATAATAACAAAGTGTGATAAATGCTCTAAAGGAAAAGAAAAAGAATAATAACAAGAACTAATTTCAGATTGGGCCGTCAAATAAGGCCTTTGGGGGAAAAAGAACATTTATAAAGGTGTATTTTAAACTTCTATAGTGTGCACTATTGCACTGTATTATTATCTATTTTTTAAATTGTCCACCCAACCATTAGTCTGTGTGCTCCTTGAAAGCTAGAATCTTGTCTTATTAATGTTATACCTACAGCATGCTTCACAGAAGAGAGCTTTGGTAAATAGTGTACACCTGGAAGACAAGATGGAGGAATCATTGCAAGAATAAACAAATGGATGAATGAAATGTCAGATGAACATATGTACACATGCATACATAGGTAGATGGATGAATGGATGATAGATGGATGGGTGACTGTTCCTGGAAGCAACAAGAATGAATGAATTGAATGAATTGCTGTCACTTCTTGCACTCCCACGTATGCCACACTTACTTAACATGCACAACTGTCTCGTGCTTACCACATACTATCTATTTACAAATTTCACAGGGAGAGCCATGCTCTCTGTGTCAGTCTTAGAAGGGAGAAGTAGTGGGGGAAGGAAAAAGAGAAAATTTTTCTCCTACCCTTGAGCCAAAGAAGGTATAGAACTTAAAGAGTGGTAAGGAGATGTTACGTAGCTTCAAGAAAGCACTTTAAATGACACGTTTCCTGTAAATGTGTGTCTTAGGCTCCTAAGAGGAGCCTAGTTTATTTAGAGAATCTATTTAAATCAAACAAGGAAAAGAAAAACACCCAGGGTCCTTTTAGGGTATTTAAAAATGAAGAATGAAAAGAAAACTTTATACAGACCAATTCCTTCCTTTTGAAGACTCTCTGTCCTGAGATGAACGCTCCAGTTAGCTTTGTATGCTTCTGCTTCCACACACTTGTTTCCAGTCTCATTGGAGCTCATAGTAAAAAGTCCTGCATTCTTAGCCTTTGGATT
>NW_024346150.1:1415360-1631428 GCF_902729225.1 Pteropus medius | reverse complement strand
CTTTCCTTTCTTTCTTTCTTTCTTTCTTTCTTTCTTTCTTTCTTTCTTTCTTTCTTTCTAGAAGACACATATCGTACTCTGCTTATCCTAAGAAGAACAAACCGGACTGACCCTGGTGAGTCACAGCCAAGGAATCTACCTCCAGATATGCCTTGTCCTGGTTAGTGCCAGGAACCTCAGCAAACAACTCTGCAGGTTAACTCTTCCTTCAGAAAAGAGTAGGCAACGGTGAGGCAGGGACACTTCTGAGGAAGGCTCTCTGTAGGAGTGGGGTTGCTACAGTGATTTTAATTGTCCTGAGCACCTACTGTGAAAACATTTGCAGTTCTTAGTCTTCCGGTTAGGGTTAGATTGGGCCACTTGTCCTTGGCTGCTGGGAAACAAGTTGAATCAGTACTAGCTGTGTCTTTTGGGAACTCTACCACCAGTGACAAGCACAGAATATGAATGGTGTTCTTGGAGAGTGAAAAACACAATAGGGCCAGTTTAATCAGGACTGGATAGAGACATGTAAGTTGATGTCCCTGTTCCCACCCAGGTAAGTATAGTCCTGGCTTTGGGCCTTTGCTTGGGCCCTTCTCTCCACTCGAAATGCCATTTCCCTTATCCTGTCTCTATGTAATTGCTGCCTGACCTACCTTTGGAGTATTTAGGTAGAATAGCATGACATCTTCATCCTGGTGGATTCAGGCATTGAGCGCTCACTTCATCCATTCTGGCCCTCTGGAGAGCATGGACAGGTGCCACCTGCTGCGGGATGCATCACACATAAGACCTCTGGGGTCGGGGCAGAGAAAAATGCTAAAAAGTGGAGGTGGTATTCCAATATTTTGTTTTGTTTTGTCATAGAGGAGGAAAAATAATTTTCTCTCTACCCTTCTGAGTTCCTAGGTGAGACCCCTGTAATAAAAGACAGATTAACTAGAGAAAAACAAACATAAGTTTATTAACATGTATATCTCATGTATACATGGGAAATACCCAGTGGAAAACAATTGAGTCTCTGAGGTGGCTTAGAATTCAGGATTCAACATCATCTTAATAGGGAAAAGGGAGGAGGATGTAGGCTTCTTAGGTGAAAGGAAATAATTTTTAGGAAAGACGAATGGGCCTTTAGAAGAATAAATGGGCAATATGATCATTTGTGACAAAGTTTGTCTTCTAGGTATGATGTCAACTTCTAGTCTTCTCTTCTGTGGTAAGAGTTAATCTTCCTTGGTTGATGATACCTCCAGGTAGGAGGATTTATGACAAATGAGTTCTTTTTGGAGGTTCTATCTTTAGGCAAATAAGGACAGTTCAGAGAAAGCTTCTCTCTGCATTTGCTACTTTTCAAGTGCCTACAGCTCAAAATAATCAATACAGTAGTCTCCCCTTATCTGCAGGGGATATACTCCAAGACCCCCAGGGTACACATGACACTGTGGATAGTACCAAACCCTATATATACTATGTTTTTTCCTATGCATATTATGATAAAGTTTAATTTATAAATTAGACACAATAAAAGAGTAATAACAACAACTAATAATAAAGTAGAATTATAACAATATACTGTAACATAAGTTATGCGAATGTGGTCTCTATCTCTCGAAATAGCTTATTGTACTATACTCAACTCCTCACTTAAAGGAAGCTCTTTAAGCCTTCTCTTTGCCGTATATGAACTGCCAGCATCACTACTCTTGTGCTTTGGAGTCATTATTATGTAACATGAGGATTACTAGAACACAACCACTGCTATATCTCAACAGTAAGTCTGATAACCAGGATAGCTACTCAGTGACTAACAGGCAGGGAGTGTCTACAGCACAGATAGGCTGGACAAAGGGCTGAGTCACACCCTGGTAGGGCAGAGCAGAACAGAACAGTGTGAGATTTCATCACCCTAATCAGAATGGTGCACAATTTAAAACTTATGAATTGTTTATTTCTGGAATTCTCCCTTTAATATTTTCAGATGTCGGTTCACCGTGGATAAGGGGGACTACTGTATACCAAAGCAGCATATTTTGAGGTGGCAGTTTCTGCTCCCCTTTAGTGTGGTTATTAAGGTTGTGGTTTCCTTTCCTTTAGTTACCCCTGACCTGTGCTGGTTGCCCTCCATGCATCACAAGCCAAGGCTGTGGAAAGAGCTTTTCTTGGCTCCTTGCCAAGTTCCCTAGCTGAGGCCCAGCCTGCCTGCAGTCTCACTGCATGCAGCCTGCAGAGCTCATACCACCACTGTCCAGGACATAACCTGTTGGGAGGGGAAGAGATTGCAAAACCAGATTTTCTGTTCATCCTCTAAGTACATTCACCCCGAATGTCTTTGCTTCCTGATGTGTCACATTGCTGTGAACTCTCCCTGTACTTCCTCCTTCAATCAGTTTTGAGAATCAAGGGAAAAAGTGAACAGTTCTCCACACAGAGCCTTGAGCCCTGGGCTCTGTGGCCCTGTGGCTGGCCACTTGCCAGGTCCAGAGTAGAGATGGTGTCTCTAGGAGGGTAATGCAAAGTATCCCTTTCTCCTCTGAACCCTGCTCATTCCCTTCTTCCCAGTCATATCCATTACGCCCACCCAGTTGTGGCAGACATCTAGGCAAGAAGGATCATAGATACGGCCTCATTACCTGTCCTTGCTCCCTGATGACATACCTGTAGCCTTACCTAGTGAATCAGTCATTGCTAGGTGACTTGTTGCCTCTGCTTGTCTTCCTTTTCTATTCTTTCTGCCTGGCCTGGCATGGAAGACAGTCTTTAGCTAAGACACTACACAGAAATGCATTTTAGTCCTGTTTATGTTCTTATCAGAAAGTATGCTCATTTTAAGGCAGTGCTTCTCAAACAGAAATACACATAAAGATCACTTTGGAATCTTGTTAAAGTGCAGGTTCTGACTTGTAGTTTTAAGATGGAGCCTGAGATTCTGCCTTTCTAACAAGCTTCTATATTGCAATGATGTAAGGGACCCAATACTGTATTCTAAGCTTAGTGAGGTACTGTCTAATCTATGAAGATTATCATAACTCCAGTATCAGAATTAATCACTGGGTTCCAACATTTCCTTAACACCTGACTTAGACCTTGACATATATGTTGACATACCGTCCCAGCTAGTCTGGAGGATGCTGAGACAAATAATTATGGTGGATATGCAACAGTTTTTATTTTTTTGAATAAATAAATGAACACATTAATGGCTTTTGAAGACAATCTACAAAAGATGTAAGTTGTTAATAGCTAAGACAACATTTCCCAAACTGTATTCCTTCGGACATCAGTTCTGGGGGGTATTAATAGATATTTGTTAAATGATGATGGGAGGGGTGGAAAGGTTCTGTAGTCACTTAATCTGGGAAATGCTGGATTAAAAATAGACATCTGAAGAGATTCTCAAAGGTTATTATAAACCTTTAATAAACCTCATTGATTTGACTATAGAGGACTTTCCTGAGAAGTATCTTATAGTGCTAGTATACTGAGGAATATAGGGACAATCATCACTCTAGGTTGTGAAGGATTATAAATAAAAATGAAGTTCCAAAGGAGATCTTGAGGGAGAATAGACTGGTGAGGGGAAAGGATGTGAAAACTATGAAGAGAGATACTATTTTCTGTTCCCCTTGCAGACAGAATCCTCAAACTTTTAAGGTCTTATCAGCCACTGTGGGCCTTTCTAAGCTCTTCTGGATTCTTCGGGGAGGGCAACATAAGGATAATTCTGACTCCCTCTTCCTCCTCTGATGCATTGTACTGGCTCAAATAGGGAGGCCAGGAAACCTAGAGGGAAGAACCTGATGACTGCTTGGTGCTTAGTCCACTACAAGGCTAAGGACCTCCAGAAAGTATCTCCAGGAAGCGCTTTTTTCCAGCTAGAAAGCAGGAAAGTGGGGAGTTAGACAAGAAATTTTTTGAAAGGATCACAAAATGCAAGTCTGGCTAAGATTAGGGTTGAAATAAGCTGACAAAAAGAAAAGAAGAGTCTAGAAAAAGGCCCCAAGTGAATCCCAGAGTTCCTTTACCTTAGAAAGGTTGTTCTCAACTGGAGGCAATTTTGCCCCCCTCGTTGGACATTTGACACTCTCTGAAGACATTTTCGGTTGTCACACCTGGGAGGAGGAATGCCACTGGTACCTAGTGTGTAATAGCCAGGAATACTGTTTACTATCCACTAATGCACAAGACAGCCTCTTACAGCAAAGAGTTATCAGACCCAAAATGTCAATTTTGCCACTGTTGAGAAAGTTTGCTTTAAAAGTTGTTCTAAAACATCTTTTTTAATTTAAAATTTAGGATTTTGCTTACATTAGGTGTCTTACCATAAAGAATTGGGGGAAATTTATTCAGTAGAATAAAATCCATGATTATCAATTTGGAGGTTCAAATCTTAGCCAATAACACTATTTTGTAAATTTAAACTACATCTTAAATAAAACTACATGTATTGTAAGGAGACATAGAAAACAAAAGGACTCATGGCAAATATTTCCTTTAACTTAAAAGTTTCAGCTATTGCTTAGATTCAGCTGTTTTAGCACAAGGAATTTGGGAGAAATTTATTAAGTAAAAAAAGATTTAAAAAAAGTACAAATAAATAAATATTATGAGTAGAGATGGGAAGGATCCTACTCTTGGCTTTATAAGTAGAGAAATTCTCACACATGTCCATAAAAAGAAATGTAGAAAGGTATTTTATCTAAAGTAATGGTTGGAGAGCTGGACTCAAGGAGGTACTCATCACTGGAATATTCTATCACAATAAGGAGCAATGAACTAGAGAGATGTCCACACAACAATGTAAATAGGTCTTTAAAACACGATGCTGAATGGGGGTGGGGGGAGAGTAAGGAACAGAAAGAGACCTCTGCATAGTACTATTGATTGAAATTAAAAATACATGCTCACAAAACAGTGCCTCATGCTTTTAAGAACCAAGGAATCTTAGTCACTGCACAAACTTTCGTCTCCCGGCATTAGGCACCACTGCCACCTGGTGGTAGCAATTTAAAATTGAGGTGTAATTCAGTTTTTTAAGGAGATACAATTTACATGCTGTGAAATGTAGAGATCGTAAATGTTAATTTGATGAATTTTGACAATTGTATATATCGCTATGTATAATCATCACTCTAAACAACATACAGAACATTTTCATCATCCCAGAAAGTTCCCTCATGCCCTCTCCAGGAAAACCTCCCCACACCTTACCTCAGAAACTATCTCCGATTCATTTGTCACTAAAAATAAGCTTTGCCTGTTGTAGAATTTCATATACATGGAATTATACAGTGTATACTCTTTTTTGTTTGCCTTCCTTTGAGAATCACAATGTTTTTGAGATTCATTCATGTAGCACATATCAACAATTAATTCATTTTTATTGCTGAATAATATTCCATTGTGTAGATGCTTCACAGTTCATCGAACTATTCACTAGTTAATAAACTTTTAGGTTGTTTTTACTTTTTTCCTATTATAAATAAAACTGCTGTAAATAGTTATGTATAAGCCTTTGTGTGGACACATGTTTTTATTTATCTTGGGTGGAATTGCTAAGTTATAGGGTAGATGTATGTACATTTTTTTAAGAAACTGCCAAAACAATTCTCCAAAGTAGTTTTATCATTCTACACATCTGCCAGCAAAGAATTTATATCAACAATAAAAAGACGAACAACCAAATTTATTTAAATGGACAAAAAGACTTGAACAGAAACTTGAAGGTACGCAAACAGCCAAATGCACATGAAAATATCCAATATAATTTGTCTTTAGGGAAATGGAAATTAAAACCAAAATGAGATATCATTTTTTACTCACTAGAATGTTAAAAGCAAAATGTAGAAGATGTAGAGAAATCACGCAGACACAAATACACAATGGTGGATGATAACAGCTCTCTCGGGCCACCAGCTCAATTTCTTTACAAAAGAAGGATTCAATGTATGATTTGCACAGGTCCACATGGACCATCGTTGTCCAAATCTGGAAAATTGAGAAGTTCAAAGACAAACCTGTTGGCTACTGATGGTGCTAGAAACATATGTTTGGGCAGGCCCTTGTTACTTCTTTATCTCATGCTATAGATTGAATATGTGTGTCCCCCCAAAATTCATACATTGAAATCTAATTCCCAATGTGATAATATTTGGAGTTGGGGCCTTTGGGAGGTGATTAGCTCATGAGAGCAAAGCCCTCATGAATAGGATTCATGAATATCCTTATAAAAGACCCCAGAGACCTCCCTTGTCCCTTCTGGCATGTGAGGGCACAGAGAAAAGATGGCCATCTGTGAACTAAGAAGTGGCTCCTCACCAGACACTGAATCTGCCAGTGCCTTGATCTTGGACTTCCCAGCCTCTGGAACTATGCAAAATAAATGTTTGCTGTTTATAAACCATCTAGTCCAAGGTATTTTTCTTATAGCAGCCTGAATGGACTAAGACATCTCAATTTCTCATTCAGGAGGCAAAACTTTCAGAAGGGCATATTAACAGAGATTGCCCCCTGACCCTGTTAAGGGATAAAAGTATTCTGAAGTCAAAACAAATTAAAGAGAGATGATACATCCAGGGTAGAACTGGGCAGATTTTCATGGAATCCATGTGCCACCTGGGACTGCCCAGAATGTGGGTCTCTTATAAGTTTGCCATCCAGCTCCTCTCCTCTCCTCTTCTTTTTCCCTCTCTTCTCTCTCTTTCATCTTTTCATAATACTACCATTTATTAAGTTTTATCATGAACTAGGTTTTTATCACATACTTTGATAATACTCACAACAACCCTGCAAGGTAGGCTTTATTATTCCATTTCACAGATGAGAAAACTTGGGCTTCCAGGGTTGAAAAACTTGCTCAAGGTCATACAGCTACTGAATTCTTTTCTTACAGCTGCTGTGACAAAGGGCCACAAACTTAGTGGCTTAAAACAACACAAATTTATTAATAATCTTATAATTCTGGAGGTCAGAAGTCTAAAATGTGTCGGCAGGGCTGTGTTCCTTCCGGAGACTCTAGGTAGAGAATCTGTTCCTTGCCTTTTCCAGTTTCTAGGGGCTTCCTGCATTCCCAGGCTCATGGCCCTGCATCGCTCTGACCTCTGCTTCTTTTGTTACATCCCTTTCACTGATTCTGGCTCTCCCTGATTCTCTTCTAAAAAGACTCTTGTGATTAAATTGGGCCCACCTTGATAATCCACGATAATATGATAATGCCCCCATCTCGCAATCCTAACTTAATCATATCTGCAAAGTCCCTTTTGCCATGCAAGGTAACATAGGTTTTGGGGATACAGAGGTGAATATCTTTGGGGAGGGTATTATTCTGCTTATCATAGCTAGTGGGTGGCCAAACCAGGATTCAAACCCAATTCTGCCTTATTCCTAAATCTAGGATCTTTCTCTAAACCACAATGACCCTTCCTTCAGTTCTTCCTCTCCTTGGTGCAACCCTGGATCTTGATAAGCACAGTGTCCCAGAGAGAAAGGGATGGCTGAAGACCCCAGGGCTGAACACATGAGGAGGAAGAGCTTCTGGTGAGGGTCCAAGGACCCCTCTCCAAAGCTGGGAAGGAAGAGGAAATTGCATGGCCAGATCACACTCACTCAGAGGGAGAGCAGTAGGGGGAGTGGTGGTCTTCAGTTCCAGGCAGGAGAAATTCACTGGAGTGGGGGTAGTATAATGCCTGAGGCCTCAGCTGTCAATACACCAAGGCATACAACACTAAAAGAAACTCATCTCTCTCTGCCTCTGCTTGGGCAAACTCCCAAAGGCTGCTGCAGCTCCTCACCCTCTGGAGACAGTCTACCTGCCTCCAATCACAGCTGTGTGACCATGATCCATATACTCATTGCTCAGTATCTCAATTGCCTCATCTGTAAAATGGGGATACTTGTACTTATTTCAGAGAGTTTTCATAAAAATTAAATGAGTTAATATGTGGAAAGGGCTTAGAATAGTGCCTGACACAGCACAGGTGTCATGTAAATGATGGGGAGAGGGTGTAAGTTGCAGCGGGGAAGGGAGGAGCAGTCTTTTGAGTCCTCAGTGTCTAAACTTAATCTGGCCATAGGTGCTGCAGGAGGTCCTATCTGGGAAGATGTAAACTGGGTCACATGGGTCATGAAAGCTGAACCTATCTACGGTGCGGAATGTGTGTGGCAGCACCTCCCATCTTCCACCTGGATCCCTGGATTGATCTCCTTTTGGAGCAGTCTTGTTTGCAGGAACCTCTCTGGACCTTAGCCAGGCCCAGCTGCAAGGAGGTTCCCTCTACCTGTGGTCCATATCGGGCAATTTTGGAGACTTTCTGCCAAGGCTGGACCACAGAGATTTCTCAGAAGATTCACTTCAAATTGTGAGTTTCCTTCTGACTCTGCCATTTCAGTTACCAGGCCAAGGATGGGCTGCTGGATATATACATTTGAAATCAGAGTCTCAAGTGGGTGAAGAAATCTGGTAAAATTATGAGATTTAAAGTCAGACAGATTGAATGCCAGCTCTGCCACTTACAAGCTTTGAGCCTTAGTTTCTCATCTGTAAAGTGGGTATAATAATAGGGCCTACCATACAGGGTTTTTGTGAGCATTATATAATACACGTAAAGTTTTTAGCACATGCATGGAGCAGATGGTAATAAACTCCCAATATATGATGTCTATTTCTTCCGGCCTAAGTGGTAAAACTGCATGGTTTTCCCATACCAGCCCCCAATGACATGAAGTGACAAGCCTTCAAAGTCATCTGTTCCAGCTCTTCAGGGGACAGGAAGGCCCCATGGAGAGCTAGCGGTGTCCGCTCTGTGGTATCAATCCTGATCCAAGAAGGCTGGGGGCAAGAGCAGGATTAAATAGATATCTAAGTCCCTATATCTGGGAGACTCAGCAAGGCAGCAAGGGAGGGAGAGCAGAGAACAAAGCCCCAGTAAACCTGGAGATCCCATGGACCTTTGAACATATCTGATGGCCCAGGAGTTTGGCTCCCAAGAATAGTAGAAACCTCTGGCATGGTGAAAGTGAGAAACTTCCTGCCACCTGGGAATGTTTCTCGGGCTCTGCAGATGGTGCTGCAGGGGATGGATTTGTGGCTTGTGTGAGGTGAGCTTAAAGTGAGACTTAAAGTGAGATGAGCTTAAAGTGAGATGCCCTAAATTTCCCCTTCTCTTTCAAACCAGGTCCACAGAGCATGATAGCCACCATAGCCACCATGAGGACATGTTCTCAGCGTGCCAGAAGCTTGATTACAGCACTTAACAAAAATTATCTCCTTAATCCTGTCAAGTAGTTGTCCCACTTTATAAAAGAGGAAACTAACCCTCAGAGAGATTTGGTCACACAGCTGGTAAGTGGCAGAGCCTTAATAAAATAGGGGCTAGCCTGCTCCAGGACCGTGCTTTTTCTGTCTTGCCAGTGTCTCTCTTCTGCTTCACCCCTCTGCAGAGGGGTCCCAAAATCCTCTCAGGGACTTAGAATTCCAAAGAGGAAGAGACAGCAATGGGTGGTCAGCATCAAGAAGAGGATGTCCTGGTAGGGGTCTGAGGACCTCTTCCTCCAGGGTAGAAAGGAAGAGGTGGGCAGGAGACCATGGGCAGGACTAGCCCAGACCATACACCCTACAGAGGGAGTGCAGAGGGGTCTTTGGGTGGCTTGCAGAGCCGGGCAAGAGACAATCACAAGGGAGGAGCAGACAAAGCCTGAGGTCTCACCTGTCAAAACTGAGGCATAGCAAATATTTATCAAGTACTTCTGAACCAGAGAACTGGACCCACCCTCACCTGTCTGGACCAATGCCCATGGGCTGCGACAAGTGTATGAAAGTCTGAAGCAAGAAAACCTAGTTGAACTTTCATCCCAGGAAGGAGAGTCTTCAAAAGGAAAGATTTGGTCTATATATAATTTTCTTTTCATTCTTCATTTTTAAATGCACTGCCTTCAGAAGGTATGCACCACTAGGGGTACATTAGACACAGAGGGGAGGGTCGCATGAAAGAATTTTCAGGACAACCAGGACCCTCACTGAGGACATTTGCCTTTGGGGCTCTTAGGTCCTGTCTTTTGCCAGGCCAAACAATCACTAATCACTTTATCCTGCTGCTTTGGCAACAACAGGGTGCATGTGACCCCAGCCCGGCCAATCTTCAAAGCTCATTCCCCTGGCTGCATTGATTGGTCCAAGAGATGAGCACATGACTTACCCTATTCAATCAGTCTTCTATTGGGTTTTCATACACTGCAGGAGGCTGTGGAGAGAGGAGAGAAGCCCCCTCAGTTTTTTAGTCCACAAAGTTGAGGTGACGTAAGCTTGTGCTGCAATCTGACTGAGTGGAGTAAACATGTGTAGTAGAAGAATACATGAATACTTCTGGGACTGAATGCAACCTCAGCAGAGCGTGATTGCAGCCCCCACAGAGACACGTGAGAGTGGGAGATTAGGAACAACGCTCTGGTGCTCCCAGCACACCCCAGGATCCTGTGAGCGTGTTGCATGGCCTTACTTGCCCCCACTCCAATTCCCTGTATACTGCGGTACCGATGAAGTATGACATGAATGGCACCCCCTGGAGATGAGCACATTCCACACAACCACACGCGGTAGCCCTGATCACAGAGGAGGAACTGAGGCTCTGAGTTGAAATGACTTAACCGAGGTCACATAGGTGAGGTCTCCAGACTCTAGAACTCAGGCCCTGATGGCACTGCTGCCTCCTCACTCACTCCTAAGGCACTGCACAGGTCAGAGGGGAGCCAGCACTCAGCACTCCAAGTGATCCACATGAGCCTGGGAGCTGTTACTGCGTGTAGCACCATCTTAACCAGGCAACTCTGTGGGTCACTAATTGGTCCGATCGAGGAAGCCCTGGGCTCCTCTGAGTGAATTCATCCTACAAGTGAGGGATTAGAATATAGGGAAGATTTAGTGATATCTGTGGCTTTTGTATGAGCAGCAACATTCCCCTTCCTTCCAGTAACAGGATCTCAAGTGTGCTTCGGAGACCTACTGTCCCCTATGGAATACAACCTTTGTAGGTCTGTCCATCAAAATGTTTCACTTTCCCTGGTCAGGAAGTGGACACATGACTCTAGCTAGACTTTTGGGGCCCAATTCTTTCTTGGTCTAGTTCTTCAGATTTGCATTTAATTTTTTGTGCAGCTCCGATAGCAGGCATCATCAGTACCCTACCTGCATCTCCTTCGTACTCACCATTCCTGTGCGTACCTGCACTTCTACCTATGACCCCTGCAATCCTTTAGCTGAAGTTGCCCAGAGAAGCAAGCCAGTAGTTCCAGCAAGTTAAGGACCTCTTCCCAGCAGCCCCCAATCAGTGTGCATAACTGAGATGTGTTCCACACCATGTCCCAGCCACGCCTGGTAGGACCGAGGCCCGGTTTCCTGCAATGGTAGTAACCTCAGTAATGCTCACTATTGGCTCCCTTCCCTTCCCTGAATTGCTTACCTTCACTCTCCTACCAGTGCTTCCTGGGACCACCTCCAGAAAATTACTTGGAATCTAATATCTCAGTATCTGCTCCTGAGTGAGTCCAATCTGAGACAACTATATACTCTTCTGGAAAATTCCTATTCTGCTTAAACTGGCAAAATTCTGTTTCTATTGCTTGCAACCCATAGACTCTATCTGAATTAATAGTGGTCTGGGGTAGTGTCACATTGTACCTGGCTGTAATAACCTATAATTTTTTTTTTTTTCTAGAGATCATCAGAGCTCTGGAAGTGGAGAAAGACCATCTCATGAGCCTTCCTTCTAAGTTCTCTCATATGTAATCTCCGAGAATTAGAGCTCTGAGCTTTGCCTATGAATGGAACTGCTCAGATAGCACGTGGCCCCAGATCGCCAGGTCTCTTGTGGCCCCGGGTCACTCCTAGGGTGAGGAATGGCCTAAAAATTCCTCCCAGTTGATGGCGACCAAGGCAGGATTCTATGCACCAAGAGAGAAGTTAGATACTGCAGCTGCTGTCTATGAGCCCCGCAGATGGGCTTAGGATGGCTTTTGGATTCAAGTACCACATCTAGGTCTCGGAAGAAATGCTAAATTCTTGGAGGCCTAGCCAGATGGGCCAAAAACTAGAAAAATATGGTCCTTGGAATAGAATGCCACTTCTGTTTTCATATAGATACAGCAAAGAGTGATCAGTGACTGGACTCACTGGGCAGGCAAACTCGGAGAGCAAGTCCCCCTGAAATATCTGGATTACAGGCTTTTGTTTTCTTGCGGGGAAGGGTGGAGACGTGGTACTTGCAATGCAGGTGATATTACAATGACATTATGATTAGCCAAAGCTGACCAGAGGACAAGGGAAAGACTCTGGAGCCTTATCTCAGTGGGAAGGATGTCTCAAGGCTATCATTCTGCCTCCCAGTCTTGGTTTGTTTCTCATGCCACCTGAGGAGAGTGGGTCAATCCAAGGCCATCTATCTTGTCTCCCAGCCTTGGCCTGTTTCTCATGGAGTCAAAACAGGGAGAAGGCTGAGTAAAGGATTAAGGAAAAATTCCAGAGCCAAGTCCTTGAGAGGAAGAACTGTCCCTAGGCTAACTATCCTGCCTCAGAAGGGTGGAGCAGGATGTGTACTGAAGGGCCAATGATAGTCCAGGGGCAAGGTGACCATATTGTCTATGCCATCTGGCAGACCCAGGCCTGCTTGAGCTTACCTCATCCACCTTAAGCCAAACAAGGGCACTGTCCCCTCTACCCATCAGCAGGGTGCATGACTCAGACCTAATAGATCCTACACTGTTGTCATCAAGGAGGGGCTGTATTCCTGGAGGAACTAGGCACCAGTCCAAGTTAGCAAGAGGCTTGAGGGCTCCTGGGTGAGGCTGGGGAGTGCTGGTCCATCCAGTACACATGTTTAAACCTTCACTCTGATCCGGGGCAGGAGATGAAGGAATCATCTGCTTCCTTGCCCAAGCCCAGTTTTAGGACACCTCTGTCCTAGTTGTATTGATCCCAGCACTTGAGCAGTTCCCCGGGGCTTTTAGGGCTTTTAGAGGTTGGCCTCTGCCTGCTTCCAGGAGTCCCCACTCAAGGCACTTTCCTGGCATCACAGTGGCTGCACGCATCTCACCTCATGCTCTCCTCTCCCAGGCCCTCACATCCACCCTGGGAGTCAGGCAGTGTTGGCATAGATCAGTGGGCTCGTTTCTGATATGGGGACATATGTGCAGGCCCAAAGAGGGGAAGGGATACATCCAAGTTCACACAACAAGTTGGTGGCTGGGCTCGGATCTGAGAATGAGCTGGCCTTCACCACCTGCCATTCACTTCCTTGTTTACTTCACTCTAGCCAGACCCTTCGATATTTGCTTCCTGAGCATGCCAAGCTTGTTCCCACCTCAGGGCCTTTGCATTTGTAGCTCCTCTGCTTGGCAGACTCTTTTCCCAGATCGCTGCAGGACTTGCTCCTTCCTGCTCACTTGTCACTATTAACTAAAAGAACAGCTTCCTTCCCTTTTGTCGCTTTCTCCACTTATACCACTTAATTTCTCTTCAACATAACCTATCATGTGTTTATTTTATGTTTCTTTGTTGTCTATCACTTGAACGTAAGGTCCTTGAAGGCAAGGACTTTGTCTTATTCACAACTGAATCCCTGATGACTAGACTAGTGCATGGAATATAATAAGCACTTAATATTTGTTGAAGGAATGAACAAACCCAGATCACCTCATTCTTGGTCCAGAACTCTCTCCACCCCAGAAAAGCCAGAGCAGGAGGATAGTAAAAAAGGGGTTGGCTCAGGCTAAAAGGAGGTAGTGTTGCACCTTTGTGAAAGACATAGCAAGCACTCTGACCCAGGCCTACCGTCTTGAGTCTGGTGTTTGTCAAGGGGTTCTCTGGGGTTCTCACAGAGTCCCAGGAGCATGGGAAGATCAGTAGGGGCAGCAATTGCCCCCACTTCAAAGTTCTTTGCCAATATTGGGACCATCTTTGTCCTTGAACCCAGTCACTTTGCCCACTCTTGGATCTGTCAGTCAACATTTATTGGGCACCAGCTGTATACCAGTCTCAGGATTGGGCACCCATCCCCAGAGAACCTTGTTAGCAAGGCGGACAAGCAAATACCCCTTGAGCACAAAGGGAAGAATTTAATAGTGAGAGAAGGAGTGGTGGAGTGGAGCATTTGGGGTGGGTGGCAATGATCTTGCCCAGGCTGGCAAAGGACAATAGGGAAGGTTTCAGAGGAGGATATTTGATCCAGTTCCTATAAGATGGGGCCAAGGGAGATAGAGATAAGAGACTCAGCATTGCCAGCAGAGAGAATAAATTGTGCAAAATGTTCAGTAGAACTGAAGAAGTCTGGGCCCAGAGTGCGGCTGGACAAAAGTGAAGCTGAAAAGAGAGGTTGGAATCATATGCTGAAGGGCCTTGAACACCAGGCTAAGGGGCTTGAGCTTCATCCTGTTGGCAGTGGGCATTGTTACAGCATTTTGAGCAGAGATGATTTGGTCAGGTTTGCATTTTAGGTTTGCCTTGGCCATCATGTGCAGTGGTTTGGAGTGGCAGGTGGGGAGTCGAGGATATAAGTTAGGAGATGATGGAGGTGTCTGGGTCAGAGACAATGGTGGCCAGGGCCAGGGCATAACAGTGGGTATATAGATGGGAAGGGACAGATTCAAGAGCTATTTAGGAAGCAGAACCTATATACTCAGTGGGAAGGCAAACAAGGCTGCAGGGTTGGCCCTAGATTCCACAGCTGAAACGCAGGGGATATGGGGTGGGGAGCAGTGATATGGCCCCCCGGACCATTCCAGGCTCATTTTATGCCCCTCTCCGCTCACCTGAGCTGCATTGACCTGTTTCCTGGATGCAAGCTTCTTCCTGCCTCAGGGCTCTCTCACATTCTGTTTCCTTTGCCAGCAACATTATTCCACTCTGCCCCTTGGTCTTCTTGGATCCTCCCAAAGCACCAACCTCGTCCCATTCATGGGACTTATTCCAGTGGTGATGATCCAGTTCTGCTGCTCATTTGGTACCAGTCACCCATTCAACCACAAATTCCTAAGGGCAGGAACTGTGTCTGACTTATTCACTGCTATATTAAAACGCATTGAGCTTGGCACCTGGCTGCCCATTAAACTCTCGTTGAATGAATGAATTCTGAATTAATGAATGAGGTTTCCTTGGATACATTGATATCCACAGGGGTGCTATCCAATACCAGTCATATATAGAAGTAAGGCTGATACTTCAGTGGGAGAGCAGATTAGAAAGTTTGTTACTATGGGTGAATCTAGGAAGTGTTTGTCTAAGGAAAGAGACATTGGGCAGGGGGGAATGGAAGGTGAGCTCTGCACTTCACAGGCTGCCCTTATTTTACTCTGGACTTTGAAGGATGCAGAATTTGGGCTTCCTGGTCCCTTGAAGCAGCTAGAACCATCGGCAGCTATTCCTGCCACATTGGTCTAAAGTTCAAAACAAGGGAAGTGACAAACTCCTTTTCTCCCCTCAGTCCCCTTCTCACTCTAACCTAGGACACTGCCAGACAAACTGGGGACCAGATGAGAAATGCAGAGAGGCCCAGGAGTTTCACCATATGTAAGAGTCGGGGCAGGCAAGGGGTTGGATCTGCTCAGCCTGGAGGTGCTTACCTGGGAGGCTAGAGACAGAGCTGGGAGCTCCTAGGGAGTCTCACGGAAGCAAACCTCTTGTGTGAGGAAGGACTGTGTTCAAAGCCATCTAACCATGAAACTGGTAGGTTGTAAGCTCTCCATCACTGGAGGATGAATGACTTCCTGGTGGGGCTGCTATGGGAAGGTCTAAGTGGAAGATGAGTGACAGGACCTAGACGACCTTTAAATTTCCCCTTTCTTTATGAGATGATGTTCTTGCTTTAGGCCAGGAAGCCATCTTTAAATATTTGCTCTGCCTGGCTAAGCAATGGAAGGAGAGCCACTATCTGACTCAGAGGCATCTGCGGGCTATGCAGTTCCTGAGGAGGGGCAGAAGGATCCTGAAGCTGAGTCATGGACGTCAGATTGGGCTGGGCTGCAGATCTCGGGCTTCTATAAATCTGTAGGGGCGACTGGCTACCTGGGGCCCCCAAAGGGGTTATTCTTGAACAAGAATCCTTCCCATTGACTTATTTAACTATTTTTACAACTTATCTCTAAGCTTGAAATCTTTCAAAATAAAAGTATTTTTAAAAAAACACTGAAATTTTGATTCAAATATTTTTGAGTGAGGTCCAGCATCTGTAGTTTTAAATTCTCCCCTGGGAAATCTAATCTGCAGATGGAGCTGAAAATCATTGATGTGAATGAATTAGAGAAATACATATATAAATAAAATGTTGTTATTCTTTTAATAAATCAGAAATTCTTTGAAAGCAGATAACCAAATATTCATGTATATTATATAAATATGGGGTAGTTTCAATTTATTTATTTATTTATTTATTTATTTATTTATTTATTTTAGGCGAGGCAGCCCTTGGTTAACCTCACAGATTGCAAGGAACTTGTCCGCTTACAATCCCTTATTTTTTATTTTTTACTCCTACAGCACCTGGTCTTCCGAGGTGGTCTCCCATCCAAGTACTAACCAGGCCCGACCCTGCTTAGCTTCCAAGATCAGATGGGATCGGGCTCGTTCAGGGTAGCATGGCCGTAGACTGGGGTAATTTTAGATATCGATTTTTCTTAAAAAGAATTTTGTCTACATTTAACCCATTAAAATGCAAATAGACAAATAATACATGCGAAGCATGAGGGCATCTTCTTTACAATGTTTTATTTTGCCCCTTTCCCCCTTCTGTCAGCTGTGCCCTCTTTGTGGTGCAAAAAACCAAACAAACAAACAAGAAAAATAAAATATTTCCATGTACATTTATACCTCATTTCATACTCAGCAAAATGTTTTCCTATCTGCTATCACCACTCGCATCTTCTCAGCAGCTCTATGAGGGAGACAGAGACAGAATTATCCTCATTTTGTGCATGGGTAACTTAGGCCCAGTTAAGAAAAGTTGCTTTTCTGAGGTTGGCGGAAGCACAGAGAAAGGAATCCATGACTCCAGCCCCCTTTCTCTGTCTCTTGCCACCTGCCAGTTCTTCTTCTTATTATTTATTTCTGATTTTCCTCTTTTTTCCTCTCTCTCTCTGACTTGGTTTCTGTTTTTCTCTTTCTGCTTCAATTTCCCTCTGCCTCTTGTTCCAGCCCTCAGACTGGCATCAGATTTGCAAGCTGCACAATTTTCCTTACTCTGGAAATCTGACAGGCCCACGGGCACAGCCCCGTGCCACAAGAGAGCTCAGTACCTCTGCCCAGAGCAAGCCCTTTCCGGATGCCAGAGTGCAGAGATTAACTGGATGAGGATCCTAGCCTTGCCATCTGGCCCCAGATAAGATAAGAGTAGGGATGGGCATTATAAACAGACCCCTATCCTTCCCATGGCCTAGGCCTCAGCTAGCTGAGGCCACGTCAGTCCAGGACCAGCATGGCCATCCGCCTGTGGGTGGTCACTTTGGCTTTGGCTGCCCTCCTCATTGTGGACAGGGGTAAGTGGGCAGAGCCTGGATTCTCTGTGGTTTGGTGTTGGCAGGTGAGCTTGGGTTGCGGGTAGAGGCAGGGCCTGGAGCACTCTGAGTTCTCAGTTTTCTGCATATACCTTCTTTCTGCACCCCTCCATTATAGTGGGGAAATCCCTGGGCTAAGAGAAGGGAAATCTGGGTTCAAAAATGACCTAGAATTGTAAAAATCCCCTCTCCTCTTGGGGCCTCCTTTTGTCCGTAAGTGGGAGGTTATTCTAGTTCAAAGCTGCATAGAGCAACTACTAAGCTAAGGAATCAGGGAGGCAGAAGGGAACAGGCCTACCTCAGAGGAGATAGGAAAGGCTGCAGGTGGTGGGTGCTGAAGGAAGCCTGCTCCAGGTCCTCTGAGCTCCTGTCTGCTCTGACTGGCTACGGCCAGGGGACTGAGAGCAACCATGTGAACATGTGGGAACCCTCTTCCTGGGAGCACTTGCACTGGGCTGAACACATGTAGCTGGAATGGGGCCTCCTCAGGGCCTGGGGCACTTTTGCAGTCTTACACTTGCTGTGTATCAGGCATTTTTCTGGGCCCTGAAGGCCTATCAGTGAGCAAAACAAAAAAGGACTTCCCTGATGGAGCTTTAATCTAATAGGGTAGGAGGGACTGGAATTGACAATAAACAAGATAAGTGTAATGTACATTAAACAGTGTGTTAGAAGGTAGTAAAAGCTAATGAAAAAGAATATGGGCAAGGGTGATAGGGATTGAGACAGTGTTGCAATGACAAATCAGGGGAGTTCTCCCTCAGAGGCTCGTGTTTGAGCAAAGCTTGAAGGAGGTGAGGGAGTGAGCCATATGGATATCTGGGAGAATATTCCAGGCGGAGGAAATAGGCAGTGCAAAGGCCCTGAGGTTGGAGCATATCTGGAGTGTTTGTGGTATAGCAAGGAGGCCAGTGCGGCTGGAGGGGAGTGAGAGGCAGGATTCAGAGTGATGGGAAGGGAGATAATAGAGGCAACTGGGAACTATACTGAGAAAGGCCTTGAAGGCCAAAGTAAACTTGGTTTTTCCTCTGAGTGAAATGGGAGGCACTGAAGGTTTTTGAGCAGTTACATGGTAAAAGAATTGCTCTGGCTGTTGTTGAAAACAGACTAAAGGGGAAGCAGGGATACTATTTAGGACCCACCTAGACAAAGCTGTGATATTACAGAACAAGGCCCAGGAAGACATCAAGGCCATTGAGCTCATGGCCAGTCAAACACACATTTCCCCAGTTGAAGATATAGACCCAGAGGCTGGGACCACAGAAAGTGGGTCTGGGGGCTCTGGCCCAGCACAGCCTGCTTACTCTCAGGCTAGCTTTCCTTCCCTAAGTACTTCTCCTGTTGAGAATACTGAGGAGGCCTGCCCTGGAGAGAGTCCTTGTGCCCATTTCAGATTCCTGCCTTCGCTGAGTGAGGAGGGGACACCAAGGTCAAGTGCAGTCTGAGGGGTAAATACAACTTATTCCCACATCCTCCAGGAAGAAACTCTTGACACCACAGAGTTCTGAACTCCTCCTCAAAATGCACTTTAATGGTAAATTCTTGAACATTTGCTGTGTGGGGAGCACTGCCACATGGGGGCAGACAAGGGAGCCCCAAGGAGCTCAGGTCCATATGGAGGCAGGAGTGACCCAGTGAGGGAGACAGAATGTGGTGGCATGAAAGCAGCTGCTATGGTCTGAATGTTTGTGGCCCCCAACATTCATATGTTAAAATCCTAACCCCCAAGGTGAAGATTGGGAGGTGGGATGTTTGGGAAGTGATTAGGTCATGAAGTCAAAGCCTCATGGGATTTGTACCCTCATAAAAGAGGCCCCAGAGAGTTCTCAAGCCCATTCCACCAGTGAGGACATAGTACGAAGGCACAGGCTATGAACCTTGCCAGACACTAAATCTGCTGGCACCATGATCTTGGATTTCCCAGCCCCCAGAACTATGAGAAATAAATGTTGTTTATAAGCTACATAGTTTATGATATTTTTGTTATAGCAGCCCAAACAGACTAAAACAGAAACCTAAATCTGGGTCTGCTCAAGAAACTCTGGGGGATATCAGGAAATCTGGGATGTGGCATCTGAGCCTTGAAAGCAAGGTATGAATCAATAGGAAGAGAACAGGAATAAAGACATTCCAGGCAGAGGGAATAGTATGAGCCAAAGTAGAGCCTCTTCTGGGAAGAGTAGGCAGAGAGGAATAACTGGGGTGTAGGGACATGAAGAGGTGTACAAGGAAGTGAGTCCAGGAGGAAGTTTGGGATCAGTTCATGCAATGCCCTAAACATAAAATGAAGGAACTCAGTGATCATGACAGAGATCCATGGAAGGGCTTTATATCTTTTCAATGTTTTTTTTGTCCCCTAACAGTTACATACCATGAAATGCACAAATCTTATCAATGAATCTTATTTAATGAGTTTTGATAGTGCATATATCTGTATAACTCAGACCTCTATCAAGATATAGAATATTTCCATCGCCCCAGAAATTTCCTCTTCAGTCAATCCCTTCCCCCAACCCACCCCTAGAGGAAACCACTGCTCTTTGTTTCACATTTGGACTTTTCTAGAATGTCACATAGAAAATTGCATTTATCCCCAGGATGCCCTTGATCTTGACCTGCACACAGTACATAGTTTTTTGCGTCTGGCTTCTTTGGCTCAGCTTCTTTTGAGATTCAGCCATGTTGGTGCATCATCAGTTGTTTGCTCATTTTTATTGCTGAGTTGTATCCCACTGTATATGTGTAACATAGTTTATCCATTCTCCTGTTGAAGGACATCTGGTAATTTCCAGTTTTGGCAACTATGACATAGAAGGGTTTTGAACAGTGTGGAGACAAGGCTCAATTTGCATTTCGATGTCCCAATACCGGGACACCAGAGGTCACTTAGCTTCAGTTCCTTTCTCTCTCTCTACCTTGGAAATCTCTTATAGTAGCATTCCCAGGAAAAACTAAAACCATAGTGATGGAGAGAACTCCACTTCTGGAGATAGCCCCCTTCATTGAGGCATAGCTCCCACTGAGAAAAAACTCCAAAACCCAAACCTGCCCTTCTGAAGCCTTCTCGTACAGATGGGGTCTGCTCTCTGAGGTTAGGAAGAGCTCATCTCTCCCTTGGCCCCAAGACAGCCCTTCAGAGACTTCAAGAAGTATTCACCCTTCTCCAATTTACCTAGACACCTTTCCTTCCTCCTGTGGTGTTAGATACAGCTCCTGTTCCCTCATTCACCTGTCAAACTTGTCAGTCACATCACAGTGTTCTCAGGTCCTGTAAGCAGTTCAGCCAGATCTTGAGGGACCCTGGGCACACCTGTGTGTGTGGAAAGAGCCAAGCTGAGGAGTGACGACCATTGTGCAAATCCCAGCTCTGCTCTTAACAAACTGTGTTGCTTTGCCTGAGCCTTTCATAGGTTGGTCAAGTTCCCCAGGAAACAGACTCAGATCTGCATGCAGTTTATGGGGGAGTGCTGATGGGGATAATACCTGTGAAGGATGAGGAATTGACTGTGATGCAGTGCAACAGAGGCCTCTGATGATACTATGGGGAGCTTTGGAGCTGGGGTGGCCTTCCGACATTGTTCTGAACAGAGAAGAGGGCTTTGGGCCATGGTACCCACATCAACCTGTCATTGGATATGGGCTGTTCCTAGGTAGGGGATGTGACTGACCTTGGGCAAGGTAGCTCTGTTCTCTGGGGTTAATTCTGAGGAAGGGACTCACTATGAGTGGCTAATACTCTTGGCAACTGAGGAAATGAATGCCTCAGTCCTGCAAGTGGGCTCTAGGTAACAGATCACAGCATCCACTACTGTCTCTTTTCCTGTTACATAGTAATGAGAGAGGTGTGAAGAGTAGTAAGATCGTGTATTCTCAATGTCTGGCACACAGTAACTGAATTATTTTTATTATTACATGAGACATAATAATTCCAGTGGAATTTGACTAATAAGGAATAGGCTGGACTGTCACATCCCTAATTCTAGACTTTCTGTCTCTGTTCATGTAACCCAAGGTTACAACAGCTTTCTGGGAGCCCGCCTTTCTGGTGACTCGCTACATTTCCTTGAGGAATTCCAGATTGTGTAGTGTCTGGAAGAAGTCGTCCTCAGACCACCGGACCTGGGGCCTAGAGCTAACATCACCTAATTCTTGCTGTTTTGCCTTTCAGAAGTGCCAGTGTCAGCAGGAAAGTTCATCTTCTCAAGAATGGTAAGGCAGCCGCTTGCAGTTCTGGCTTTCCCTCTGCAGAGGGAGCCCTCCCATCCATGCTGGGAAATAAGCATTTTCCTTTACACTGCTCCTATGGCTCCATGGTGGCCAGGGTGGCCTCCTGAGCCTGTGTATTTCTAAGGCTAGTCCTTCCAGGCTGAGCAGGCCCAGGTCTGAAAGTCTCAAACCTGACATCAAGGCCCTTGAGAGATCTGTCCCAATCTGGCCTCCAAGGCCCCTGCCAACAGTGAGATTCCCCCTACCCAAACTGAGCAGAACCAAGGGCACTCTGCTTTGTATAATACAGGACAGGCCACAGAGTTCCGGCCAAAGGAGTGACCTGGAACATTAAATGGCCCTGTGGAGATACCAGCCTCCCCACCTACACCCCAACATCTATCCCTTCACTCTGGAGCACAGACACCAAGTTATCCATGAACACTGATTCCATCTTGACCCTGGGTCTGATGTCCCCAGGGATTCCAAGGCAGTGGTGGTGGCCTCCTTGAGACCCTCAACCTACCCTTCAGATATGTGAGTGAGAGACTCAAAGCCACCTTTCCAACTAGAAGCTTCACGATTTTCACCATCAGCCCATCAGAACCCAGCCCCACTTACTCTATGCCAGACAAAGAGCCAAATACTGTACATATATTATTTCAATTAACTCTATGTGAAAATACTTTTAGAGTGTTTGCAGATGAGAAAACTGAGGCTTGGAGAGTGGACATAGCTCACCCAAGTTTACACAGCTAATTGGTGCCAAACTCGGGTCTCTTGGGCCTGAAGCCTTCACTGCTACATCGTACTGCCTCCCTCCCCCGTCCCTTTCCCAGGCCCTGATCCCATCCTCAACTAGTTCTGAGCCTGACCTCAGGCCTGGCCCAAAACCTTTTGAGGCTGAGCCTCAATTAAGTCCTAAGCCCTGTCTCATTCCTCTCGCCTTCCCACACTGGGGGCCTGATAGGTTATATAAGCCAATGTGAGTTCAGGAGCCCCAGGGGAGGAGGGGCCTCCTGGGAATTAAGATGCCAGCAGCAGGGGTTCCAATTAGACTATGTGAGGAATATATGAACTCGTCCCCAGACGCTTAAGGGCACACACTCACTCCACGCACATAAACACATGCATACTTGGAAGCCTGTATACTTGGACTCAGTAGACACAGGTACACACTAATGTACACACAGTCACAGCCACACACATGGTCATGCATGCACACACAAATAAACATGCCAAGGGGCCCTGAGTGGTTGGTTTCATGCTCCCTGGACCCACACTGGCTCTTCCATGAATCCTGAATCTGGCTCCTCCATGGCACCCCTCTGGCTCTAAGCAGAGCCCCTAGGTTCTTCCTCCCTGCCTCTGAATCCCTGAGTGCCCTCCCTCCCTTCTTCTAGCCCATCTGTGAGCATATGGCAGAGTCTCCGGACTGTTCTCAGATGTCCAACGTGGTCTGCGGCACAGACGGGGTCACATATAACAGCGAATGCCAGCTCTGCTTGGCCCGGATGTAAGTCCACTCTGCTTGCTGGGATGGGCCCTATCTCTGGTGCATACAAGTCTGAAAGAAACGAGACTTGATCTGCATCTCCTTTCATATACACTTGACTGGAAAAGAGTATTCCAACATTCACCCCTAACAGAATGAGCAAAGGACATAATTCATGCACACAGCTCCAAGCAGAAAACCACAGCTGATTAAGAGGTTAAGGGTAAGGGCGGAAACCCTGGGTTTGATTCCTTGTTCTGCCCCTGACCTCATTTGTTCATTTATTCTTCTAGCCAACAATTATTTATTGAGCACCTACTATGTTCTAGGCACTTGGGATACAAGAGGGCATAATAAGCTAGATAGCATCACTGGCTTCCTGGGGCATAAGGTCAGTTTAAGGGGAAAGCCAAGCTAATAGTTAGCCAATTGCAGCATAGAATGCTAAAGGCTCCAATGGGAGTGCACAGCGTTCTGTAGATGCAGAGCAAGGGCAGGGAATACTTCCCCAAGGAGGGGACACCTCAGCTCAGCTCTGAGGGTAAGTAGAAATTAGCTAGGAAAACGAAGAAATAAAGGAAGGTAATGCCAAGCAGTAAAATGAGTTTAGAAAGGTCTAGGAGGGAAAGAAATTTTGTATTTGAGGCACTATAAAAAGTTGGATATGCTGGAGCATAAAGTTTAAAGAATAGGGGAGAGGCAAGAAATGAGTCTAGAGAGGTGGGCAGAGCCAGAATATGACCTTGGTATGTCCGATCACTCATTTGGTCTCATGTCTTCATTAATAAGACCCTTGAGCCAGGCAGAGCTAAGTGAGATCATGGAAGAGGAGAAAGTTTTTAGAAGCTGCAGTGCTCTATACAGATATGCAGAAGAGCAGCAGGGCAGTCCTAATTTAAAGATCATGATTACTAAACACTCATGGTTATAAGAGGGAGAAATGACAGCCTGTGAGATTGGATGTGAGGGGTGAGGGGGTACAGGGAGGAGGCAAAAGCAACATGCTGGTTTCTAACTTGTGGCTTTGGGCAGTTGGTGGTGCCATGTGCCAAGAGGGATGGGGGATATAGCAGGTTCGTGGGGCAATGATGTTTGTGGACAGTTGAGCCTCTGGGACATCCCAGTTGAGGTATGCCTAGAGTTCAGCACAGAGGTCTGGGCCGGAGATAGATTTGCTGCCTGAATCAGCATGCATTAGTTGAAACTCCAAGAAGCTGAAATCTCCCAGGGGGAGGTTGTATAAGAGGGAAAAGCTATAGGATGTGTTCAGGGACCCCTGGGACCTGCCCTGTACCATAAACTGAGTGGGTGGGTAGGGTTCAGCAGTGTGTCTGGGTGGACTGCACCAGGGTCCCTGAAGGGTATGTGTCAGTTCCTGAGGAGGTGGCCTCACCCCTGTTTCCTGTGATCCTAGAAAAACCAAACAAGACATCCAGATTGTGAAGGATGGCAAATGCTGATCCCACAGGAGCCTCTTATGCCATGACGCTTCAGGATGGAGGACAGTGGTGGAAGTGGAGAGGATGTGACATGAAATAAAAGATCCAGCCTAACCCAGTCAAGTGGGCCAGTGTCTTTGGGGACTCTGGGGAGGCAGTTGTGGGAGCAGTGGGGGATCTTGCCCTGTCCTCCCTACTCTGAAACTGATATCCCCTCCATTGCTCTGGTGCTCCTCAATCCTGTCACATGCCTCATAGATATCCCAGGTATTTTTTCCCACTTTTTGAGAGGCCGGCCCCTGGCCCTAGGACTCTCTCTGCCCAGTGCTCCTGTCTGTCCCAGCCTGGCCTGTCGTTGAGGCCAAGAACTTAGGTGAGATCTATACCCTCCGCCAATGTCAGGGTGCATGGACAAGCTTCGGAAGCCTTGTTGAGGGTTCCACAACCCCTCATGGCTTTCTCCCTAGGTAAACCAGCACCCCAGTGTCTGTCTCTCTGTCTCTCTCTGTCTCTCTGTCTCTCTCTCTACATATATTATTACTATATTGATTATTACACACACACACACAAACACACCACAGCTGATATTCAGGTGGTATACATGGTACAACTGAACTACTTGTTAAAATATTGAACTAGGTCTATATAATTGAGACAGGTGCTGCCCCAAGCCTTTGATGTCCCCCTGCACCCTGGCCACCCTCAGCATGATGACTCCAGACCTTGCTCTGCTCTTTTGGTCAACATCCACTCTGATGCGTTGTTAAATATGTTGACATTAAACACAACCCCAGGTACACATAGCACACATACACTCATACAATGACCCGCAGGAACATACAACATTCAGAAATCTCAAGAGGCTCCAGCCTGTGGTACACATCAAACACCTTCTCTTTAGGCCAAAGCCCATAGGAGAAACCTCTTGATAATGGTGTGCTGGGGAGCAGTGTAGAGAGGGGCCTGGCCAGGTGGGAGAAATTTCACATGGACTTGAATTCCTGCTCTAGGGTGGACAGATAACATAGAAAATGCTCTGTGGGAAAACACACACACTAAGGACTGGGAGGAAAGTCAGGGCAGGGGAGGCAGGAGCCAACATTCCCTGAGCCACAGAAATGGAAACCTAAGTAGTAATTGACGCTGATAGAGTCATCACTATTATGGGCCCTTCTACCACTACTGATAGAAACTCCTGTTTCCCACCTGAGTATGAATAATATAGGATTAAGTTTGGCCCCGAGAAACCAAAAAGCCAAAATAACAGTGGCTTAAACAGAAGTTTTTCTCTCACATAGATCTATGTAGTATGCCCAACTCCATGCTCCTTTTATATTGTTACTCTGACATTCACATCAGTTTCCATCTCAAGGTCCAATACAGCTGCTCCAAATCCAGCCATCATGTCTGCATTCCGGCCCACAGAGAAAAGGACACACTACTGAAGATGCTTCCTATAAGATGTATACATCGTTTACATCCCATTGGCTAAAATGTAGTCTCTTGTCCATGCTAGCACAAGGAGACTGGGAAATAGAGTTTTTAGCTGGTTGGCCATGTGCTAAGCTGCAAATTAGTTCATTTATTGTAGGAGAGTGTATATTTGTGACATCTAAAAGTCTCTGCTCTAAGTGAGATGCCCCTCTTTCATTCAAGTGGCACAGCTCGGCCAACCTTGTCCCTAGTGAAGACCTTCCAAGTTTTCACTCACATGATGAGGAATCACAAAGATTATACCTGAGCAATGTACCAGGCACCAAGGTGGAAAAAATACCTAATTCCCCACTTTGGAAACTGTGGCCCTATCTCTGGGAACCGCCCTGAAACATAAGTGTGGGCTCCTAAAGGCCCTATCAATGGCACATGACCCTGCTGCCCTGGCCATTGCAGATCTGGCCAAAAGATTCTTCTGGATTTTTCAAATTGGAAACCAGGATACAGAGGCAGTTCCTCTCTAGCAATGAAGTTATAAAATGTGCAAAGTAGGAGCTGCTGGCAGCCATGTTTCCTACTTTGTGGAAGAAGCAAGATTGAGGGAATGATGCTGACATACACAGCTGACCTTGAACTTTCCCGAGTTACAAGAGATAACCTGACATCCTGCCAATAAATTTTCCATTTCAACAATCTCTTTGAAATTTCCGGTACTTTCAACTAAAAGAGGACTACTTCCAGACAAAGAAGGGCTTCTCAGATGAGTTAACCTTTAAATTGTGCCTTGGAGAATAATTAGAAATCATTGACCAAACAGAAAATATATGTGAGAATCTTCCTGCTCTGTGAGGCTGAAGGAAGTTTGTGGGATCAGAGCCCCATTTGTTCCCCCGCAATAGGACTGATTATGTCCCAGGAAAGCAAGCAAGTGAGAAGAGATGTTCTCTCCCTGTTCACAGGCATAGGTACCCTGTGGATGGGCAGGTCTGCATGTGTGGGCCAGGTACACAGGCCTCAGTCACCATCCTGCACATCTGTTGCATAGCCCACACCTTATGGCCTCTTTTTCAACCCTTAAATAAGACAATGGCTATTGATGCTATAAATCCCAATGCTGATGGAGCTTCAGTGGCCGAGTGGATTTTCACTATTGATGTGTGCATTCAACATTCATTCGTTCTCCAAAAATTTATTGAGCATCTACTATAAACCAGACAATGTGCTTCAAAAAGATGCTATTAACAAAACAAAGTAGCTCTTTAACCCAAGGAATTTACATACAGTCCAGTGTTAAAGGCAAATATTAAATAAAATAATCCCATAAAGAAATCATCACAGACTATGATACATGCTGCAAAAGAAAAGTTATGGCAAGCTGTGAGAGGGGACTTGATATGTTCTCAGACAGTAGGTAAGGTTTCTCCAAGGAAGAGAGGTTTAAGTTCTGAAGGATGAGCAGGAGTTACCTAGGAAAGGGGTGAGAGTGGAGGAAGGGTGGTGAGGAGCTGTCCAAGAAGACCAGAGTGTGTAAACAGCCCAGGATAAAAGAGGGTAGAGAGCATATGAGGACCTGAATGAAGACCAGAGCAGCTGATCACAAACAGCAAACAGAAGAGTGGCCTGAGATGAGCTAAAAGAGGGTGTAGGGTAAGGATTTTGGCCTTTATCCTAAGAAAAATTGGAAGCCATTGGAGATTTTTAAGCAAGGGAGTGACATAAGATTTGTACTTAATAATCACTCAAGATGCTCTGTGGAGAATGAACTGGAGAGGACCAGAGAGGAAGTGGAGAGACCAATATGGGAGACAGAGGGAGAGGAAGAGAGAAAATGAGAACACATAACCCTGTGTTGGCTGGGAGGCAGGACTGTAGAGATTAAGAGCATGGGCTCTGGATCAAACTGCCCAGACTGGTGTTCTGGCTTTGCTACTTACTCTACGACCTTGAGCAAATTATCTAAGCTCTCTCAGTTTCCTCATCTCTAAAATGGGATAGTATCTGTCTACCTCCTAGGTTGTATGAGAATTAAACAACTAATACATCTAAACTACTTAAAAGTTATCTGGAACACAGTGACTTTTCATTAAATGCTGTGTCAAACAGGTACCACATAAAAACAGATAACTACCAAACTGCTCTAATTATAGTCGGGGGTAGGATCGGCTGGGCCCTGAGCCTCATGCACTTCTCTATCCCTACCACAGCCTTCTCCTAGGTCCCACCCACGCAGTCCTAAATTCCTGGGGATTCAGTGATGCCCTCTCTGCCAAATAAGGTTGGCTTCAGAGTGGCCTGTCAGGAACTTGTCTCCTGGGCACTGTGTGAAAAAAATGGGGTGACAACAGCTGACCATTTAAAAAATTCTAGCACACAGGGCCACTCTCAACTTTATTAAAATTATGACTAGAACCAGAGACTTTTGCTTCTCATACTTCAAAGAAAAGTTTAAACACTCTTCTGCTTGATTTGTATACAAACTGTTTTTTAAATAACAATGAGTGGGGGTGGGGTGGGTAAGGAGAGTGAGGCCACAAGACAGCCTTGAAGGAAATATAATCACAGAAGGCTACTGCTAACAGAAATGCCTTTGAAGGAACTCTTGAGAAGTTTACAGTTGCCTGTCTTACTCACTCTGGCTCCCCTCTCTTCCCTTCCTGAGCCATGGTTCTGACCTGGTTTCAAGTAGAGATTCAGTCAACACTGGGTTCCAACCTTCCACAGATTTGCTTAGGCACAAGAACGTCCATGCATCAGCCACAGGCCCCACCCCAGGAATAAACCCCTAGAGATCTCCTGGCCTGTGGCTGGGCAGGGTTATTGGGAGGTGAGGACAGGGTCTGTGAACCAATAACCCAGCCAACTACTCCAGAATTAGGTCACGACGAGGGATACTTGGACTACCTTTGTGCCAAACACCAGTTCCGAGCCATTCCCAACACTCCTGACCAGATGCAACCTCCAGTGATTCAGGTTTACAGCTATGGGGCTACAGGATCACAAAAGCACAAACGCCTCAGGTATCTGAAGACCAAGGTGGCCTATATACCCGAACTACTTCAGGATGAATGAGAGCTCTCACCAATCTAAAGAAAGTACCCAAAAGTCAAAAGAGCTGAGAAGACTTGGGCAGGGTAGGCCATCCCCAGATAAGGTGGGCTGCTGGATAGCACAGCCGCACAGAGACAGATGAGAAAACAGACAGGAGCTCTACTTAAGATTGTAAAGACAATACTTGTTCATTGAGAACAGGTGTAGGAGAAAGAAAACTGGTAATTGGCCAATTGTCCCCAGCAGCTCTAGAGAAATCCGGTATCTTCTGTTCCAGAGAGGGCAGAGCTGGTAGTGCTGTTCGTCAAGGCAGTACAGCCTCTCTCTCTCCACCTCACCTCATTCGGCCAGGGCCAAGTTTGTAGACTGCAGGCGCTCTGTCTCCTGGCAGATGTTCTGCTCCACTGTGTCGCACTCAGCTAGAAAAGCCTAAAGATAAATGTAGTGTGGTGAGGGCCCCTCCAGGGCTAGCCAACTCCTGCTCATGCAAGGCTCTGTGTTCAGCCATTCTGGGGAACCCATGGGTGACTAAGGCTAAAACAGGCTGTGCAGGGATGGCCTGGGCTCCAAAGTAAGGAGAGGGAGGTAGAGGAAAGCATAGGACCAGGATTTCTGACAATGCTGTAGGCCCACAACCCCCAGAAGGATGGTGAGGACAGGAAGCCTTGCCACTGCAATTCCACAATTTCAGTGTGGCACTGTACATAGAAATGGTGCCTCCTGGAATTGTGATCTTCCAGTGATCTTCCTTCCCAATTAGTTTATATTCATATATATAATTATAACAACATGAAAGAAACAATTCTCTAATGTTCTGGGTTCATGCTGACCAATAACCAAAAAAAGCCACACACACTTCTACTATATCCTACTTTGAACAGATAAATACACATACCAACTCATTATACTTTGTAACACTTATCACACAACTCACCTGAACCCTTTTCACCAAACCTTTCCTTTTCAATCTACTGTCTTTGAAATTTTCTGGCAGAATCTATGGAAGAATAAGTTGACACATAAATAATCTTCAGTGAAAATGGCTTAAGAACACATCAGAAATACCCACAGTACACAAAAGTCACAGGTCACCAATGTGAATGAGACATGTATTTTTAGAAATCATTTCTCTGGGTCTGTATCCTCCATGGCCCTTCCATGGCTCTCACCCTATAAAAGCTCCCTTGTTCTCAATGTCTAGGCCATAGGAACTGATCTGTAACAGTCTGTCCTTTCACTGTTTCCTATGTATGGATACTATATCCTAGACAGGCATAAGTTCACTATTGTAGAAAAAGCAACTTCTGCTGCTTCTTTACATCCCCCCTCACCCACCGCTGAATCCCAAACAGAATAATTCATCCTCAAGAATGAGGTATCATGAGACAACATGGCTGGACCTTGAGGGTATTATGCTAAGTGAAATAAGTCAGACAGAGAAAGACAAATACCACATGATTTCACTTATATGTGGAATCTAAAGAACAAATTAAACAAATAAAATAGAAATAGAGTCAGATATAGAGAACTGATGGTTGCCAGATGGAAGCCGGGTTGAGAGGCTGGGTGAAAAAGGTGAAGAAATTAAGTACTAACTGGTAGCTACATAGTTATGTCAAGTGAGTACTAGACTTACCAAGGGGATAAGTTCATAAACTATATCAAATGTCTAACCACTATGCTGTACACTTGAAACAAATATAAAATATTGAATGTCAACTATAATTGAAAAAAAAGAAGCTGGTGTAACTTGTCAAATGATTTAGGAGTGAAGACACTGATATAACCAACCGGATATAAATCGACTTTAGGTAATAAGTAGCTTTAGGTAATAAGACTTTAAATAAAAAGACTTTAGGTGATAAGCAGAAAAAAAAAAGGGAATATGGCCTCAGTGATTCCCAACAGCCTCACAAGAGCTAGGTCTGACTGCATTCTGTACAGGAAATGAGCTTAGTGGAATATCAGTCACATGGATATCAGGAAAGTGAAGCCCTGTGTTTCTCTGACCATGAGACCATGGACCATTTGGATCTCAACTTCATGACGATTAGATGCTACTAGCGTACATAAACAAAAAAGATAAAAGCCCTATGTTGGTGGGATGTGAGTGCCTAGAAATCAGGAAATGTCTTCAATAAGGGTGAGTTACTGAAAGCAAGAAACTGACAGAAATATAGTCAAAGGAAACTAGTTCTCAGTTGAATATTCACTTACTAGTGTGTCAATCTCCTCCAAGATCTTCATAAACTGCTCGATTGTGGCTTTTACTCTCTTATCAAGTTTACAGAGAGCTTCAGCTTGCAAATCCTTGGCCAGAAAACCCTGTGAAAGAATAATGCAGTCTTGCAAGGTTTCCTGGAGGCTGATGGAAAACTCCAAGCCAAGCCAAGCCACTGATGAAGCAACCACACCCTGAATTCACATTCTCCACAACAGGCTGGGCTAGATATCAGACCCACAATTTCATCTCTTGGGGAAAAAAAAACCCAAAAAACAGAAAAGCTGGCCTTGGGTCACCCCAAGCACAGTAATAGGCCATTCTATCTCACGTGGCCCTCCTGAGATCTGGCTCTGGAGAAGCCAGAAGCATATACCTACACACATAAGGCAGATGTTAACAGCACGGGATTTAGAGTTTGACAGGTCTGGGCTTAAATTCTGACTTCTATTTGCTGGCTTATGATCTTGAACAAATTATTTAATCTATCTGTGCTTCAGTGTCCTCATTTTAAAAATGAAGATTATGATACCTACACCCCATAGCGTTACTATGAGGATAAAGGGGAATATATGTAGACCCTTAATATAATTTCTGACACAGACATGTGCTAACAAATAGCAGCACTTACATTATTTTTATCAAATTGTCTTGCTGTTTATTTGCATTGTTTGGCCAAATGACCAGTTAGCTGGTGACAACAGGGATCTCTGAGGATGTTTATCAAAGCCAGAGTTACAGACGCATATTTGACAATGTGTAGTAAACATTAGCCAGCAATTCCAACTCAAAGAATTTATTCTACCAAAAAAATTAGAAATAATCAAAGAAAAAAAGATTTATGTCCAAGGACATTCAAAGAAGCATTACACAAAATGGTAAAATAATGTTCAATAATGAACAATAGAGAATTGATTAGGTAAACCATGATACATTCATATACGATGAAATGTTATGCAAGTTTTGAAAAGTAAGATTTTTTTTTTTATTATGGAACACTTCACGAATTTACATATCATCCTTGCACAGGGGCCATGCTAACCTCTGTATCATTCCAATTTTAGTATGTGTGCTGCCAAAGCAAGCATAAGTATGATCGTTTTTAATGACAGGAAACCATTCAGTTTTTTAAATCTAATTAAAAAACAATCCACAAAGTGTACATAACATCATACCAATTTTTTTAGGATGGAAAAATAAATTTCAGTTTTTAGTAATGGTTATCTTTGAGTGGGGGCCTTATAGATAATTTTTATTTTCCATACTAGTGTTCATATGTTTTTATAAAAGTTATATATAATAATATGTATTACCTTTATAATTAAAACACAAACATACATCGATTAATGTTATAAAATGATAAGGTCAAAAAGAAATAAGTCGTTTGGGGCTGTTTCTAATCCTTACTTGGTTTCAGTACTCCATCCAATATAAGGAATTGAATTGGATGACCACCATGCTAAGATCATATTCAACTTGAACCTTCCAGGAATCAATAAAATGTTCTTTGCTTTGCTAAACACGTTATAACAACTAGACTGAGATAAGTTACTTATTCTTTTTCAAACACATGATCCTAGCATGGCAGGTGCTCTCCTAGGAGGACAAATGGATGCTGGCCAGGGTTTGAATATAATAATGATTAACACTTACAAAGCACTTAGCACGTCTCAGGCTCAAACTACATTATTTGTCACAACCACTCTAGGAGGGAGGTACCATTATTTTTCCTTTTTAACAGGTGAGGAACTTGAGACAAAGGCAGACTCGCCCACAGTGATAGAAAGGATAGAGCCAGGACCTGAACTCAAGGAGTCTGACTATAGAACCTACTCTCATAACCATACATTTGTATCTCTACAAAATTCTTAGAGAAGGTAAAAAGTCAATGTTCACAGAGAGTTACCTGCTGGATTCCAGTAAGCTCTTTATTCAACTCTTCCAGTTGGTTAGCTATCTTCTCCACAGACTTCTCCAATTCTTTCAGCTTCTTTAGTTCAACCTCTTCTTCTGGACTATTCTAAAATGTTTAAGAGTAAAATGAAGCTAATAATCATCAAGAACAATATCCTGTTCAGAAAAAAAATCTGACCACAATTGAGCTAAAATACTCACCTAGAAAAAAAGCTTTAACTCTGCTGCTTCTTGGAAAGCAAGCCAGAGGGTTAATATTAAGGTTTTCTATCTACAGAGACTCTAAAGAGAAGGTATTAGGTAAACATTCTTGTAAAAGCCCTGACAGCTTAGGATTCGCAGAATGGAGCCAGATTCAACTTCAGCCTGGAGCTGATCATCGATAACCAGACTAAAGCCTGAAGAATGAATAAGTAACAGTGTACATCTGTGAGATGTCCAGAATGGTGGGACAGGTGGAATTCTACTATCTTTTTAAATAGAATTCCAAAATGTCACCCACCAACTGAGCTTTCCCATTTAATGTGATGATGTTGATAATGATAAATGCTTTTATTAAGCCTTCCCTCTATGCCAGGACTATCCTAACCACTTTACCTGTATTATTGTTTTAAGCCTTACCACAAAAAAATGAGGTAGGTACTATTTTAGATGATGAAATTGAGGTTATTATAAGGTTATCTAAGATTACATAGCCCGAAAGAGGTGGAATTGAGATTTGAATCAGATAACCCAGAACAGCTCCAATCAGAGTTCCCATAGCTTCTTAAACCGCAACCTTTGGGTTCTGCCCATTGCCTATCACCATTCTCCTTGACCCTTGAGCAAGAAATCAGAATATTTCCCATTCTCTAACCTAAATAATTGGTAGGCAGGGCCAGCAGCTACCTACTTTTATATTATTCCAAATTGTTCATATTCTCCTTTGTGGCCAAATTCTAAGTGCCAGTCCCCTGGTAGTTCCAAGTCTGGAGTAGATTTTCTTTGCCTCTACTTTGCTAATCTCTGCCCTCTCTCCACTCTGAGCCACCTCACTCCAAGTTAAGGGAACTTCATATGACCAACAATTCAATTCCACTGTGTCACAATGCAGGGCTGGCTCATAGCCTTAATCACCCCAGAGGCTACTATCCTCACTTGTCAACAACTGGCTCTTTTTTTCCCTAGGTTATTTAGTCTGAACCTTTCTTTCCAGGCAGAATGTTTTTCTCTTGTGAGGAATTTTACAGAAAAAAAAAAAAAGAAGTGGTTAAAGGGAGAGAGGCTCCTAAAACTTGCACAGAGCACTATTTTTTAAATCTACAGGTTTATTTTAACAAAATGTTTTCTTGTAAATTCCCCCCAAGTGAGTAAGGCCTGTCGCAGGGACTTTTTAACCAGACTGAGATTCCACCACCAACACAAAAGCTGTGTTATTAAAGCAACACAACTACTTTTAATTCCCAGAGAGAAAGCCCTGACCAACAGGAGCCAGAGGGCATAAGAACAAAACTGGTCATCCCATCAAACAAATGGAGACTACATCTGTTTAAAGAGAGCTATTTCACTAATGTAGAATGTAGATCCCCAATTTACCTTCTAAACAGAAATACACATAAAAGACTTAGTCATTTGATTTAGGGGTATTCTGGTGGAAAAAGCAATTTACCTTTTTCCCAATTAACATGACCCGGCAACCATTTTGTATCCCAAGTGCAGACAATGGCTTCTCCAGTTCTTTCAGAGATTTTCCTGAAGAGAAGAAAGTTATGCCAAGTTATAACAATTGCACAACACTGAAAATAGATTTCAGCAAGAGTACAGGAGATAAACAAGTGTGTTCACCAATGAGAAGAGGATAAATTGGTGTAACCTTTTTAGAAGTGTCTTGACCCAGTAATTTCACTTCAGATACTTATCCTAAATAAATAACTGGACATGCGCCCGCACAATAACTGTTATTCAATAATTTTCAGTGCAACTTTATTCATAATAGTGAGAAACTGGAAAGAGCCAAAAATTCAGGAATAGGGGACTGATTAACTATCAGTACAATAGCAGACTTTGTAGGCATTAAGCTCACTTATTCAGGAAACTTCAGTGCCACAACAAATGGTGATGACCTGGTGTCTGTTATAAGAAAAAACATTACTAAAACTGTATAATCAATATGATCCTAGTTTTGTCAACCAAAAAAAAAAACAAAACACAAATCTGCACTTCAAGATGCCAGGACAAACAAACGAAAAAAGGCTGGACAGAAATATGCTGAAATGTTATGAGGGGTTTTATCCAGGAGAACATTTTCTTCTTTGTGCTTTCTCTATTTTAAAACTTGGATTTCTATTACCTTTATAATTTTAAAATGAAATCTTTCTAAAAAGACAAGGAGTTACACTATGAAGTATAAATAAAAATGCTTTCCATCACTAAATTCTTTATGACTGGCACCAAATAGGATAAATTTGGCCCCATAAGATACCAAAATAATGGGTTCCCATGGTAATGGGAAGACAGAGGATGGCATTGGGGAAGGGGTGGGTCCTGGCAGAAATGAGCATCATTCACTGGGCCTGCCACAGCCAGGCCCTTGATAAGTTTGCATTAGACACATAGCAGTATCTCTGCCTTCACAGAGTTTGTTGTTCTAATAGAAAAATCAGATGTTCAGCAACTATGAAAACAATTATTTAATAGTAATTTCAACATAAGTTATGCTGAACTGGAATGTGATATGACCATACAATGGGAAGAGGATCTAACTTAGCCAGGGAAGACTGCCCATGTGCTTCATCGAAAATGGTAAGATTTCTGCCACCCTCATATGACTTCATATATCTGTCCAAACGTTAGGAAGTATCCAGTACACAGTAAGTCTTCAATAAATATTTGCTGAAGGAATAAATGAATAAACAGCAAATAAGAACTGTCCCAGTTTGAAAACTGAGCGTTACCATTAGGTAAGGTAAAGCAGTTTTAAATAGGCCTTTTAGCCATAAGGGCTCAAAAGCTGGAAGAGAGATGCCTACCCTTAAATATGAGTTTCTGAAAAGGTAGTGGGACCCCTGTGGCCTCTTCAACAACTTGGGCCAGGTCTTGGACAGTTGGTTCACTAGAGCCTTGTTGTGGAGTAACATGAAGGTCGTGCTTTTCATTGCCTGAGGAGAGAGAAAAGAATTCGATAAAGAAAACTTTTTCATATAATCCAATATAGGCTGATACTTTATTATGCTTATTTACCCTGCCTTCAAGGCCCAGTTCATATGCCACTTACTCCAAATAGCCTGTCCCCTCATCTGCCCAGCCTTCCTCTGGTGACCTGCTCAGATTTTTGTTTCCTCTATCATGCTAATAACATTTTAAGCACTTAACATGCACAAGGGTCTGATTAGGATCATTTCATGCATTACTTTATTTAATCCTAGAACAACTCTAATGAAGTAGGTACTACCTATTTATTCCCCTTTTCACAGATAAGCAAACTGTGAGTTCTGCTCAGTTAAGACCTGCCTATGGAGACCCAACTGTGGAGTCAAAACTTAACCCAAGTCCATGCTTTTCATCACAAGCCATCTGCCTCCCATGGCCTGACTGCCTTATATTTTGTACTGTACTGGGCTCGTTTCCACTGCTACAATAGGCAAAGGACTGTTTTTCCTCCAAGTCTTTCCCACTGGGCACACCTGGGCACATGGTTGGTGCTCAGTAAACAGGCAAATTAGTAAATAAACTCAAACGGCAAAAAATTTCTTTTGTGAGCAGATTTGTCATTTCTTTTCTAGGTATGTGGACAGTAAGCCTATGTCCAGTGCATTAGGCCAAGCCTTGAGCCCACTCAACAAGCATGGAGTCGGCAGAACAGGTGTTACCAACTCTACTTCACAGAGAAGAAAGGAGATGCCTAGAAAGGACACATCCCAAGGTCATTCAAAATTGGGGGATCTAGAATCCTGGTCTCCAGATTCTGAGGTCCTGGGGTCCCCCAGGGTTGGTCCTGAGGAAACCTCACCAACTCAGCTCTTCGCTGAATTGACTGTTTAGTTCTGTGTCAACTCCATCAGTAGGCAGACCCAAAGAGTGCCCAGAGTGTATGCTTGCTAGGACCCAGGGCCCACTCCAACAGCAGACATGAGTTCAGACTCCACACACATAGGTGTCCAGATATACAGCAGTCATCATACACATGGCCAAATAGAAGCCTAACAAAAAGATTCACAATAACTGTGCAGGCACACGCTAACACATACAACCAGGACCACGACATGAGCACCGACATCGTAGATGAAGCAAACGGCCTGAGACAAAATACAGCGGCCACATAGAAAAGCTGATCCAAGACCTGCACAAAAACCGGCTCCACGAACACAAACAAGCACCTACACTTCCGGACGCCGGGACAAACACAGAACACGAGTTTCCGGAAGACACGAGGCCAAACCCACAGACTCCGCAGGACTTTCGTAGCCCGGCACAGAGCCCACCCAGCCACCCGTGCTCACTGTGGGTGACGGTCACGATGAGCCCGGCTGCCGCCATTTCCTCACTCTGGGCCACCTCTTCGCTTAGGACTACCTCTTCGCTTAGAGTCACTTCTTCACTCTCAGTCACCTCTTCGCTCCCGGTCACCTCTTCGCTCCCGGCCACTTCTTCGCTCCGGGCTGAGCGAGGCCGCACTTTCTTCTTCACCCGCGGCCTGCGAGCGCCGGCGGCGGCGCCCCTGGTGGATCCCACATGCCCTCTGGCCACACTCTGGACAGATGATCTCTGAGAATGAGGCCGACCGCGCTCCGCTGGGGGCACCGACTGGCGCGACTCCCGGCCCGGCCGAGGGGCGCGCCGCCGGGGGCCCAGCCGCTGCCGGTCGCCTCGCTGTCTCTGCGCGCCACCGCGCTCCGCCAGACCCGCGCCTGTTGCCGGCCCAGCGGTGGATGCTGAGCCCTGTGCCTTGCAACCTCGCCGGGTTACTTCCCCGGTCCCGCCCCGCCCCGGCGTACGGGCACCGCCTCTCGGAGCAGGCCCCGCTTCTGCCTCGCCCTATACCGGCAGAGCACCCCCCTCGGCCCCACCCACTCAGCCGAGGCCCCACCTTGCTCATTTGAAGCCACGCCCCACGCCCTTCAGCGAGACCGCGCCCCCTGCTGACTCTCTATCCGCCCCCTATCTCCAACCTCCTGGAGCTCTCCTTCCCCGGAAGTCCGATCTGAAAACTCGAAGGAAGGATGGGGAAAAGCCAATAGGCACATTGCGCTTGCGCATGGGGAGCCGGAAGTCACGGCAGAGGCGGAGGTGATTCTGCTTCCGTTTCTGGTTTTGCTCCAGTGTTTGGATATTCTTCGCGGCCGCCCAAGATGAACCGATTCTTCGGGAAAGCGAAACCCAAGGCTCCGCCGCCCAGCCTGACTGACTGCATTGGCACGGTGGGCGCATGACCTCTGAATTGGCTCGGGGCCTCTGACACCCCCCGACCCCACCCACTTCTGGCTCCCGGCTCCTACTCCTCCACCCCATTTTCGATCCCGGACCCATAACACCTCGGCTCTCTCCACTCTGCCTTACTTCCTGTTACCAAGTCATTCCTGACGCCACAAACCAGGGATCCCGTAACTTATCACTGCCTCTCCCTTCTTGCACCCAACCCCTTCCGATGCCCACTGCCGCGTCCATTTGTTTTCCTTATCTCTTCACCTCAAAACAGCCATAGGCCCATACATTCTTCCCACCTTGTCCAGCCCGACCCCTCTTTCATCCCTCGTCCCTCTCTTACATCAGGACCCTCAGCTTGATATCCTAGGTCAACAAAATCTGTACTCCAATCCTGGATCTCAGTAACAAAATTCAAAACCCTGGTCCCACACATTAAGCCACCACCCTCTATCTAGGGAACAGCGTTAGATCTAGAGCCCTAGCCACGGTCCACTGGGCACTAGCTCATTTCACACACCTGGTTGAGCCCCCAGCCTGACTAGTCTCTGATTCTAGGGAATTGACAACTCAGCCGAGTGATTCTCAAATTATTTATCTGCCCAAATGCGCTTGAGGAAGACCCTGGAATATCAGAATCTAGGGGGTTGAGTATAGTTTATAAAAGTAACTGCCCCCCTCCCTCTCCCCCGCCAGTGTTTCTGACTGGGAATCCCATCCCTTTTGGGAACCACAGTTTTCCACCCTTCACTGTATGATCTTTATTTCTCTTTTCTTCCTCCTATTCCTCTCCTGCCCTTTCTCATGTAAGTATATTACAGTAACTACCATTGCCTTTGATTTCCCTCAAGGTGGACAGCAGGGCAGAATCCATTGACAAGAAGATTTCTCGACTGGATGCTGAGCTAGTGAAGTATAAGGATCAGATCAAGAAGATGAGAGAGGGTCCTGCAAAGGTAAGGTAGGCAATAGCTGCTGTGACAGCCTAACTTGAGTACCTAGGGCATGGTGAGAGATACAGAAGACATGCTCACAGTCTGGTAAGGAGAAAATCTATGTGAGGGTGTATCTTTTAGGGAGGAGAGTTTGCAGCCAGATACGAGAGGGAGGCTGGGGTTTGACCTGGTGAAAAGAGGATACTGATCACATGTTGAGAGCATGTACGTGGGAATTAGCATATTCTACTGAGAAGATGGCAATATAGAGAGAAGGGATGGGCCATGCTCAAGAATAATGAGTTGCCGGGCTGGTCATGTTAGGTAGGTATAATAAACTGATTAAGGAGTGGTATGCTGAGAAACAAGTGCCAAACTAGGTATCTGGAGACCAGTGTTCTATTAATAACACTGTCACTGCCTATTAGCTGTGGCCTTGATAAAGTCATTTAATTTCTTATATTCCTCTTCTGTTAGGTAGAAGCATAGAGTACTGTGTTTAAGTGCATGGACTGTGGATATAGAACTACCTTCTTTGCTTCCATCTCCATAACTTATTAACCATTGGAGCTCAGGCAAGTTACTTAGCATCTCTGAACCTCAGTTTTCCATCTGGAAAATGAGGACAGTATCTATAGTGTGAATATTAAATGAGGTAATTTATGTGACCTACATAGCACTGTGTTTAGTACATAGAAGCATTCAGTAAATGTTAGGTATTATTGTCCCTGGAGTAATATCTGCTTTTCCTTCTTTATTGGAGGAGACAAATAAAATGATTTATGGAACAGTATAGAAAGGGAAGTGACAAGAGGCTTTGCGCAGCCATCTTGGTTGATGGCATGGAATGAAGTGACCAGAGGCAGGAAAGCTCATCTAGACTTGAGATGAAAGCCTAAACCATGGTGGTAGTCATGAGAATGACATGAATCAATTTGAAAATGAGTTTTGAAAATCAGTAAGAAGATGACTGTGCATAAAGAGACAACAGAGAAGAAAGGTAACGTTGATATAAAGGTTCTCAACCTAGAGAGGTAAGATATCGGTGGGGTCATTGTTAGTAATCTCCAAGGAGAGAGTAGATTGAGGAGTTTGCACATTTTGAGTTTGTGTGGATAACAGGATGTCCAAGTTGGGAATCTCCTAAGGCAACTGGATATACAAAAATCAGCACTATTGGGGTTGGGGGTGGAGCTAATATGTACTAGGGAAAAGGAATGCAGTTCATACTCTGAGATGTGGGATACAAAGATGAGCTGAAACTTAAAGACTGTGCTTGGGAGGTGAAGAACAATCCAGGAGCCACTGCGTCTCCTACTTTTAGAAAGAGAGTAAGTAGTTACCTTTGTCTGAGGATATGAGAGATTTCTTTTACTTTATGTTTTCTGCTTTTCATTTAAAAATCTGTTTTTCTCCCCAGAATATGGTCAAGCAGAAAGCCTTGCGAGTTTTAAAGCAAAAACGGATGTAAGTTATAGGCACAATCTCCTTTCTTCCACAGTTTTGGCCAAAAGTAAAATGGTCTTCCATTCCTTAAGGTTTTCATACCATTTTAGAAGTGTTCTTGATTTAATTACAAATTTCATTTAAATATATAGTTAGCTGCGTTTTTCTCCCCCAGTGTGTACAGCAATATCTGTTGCAGCACCATCTATCTAAATAGAACTTTTTGCTGTAATAGAAGTGTTCTGTATCTATTCTGACCAGTTCAGTAGCTATTAGCCACAGGTGGCTATTGAGCACTTGAAATGTTACATGTGACTAGGAATAGAAAGTTTTAATTTTATTTCATTTTAACAATTTAAGTTTAAGAAACTATATGTGGCTAGTGACTTCTGTATAAGACTGCTTAGATGTATAGGGTTTGGTTCTTCATTCATTCATTCATTCATTTATTTAATTATAGTGTGACTTTTAAATTTTTGTTTGTCTATAAAATTAGGACTCTTGAATATTTGTTTCCTCCCAACAGAAGATGAGTCTTTAATTTGTTTTAGGTGACTATATCCCAGTGTTTGAACAGAAGCCAAATAGTATCTTTAGTGCTTATCCTTATAGGCTGTCCAGCTGTTGAGACCCTCTGCAGGGTTGTAGAGCTCAGATGTACTCAATAAGGAACCAGAAAGATTGTTGATGTCTCTATTTTTATTTATAAAATGACTTTCTATAAGAAATCAGATACAATCTTACTCCTTTTACATTAAACAAAATCTGTAAAAAGAAAATTGTAATATTTAGAGTGGCGAGATTATGGTAAAATTGTTACCTCCTTAATCAGCATTGCAAGTGTTCAGTAACTTTTTTTTAAATACATGTTCTACAATGATACATGTTCATCTTAAAAACTTGGAATATACATAAACATGAATAGAAGAAAATTGCTACTGTCAGAAACAACCAGCTTTAAAATGCTAATTTCTTACAGTTTATTTTCTTTGCTTGTGTATATATAGTATATGTGCATATAACTTTTTAAAAGAAAGCAAATGGCACGTATATAGGTATCCTTTTCCACCTCACATTATATCATGAGCATTACTTTGTCTTTTTAAATATCCTTTGGCAACTTTATACTTTTTTATATTTCACTTCCATTCGTTTGTACCATGAATTGACCATTTTTCTCCTGGTTGGATAGATGGTTTGCAGATATTGTATAAAGACTATAGTGACATAAGGTTTTGAGGTAGTATTACACTTTGATATAAAACTTTATTTTAAAAAAAACATTTTGAATTCCAGGCATTATATTAGGTCAGAGGGGTTACCTAATTATGGATAAAGATTAATAAAATGTAATACCTGTCCTCAAGGAGTTCAGTCTACTGGAAAAACAACTTCACTTTATATATGAAGAACCTTTAAAATAGTCTTACACTTTGCTCCAGAATTCCACTTCTGGGAATTTAACATAGGAAATAATGCAAAACATTATAAAGATATATATTAAGACTTTGTAGCAACATAAAAAAACAGCAAATGCCATAATATTAGAGTAAAAATAGTGTTATAACTAAAATATATACAAAAGAAAAAGACCGAAGGGAAAGGTGGTATTCGTGTCAGAGTTATTAAATTGTTTTTGCCAGGTTTTCTGGATTTAATTTTCTAAAGTTTTTTTTTTTTCTTTAAGAGAATTCTCATTTAGTGTTAGAGATACTTTCTTCCTGAGGATTTCTATTTGGCTCACATTTGCCATTCTCAATTCACTCTAAAAAAGGTATGAGCAGCAGCGGGACAACCTTGCCCAACAGTCATTTAACATGGAACAAGCCAATTACACCATCCAGTCATTGAAGGACACCAAGACCACGGTACTTCCATAGCACCTTTTCTCTTGATTTTATTTTATTTTTGTATTTTTGTGCTCTTTTCCCATGGTTTTTAAAAGATAGTTTCACCAGCATACTTCTTAAGACAGTCATGTTTCTCTTACCCTTTTTTAGGTCGATGCTATGAAAGTGGGAGTGAAGGAAATGAAGAAAGCATACAAGCAAGTGAAAATCGACCAGATTGAGGTGAGACATATCTGGTTTCTACAAGAATATGTCCAAGTTTCTGAAAGAATCTAGATGAATGTGTGATAGGAAGGGTACAGAAAAGGGATTAAATATTGAGCCTGCCTATTACTAATAGAGTAACTATGGGAAAGAATACCAAATGTCTCATTTTCTTTGTTGTTAATGCTAGGATCCTAATACCACATGTGATTATTACGAGGATTGAAATAAATGAACTGGTGTTATCTACATGCACAATGCGTGGCCCATAATAAGCACCCAAGAAATAAGCCCCCAGTTTCCTATTTAACTCAATGATTTTGAGTCTTTTTCCTCAGTCATATGTAAAGTAGTAATGTTGCTGCCATCTCCCAGGATTGTCGTGAGCGTTAAATGAGGATATATATGTAAAGTGCTTAACACAGTTCCTGGTGTAGAGTTGATTCCCTTTTCTAGTAACTTTAGATTTTTAATAATAATGCCTTAAGGTCCTTAAAATTAGTATTTCTTTTGAGATTCTGTTTTGGCTGGGTAATAAGTCCTAAGAGCTTGGCTCCTCTTACTTCTATTAGGTGAACAGCCCAGATGGCAAGGAGGGGTAGCAGAGGGAGGAAGTGGTGACTGGCCAGAGAACAGAGGCTTCTTTTCTGTATAAGTGACCTTTACTTCTACGTCCTGAGTAGAACGTCTCTATGAGGGCAGGGACTTTTTTTCGCAGTTGTATCTCCAGTGCCTCAAATGATACCTGGCCATAGTAGGTGCTTAGAAAGTATTTGATGGTTGGAGAACAAATGAATGAGAGACTATTAAAGGAGATAATGCAGTTCTGCCCAGTTCAAGAAGTATTTTTTGATTAAGTACTTAACTATTACCTGGCATTTTACTGTCTGTGCAAAGGTCTTTCCCAAGAGTGAAGAATAACAGCATTCCTTTGTCTTGCTTTTTTTGAGCACTCCTCTATACCTGTGGCCATCTGTCTAATCTTCCACCTGTTTTGGCATAGGAGGGGTTAAGCTTAGTAATATCTTCTAGGAGATTTACTGAGAAAAATGTTCTGCATGTGCTTGTCTTATTTGATAATATATAATGAAATTGAATTTTATGCTTTTAGAATTCCTTGTGTTTTGATAAGAGGTATTTAATAAAATAGAAACTATGGTCTTTCTGGGTTGGGTTTTTTTTTTCTTCTGTCTCCATCTTTCACCGGTGGTTGTCTGTCCCTGCCTGATTATCCTTTTCTTGTCCCCAAATTGATATGCCTGCATTGACAGGTGGAGAGCTTCCTTCTTTCTGACTTTATTGGTGTGTATATGTATGTCTTTAGTTGGGTTATTTTGACTTTCATTAATTTTCATAAAATAGTAGTAAAACACTTTATTGTTTCATAGCTCTAATTTTTAAATTTTGCCTGTGTGTGTATGTAGCTCTGTTTCTGTCTTTTGTCTTTCAGTTTCTGCACATCAAGTCTAGTGCCTGTACTTGTTTATATTGTTTTTATTTGTTTATCCAGTACTGAATCTACCAATTCTTTGTATGATTTTTTTTTCTGTGTCTATCCTAGTCCATTGCTAGGAAGTCTATTCATAGATGATTTGGAAGAATATCTTGTCTTGATGTTTAATAGCATAGTATAAGGCTTGACTTGATTAATTTATGTTATTTTGACTCTCAATTATTGTTTCAGCCAGTGCCACTCTGTGTAGCAGAATGTTACATATGTATAATGTGGTATTTTGGCACTTGGAAATTCAAAAAGGCAGAGCATTGTCTTTTTAAAAAAAAAAAGGTTTTTTTATTTCACTTTCTACCCTTTATTTGCGGGGAGGGGGAGCGGAGAAATGCAGATCGGGAGCCAGGAAGGAGTTTTCAAATATTTTACATTGATCTGAAGGATAAGTGATGCTGATTCGGACCTTCTGCAGGACACTACCCTGTTATATGGAATTTTCAATATGCAGAGAGTATGATGTCTGCACATTCTTAACACGATAGAAGATATGTAGTATTAAATGCTTAGTGTTTGACATATCTATTATTGCCATAAATCCTTACATAACCCTATGAGGTCTGACTAGTAATATTCTCATTTTACAGATGAAATTAAGGCTTAGAGACATTACTTCTTATATAATGACAAAATTTTGTTTGGATATGTCTGACTCCAGAGTTTGCTCTCCAAACCATTCTACTGACTGCCCTTTATTGTGTTATACCAGATTGGTTTTACATTCTTTCTGGCCTTGTAGTCTCCCAGTTAAACACAAGATCATTTACAGATGATGTATGCCCTCGATCAATTTTTTTCACCAGCCTGGTATCAGATATCAAGACTATCCTGATACCATTTCTGTTTCCCCAACCATGGTCGGCCCATTACAACTTTTTATACCACCCAACTGTTTCCACTACTGCCTCCTTTCCCTATACAGTGTAGTCAGTCTCCTGTAATTAGAAAAATATCAATAGCATAAATATTATTTAATGTTTCAGGTAAACTTTCTGTAATGACAGAGCTGGTGGCCATCTATTCTTGCAATAGAACTTTGGATTTCCATGAGGCACCTTAAATTCAAATCTGAGATCACCAATTCTGTTCCAGTTTATTTTTAAGTTTACATTTTTACCACCAAAAATAGGAAAAGGATTATGTGGATCAGTGGCATTCACAGTTATTGTTAGGAGAAATCTTCAAACTTGTGATTTTTAAATAATTCTTTAAGTTTATACTTTTAATTAGAAGAGACATTCAGGAACTACTCGAACCTGTCCTTTAGAGAAGTATCTGCTTAGCTATTGACTAAAATCAGTCACTAGTCAAGGACTGGGGTAAAAGAGTCCAGGGAACTAACAGTTGTTGAGAACTGGTTTTATGATTGGCATTTTCTGTACATCATTTTTTTAAAAATTACTCCTTTCTAAGATTCAGAGGAGAGAGCAGAGGCAGAGGGTAGCAAGAGAAAAATAGTAAGAAATGAATAAAAACTCTGTCATGTATTTCTATAGGATTTGCAAGACCAGCTAGAGGATATGATGGAAGATGCAAACGAAATCCAAGAAGCACTGAGTCGTAGTTATGGCACCCCAGAGTTAGATGAAGATGACCTAGAAGCAGGTAAGTTATGGAGAAAGCAGTGCATACATAGCTTTAGAGTCTGAAAGGAGCAACTGCCTGGGACCTTTTCCCAAATGCTAGAAAAAATTCCTGTGAGGATTCCTTCGGAGATAGTTTATGGTACAGTCTCTGGGCAGAGAGCTTGTGAAGCAACCACATCAGACTTGCATACTCCACCAACAACTCTGGGATGGACAAGCTCCAAAGGAGGGTCCACACAATGACTTCTGCTGACCCAGTGCCTAGTATCTAAACACTGCCTTTTCCTGCCATTTCCTTTTGATATTGTTCTTCCTGTGTTGCTACTTGGACTCCTCTCCCTCAGAACAGCAAAGCAGATCAAGAAACAGTAGTTGGTAGATACTTAATATGCATCTATTATATGCCAGGTACTGTGTTAGATGTTGGGGATTCAGCATTAGACAAAACAGATATAACCCCTGCATTCATGAAGTTTCTCGAGAAGGGGTAAGAAAGTGCTGCTTCTTTCAAGTAATTACAGGAACCCAAATGGTTGGAGAAGTATGGAGTACCATGGAGCACATAGCTGGGAAATCTAACATATTTAGGAGTAAGGGACAGGCATGGGACCTGAAGGACAAGTAGGAATTAGCAGGAAAAAATAGGAGGGATTATTAGGTGGCCTCTAGGAGAGGAGTTTAGAAGCTATTGCTGTAATCTATTTAAGAGATGTTGGTGTCTGAGACTAAGGTTATGGTAGCATAAACAAGTGAACAAATTGAAGAAATTTTAGGAAGTTGAATGGACAAGGCTTTATAATTGCTTAGATGTGGAGGGAGAGGGAGAGCGAGAGATCAAGGATGTCTGTCAATTTTTAACATGAGTAACTAGGTAGATGGCAGAACCCTCCCACACTGGCTTTTCTGTCACATGATACCACTGTCACATTATTGCTGCTGCCTCTCCTTCCTCCTTCTCATAATCTTTTCACCTAGAACCTTTTTTCCCCTCATTCATTCTTTATTTTCTTATTTTTCATCTAGAGTTTCCAATGATGAGTCTCTGTTTGCATTGTCATTCCTTCTGGTCACTTTTGACACACTTTACCATAGACTTATTTTTAAAGCCTAATTTCATGTAATGGTCACTCAGAATGCAAAAATCTCCAGCCTGCTTTCACTGCTTTCTTTCAAGTTCGTCAGTAAATGAGAATCTTTTTACATTTGATATTATTGGGATTTTCTACTTTCAATTGGCCAATTGATAACTGTAGAGTCTTCTCGTGAAGACTAGGACCTTATAAACCTGTAGGTAATGGTCATTTTATTTTATTTTGATTTTGGTTTTTCATAAATTTTACCACGCAAGTTCCCTCTATAATGCTCATCTTTTATTTTGAAAATAGAAAATAATCCTTTTTCTTTGTTTTTAAAGTTCGTCTTATAAATGATTGGACTTTCTTAACATGAACTGCTAGTTTTCTCGGTTACATTTTTTTTGAAATGTTGACTCTTTCAATTTCAGAGTTGGATGCACTGGGTGATGAGCTTCTAGCTGATGAAGACAGTTCTTACTTGGATGAAGCAGCATCTGCACCTGCAATTCCAGAAGGTGTACCCACTGACACAAAGAATAAGGTGAAAGTTTTCTCTGTTTATATTTTTTATGCAAGTTGTCAAGGTTTTATGCTTGATCACCAATCTGGGAATCTAAAAGGTACTTTTAAATTAGCATAAGGAAAGACCATCTCACTCATTATTTTGGGAACCTTTCCTGCATTGGATTACGGACAAGCTGCGTAGTGTCACGGAAACCCAGGAATGGCTTTATACAATAACAGTTTGAGTAATATATGTAATTACCCTTGTGTGAGCTTGCACTGTCTATAGGTTTTAGACATTTCCTGGAAAAGCATCAGCAATACATGCATAAACCGTGCAAAGCAGCAGTATAAAAGAAAGTTCTATGCTCCAGACACACTGGTTAATTATAAGGTGGATGTTTTTAAAGTAGGGATTAATAATTTAAGTATAAAACTTAAGTAGAAGGATTCTAATTCAACAAAGTAAAAGAATCAGGAAACCTGGGTTTAAGTCTCTGCCACTCACTGAGACGGCAGATCACTTATCTGTTTTGAACTTTTCTGTTCTTTGCATCTGTATAATACAAATAGGATCTCACATAATTGTTATGTAAATCAAATTAGATCTTGTATGTAAAAGGGCTTTGCAAACTTGAAGCCCTATCCAAAACTGCATAGTTGTCATTATTATAAATAGATAAAATTTTGCTGCTTATGAAAGCCTGTTTACTCCATCTTAGTTCCTAGTGTAGTATGTCATTTTTTGTTGCCACTGTACATTTACAGCCCTGCTGTTTGCCTTACCTCCCAACATGCAGATTGAGTGTGCACAATATAGTTGACAGAATCCTTGAGTTGGAGCCAGTCTCAGGTCTGCCTTTATTCGCTATATGACTTTGAGCAAATTAGAAATTCATGTCTTCTCTCTGAACCTCATCAGTGTTTTCCCACCTGTAAAAATGCGGGCAGCAAAAAGTGGGGACTGCGTAATTTCTCAGGTCCCTGATAGCTGATTTCTGTGACTGTGTATTATCTCTTACTATACCCCTCCTGTCTGCCCTGAGCCTGAGGTTGTCTTACCTTTCTCTACTGCCTACCCCACCCCGCCTCCACATCTCTGGCCACTTCAAGGTTCCAGGTGCATAGATTGCTTTTTCTCAGCACACCCAAAATAATTTTTATTAATGCTACCATAGGCTACCTTTTTAATTCCCTGAAGCATCTATGTTATTTCCACTTCTAGAAGGTCACAGATTCCTGAGTTAAATGTCCTTTTGGGATATGATTTCTTAACTGATAGTGGTATCGTTGCCTATAAGTCTGTAGGACAGTGTGCTATGGATGTGACTGCCTGTCCTGGGGTACTGCTCTTTCAAAGACTTGGGTGGCGATAAAGGTAATTGTTCACCTTAGGGATCAGAATGAAAATGGGAAATTGGAGGCAAGGACTAACTCCTCAGCCTTTCTTCCTGGACCCTCCAGCCCCCTTTTCCTCTTTCTAGATTTACACTTAAGTTTCTTTTTCTTTCTGACTCTTCCTTTACTTTGCAAAGGTTCACCCCTTTTGATCCCTTCCAGTTCTTTTCCAGGTTCATCATTTCCATCTTTACCTTTCATAAAAAAGCTCATTTCTCATCTTCTGAGTTGAATTTTGGTTTTTATTGATTAAACACTTAGAGATGAGTTTTACCTGCTAAATATTTGTGATCTTTTTGCGTGTGTGTGAATTGAAAAATAGTGGCACTAAACATTGCTCCCTTTTTACAGGATGGAGTCCTGGTGGATGAATTTGGATTGCCACAGATCCCTGCTTCATAGACTTGCATCATTCAAGTACATCGTGTAAAATAAACACATATTCTGGGACTAGGAAATTTATCTTTCCAAATTCACCATAATATATTAAGATTTCTTTCCTTTCTTTGAAGGAAAAGTTAATTACATTTCTCTTTTTTTTTCCGTTAATAGACATCGTTTGGGGGATGCTCTCTTCGTACTAAATTTTTATTTTTTTTCTCTTACGAAAGACTAACTTACTTAAAAGTATCAGTGGGTATGTATGATTTCATTCCTTAATAATTTGAGATAAAACCAAGGAAATGGGACTCTTTAGATTTTATGATAGTATAACTCCAGAATCTCAAATTGATCTGATAAATTTATACAGCAAAGATGAGATTACTGGGACTGTTCATATTATAATTCAAAACCATTTTTTATTGTGGTATTATTGGTTGGTTAAAGTGATGGCCTTTTTTGATGAGTCTTGTTGTGTCTTGTGAGTAAATAATTACTATTGTCCAATATTGGAATGGAATTATCACTATGTTGTGAGTGGATGTTCTGATTCTATGGTTCTCTCAGTATTATAGCCTGGCTTGTAATCAATAATGAATATTTCTTGATATTTAATGTATAGGACATTTATTTATACTCAATAAATATTTTTCAAAAGGTTATAATTTTAATAATATCACTTCAGCCTAAAACCTCCACTACAGAACTCTAATTTGCCTGGTAGCATTGTGGTATAGAGGAAAGAGCAAGGGACAGTCTAGGCTTGGGCCCCAGGTCTGCCATTTTAATAACTACTAAGTAGCTACTCATTTTTCTAAATTCTATTTCCTTATTAGTGAAATCGTGCTTACCTCACAAGGCTGTTGTGAGGAATAATAGAGATACTTGTCACGAGTACTTTGTTAACTGCAACATACTATTCTCTTATGAGGGATTGTTACCAATAAAAAAACAGGGGCTTCATTCTTTTCTTAGGAGATGCCTGGAGTGCTACAGCAAGTCCAAATTCCTGTCTGATTTCAGGGTCTTTAATGATTCATCTGCCCTTCCTCACTTAACCTCTTACCAACAACATTGCTGGGTACCTCACAATGCTACATGCACCAGTCTTGCATGTGTCAGCAGATCAATCTAATAAACAATTATTGAACACCCACTCTGTAGAGTCTCTATACCAGCCCAGAGGATACCGAGAACAGTCATAGTTTCTCTTTTCAAAACTTCACTGTCTAGTTATAGGCGGGGATGATAGACATATGTAACCCTTTTCTACCTCAACTAACCTCACCCTCCCAAGAAGCCTTCCAGTGGGAACGAACATTGTACTGTTCACCATTACCTTCTTGAAACCTTCCGTGGCCTTCCTACAAGTTCTCACTCAGCCCTTTAAGTATTTCTTCCATTATAGTTACAGTCTTGAACGTCTTCTCACCCTTCATACTCTCCCTGAGATATCTTGCACTCATGACTTTAACTATAACCTGTGCACTGGCCACATAAGAAACGTCTAAACCTGTAGAGAATTTTAATGAGTTTATTTAAGCCGAACGATGACAATTGCCAGAAAGCAAAATCTCAATGGATTAAGAAAATGCTCCAGAGAATGGCTGTTTTACAGCTTATTTTATACATTAGAATCAAAGGAGGAGGTGTAAGGAAGGTTATATGAAATCCATTGGTGGTAGATGAGGAGGGTGGGGAAAAGCAAAGTAGAGAAATATGTGGGATTGGAAAAAGTAAAATGGAGGGACACATACTTCTTTTACATTGGTGGGTACAGGAGAGTTAATAGCATTTACAGCGCATAGAAATGGTATGCAGGGGACAAGATAACCATGAGAGATTTTGTGGTCTTTGTGCTCAGGTGGGTTGGCTTGTCCCCTGAGGGGTTGGGGAAAAGGGATTACTTTGACATTCCAAGGGTATGTTATTTAAGATGCAAGAAGACAATAGGCTTACTCAAGGTAAATACTGATCTTTATCAAGAAAGCTACAGGCCCAGGCTATGGCTACCTGCCATGACCTGCTTTTAGTTAGGAATTTTTATTTTCAGACCATCCTATGTAGTTACTTTCTGTTTCTGAGTTTGTAGAGCCCGCCATTTAGGCTTCCCCTGAATAAACGCCATTCAGGTTTAGTATGTGGCCCCTTTTTAGTCCACAGCTCTAATGATTCAAAATGACTCGCTAGCCTAGACCTCTTATGATTTTCAATTCTGGGCATTCCCTATTATTTTTATTTTTATTTATTTTTATTTTAGTTTTTATTTTTTTACACCTACAGCACCTGGTATTCCTAAGTGGTCTCCTATCCAAGTACTAATCAGGCCCAGCCCTGCTTAGCTTCTGAGATCAGACAAGATCGGGCACGTTCAAGGTGGCATGGCCATAGACTGGGCATTCCCAATTAAATGTTCCACCGTTACCTAAGATCTAACATCTAAATTAACCTTATTATCTTGGGGTTCACTGTCAGCAAACATTCCTGTTTAATTTTTTATCTTGCTAGTATTATCAATGACCCATATATTGCCAATTTTAATGGGTGATAGTCCTCCAGCTAGACCTCTTTCATGCATTGGATATCAGTGAGCAATCATTCTACCAAAATTGCTCCTCTCTTGGCTTTTGTTAGAATATTCTCTGGTTCTCCTATTCTTCTAACTATTCCCTGTAAGACTCTTTTGAAATCCTCATCTCTCCAACCTTATAATGTTACTGTTCCTCAGGTTTGTAGCCTTATACACCATATTTCTTTCTCTGCTCACTTATATTTGGTGATCTCAGCTGTTCTCATAGCTTTAACTACTGACTTGTAGATCTATACTTTTATACTTGATCTTGTCCCTGAGTATCAGAATCCTAGTTACTATCCAGGTGTTTGCCTAACAATTGTTTGGATATTCCAGAGCCTACAAACATTTCACATTCAAATGGCCAAGACAACCATCACCTTTCCCCTCAGACCAAAATTTCCTGTTTTCCCTTTCTCTACATTTAGTTTCACCCTACACGTTCAATTAGTCCTTAAACTCTGCTTTTAACCCCTTAATGCTTCTCAAATCTAACCCCTCCTCTCCCTTCCTCTCTCATCTCTCCTTGGCCTAGACATCCCTCACATAGTTTTTTGGAATAAATGACTTGCTTCCTCTTTTTGCATAGTTTCACTTCCTTGAGTCCATTGATCACAAACAGCAATACTTACCTTTCTAAAATACAAATCTGACCATGTCATTCCCTTACTTAAAAGTCTTTCATGATGCCTTGACAACTCCAACAGGTAATAAAAAGCTGCCTATGACTTGGCTCCTGCCTCTTAATAATGGTTTATTGCTTAGTCTTTCCAGAACAGCATTCTCTTTCTTTTAGAGAACAGCCTCCCCCATTCTAACCATGTGATTATTGGAAAAATATCAATTATAGTCGTTCTACCCTTACTCTTTCAAACTATGGGAATGGGCTTGTGACCAAGCCATGAACATTGACATTTATCCCTGAAATTTTCTAAGTGGAAACTAGAGAAATGCCTTTTTTTTTTTTTTTTTACTTTCTGTCAATACGAAAACCCTGAGATTCTGAGGCCAGAAAGGAGCCAAGATGAGAGGCAGAATGAAAGAATCCCTATGGCACTGAGCCCTGACTTTGGATCCTTGAGATTCCCACAGTGCTCCAAGTCTCTGTCACTCTTCAATTCTGTGAGCTGTGTGTGAATTCCACCAATAAACTCTCTTTTCTGCTTAAGCTTGTGGGAGTTAGGTTCTTGTCACTTGCCAGTAAGAATCCTGAAAATTTTATCTGCAGCTTCTCTCCATGTCACATCCCATTTTTCAATTTTATGCTCTAATAATTACTTCTAGTTCCTTCAAATCCACCATACAGTCATGATTCCCTGCCGCTGCTCATACAGTTTCCCTTCCTTGGAGTTTAACAGCTTTGCCATTGTGCTGATTCTTTGCTGTCCGGGGAAAAGACCAAGAGCCAGGCTCTGCTTTGTGTCGATCCTGGTGAAATTAAAGAAAGTGGAGAGGATGTGTCATGTGGTAGAGAGCCCCAGGCACTACATAACCTCTGATGATAACTCCTGTAGTTTCTACTAGACAGTGTCTCTGGTCAGTAGCTCATCTGTTAACCATTAAAAAGAAGCAGAATTGAGTGCAGATAGTCTCCTTAGGTTGTAATCTATCAATGCTAGGAGTTTAGCAAAAGGTGGAGGAGATCGTAATGATCCAGTTGAGAGTAGAAATTTGGCACTCTATCTCTGTTATCCATATCCCTTAGCTTTCCTTGTATAGTTTTTTATAGTTACATCTAGAGAAGTGTGTATGTGTGTGTGTGTGTTTGTGCACGCACACACATGCGTGTTATTGTTGCCTGGCACTTACCCATTTATTTTTATATAATTGATTAGGATACAGTGTGGGTACTTGGATTTTTAAAAGCTCTCCAGGTAGTTATTATATGTAGCCAGTTAAAAGCCCTTTCCCTAAGGTACCAAAAACCCTTTCTGTAAGGTACCTGATAAGGCTGAACCTGTTTTCATGGACAATCAATCTGGGCTGTCACCATCAATATCTGCAATGAAGAGACATGCAATGATTGTCCCAAGGCAGAGTTTCATCCAGAGAATGATTTGGAAAGTATTCCCTCCTTTTTTTGGTGGGGGGGGAAGAGTTTGCGAAGGATTGCTGTCAATTTTTTTAGTGTTTGGTAGAATTCACTGGTAAAGCCATCTGGGCCTGGGCTTTGTGGAAAGCCTTTTTTATTTTTTATTTTAAACTACTAATTCAATCTCTTTACTTGTTATAGGTTTATTCAGATGTTCTATTTATTCTTGAGTCCATTTTGGTAGTTTGTGTATTTCTAGGAATTTGTCCATTTCATGTAAAAGATCTAATTTGTTAGCATACAGTATAAGCCTTTTTATTTCTGTAAGATAGGTAGTAATGTCCCTTCCTTCATTCTTAATTTTAGTAATTTGAGTTTTCTCTTTTTTTTCTTAGTCAGTTTAGCTAAAACTTGGTAAATTTTCCAATGGGGAGGGGATGTCTGACTTTGGTGTTCAAAACAGAACTGTATCTTTGCATTTAAAATTCAGTAATATAATGTGAATAAATGACCTAATTTTTTTAAAAGCAAATTTTGTTGTTTTTGTTTACTGAACCAACTTTGTTGTTTTTTCTCTATTGTTTTTCTGTTTTTTAATTTCATTAATTTCTGCTCTAATTTTTATTATTTCTTTCCTTTTGGTTCAGTTTGTTTTTCTTTCTCTGGTAGAAGGTTAGGCTGTTGATTTGAGATTTATCTTTTTTTATTAATAAATTTTATTTTTTAGAATAGTTTTAGGTTCACAACAGAATTGAGTATAAAATACAGTTTTCATATACGTCCTATCCCCAAAGATGCACAACCTCCCTGACTATAGACCTTCCGTACCAGAGTAGTACATTGTTATAATCCATTGACACATTATCACCAAATGTCTAGAGTTTACTTTTGGCTCTGTACATTCTATGGGTTTTGACAGTATATCTACCATTGTCGTATGACATAGAATAGTTTTATTGCCCTGAAAATCTATGCTCTGCTTATTCATCCCTCTCTTACCCCTAAGCCCTGTCAACCACTGATCTTTTTACTGTTTCCATAGTTTTGCCTTTTCCAGAAAGTCATATAGTTGGAATCATACAGTATGTAGCTTTTCCAGATTGGCTTCTTTCACTTAGTAATAGGCATTTAAGTTTCTTCCATATGTTTTTCATGGCTTAATAGCTCATTTCTTTTTAGCACTGAATAATATTCCATTGTCTGGACTTCTTTTTTAATGTAAATATTTAACAGCTATAAATTTTCATCTGAGCACTGTTTTCATTGCTTGTCATAGTTTTGGTATGTTGTGTGAAGTACTGTTTGTATAGGAAAGGCAGGATAAATGCTTGCTTACTTCCATTTATTTATAAGTTTTGAAAACAATAAGTAGTAGATTCCCTAATGTGCCAGTAATGAATTATTGCCTTTCGGTTCCAAATTTATCCTTTTTGCTCTGCAAAATGGATTTGGGCCCTTTAAATATTTATCTTTTACTAGATGGCAGGTACTCAGCTTTGTCAGTAGAAGGCACCACAGAGATATTACAGGAAGAAAGGGCTTTGTTTCTTGTTTCTGGTGTTTCCATTAGGCTTCTGTGCTGTAGGTAGCTTCTCCCAGTGTCTATCTCCTATAACTCACATGGCTTCTTCAGAACCTAGCTTTTTCAGTGTGTGGTAGCCAGCAGCCAGAAACTTCTCCTGGCATCCCCCTTAGGTGGTTTGTAATAGAGTGGCTCTTGTGAGACACCTATCTGTGAATGGCTTTCCCCAGCAATCCTACAAGGTAGATTTCTGGCAACTTCTGCCAGTGCAGCACACAGCAGCTTCCCTGCCACCTAATAAGCCACAGGCACATCCTCTCTAATAAGGTCTGCACCTCAGATCTGGGGTGATCTTCATTGGACACTTTATCTCAACCCTAGAGGTAGTGGCTATTTCTTATATCACTAATCCTGTATTCTTTTAGAGTTCTCTTTTGCTTCATTACTAGCCAATCTTTATTACTCCAATCCCTTATTATAGTTAATAAGTCTTTAAATAAAACCTTCCCTGTTCAAATTACTGTGTGGTTCCTCTCTCCTGACTGGACCCAGACTGATACATTTGGTAATTTCTAAAGGTGACAAAAAGGTGTGATTAACTGAGCTGTCAAAATTAAGAATTTCTGTTCAAAAAAAGACAAAATTAATAGACTTAACAGAATAGAAGATGAAAATTGAAATGTCTAAAATTGATAAGAAATTGATATTATAATATACAGGAAACCATCAGCAAGAAAAATAAAGCAACCCCATTAGAAAAATGGGCAATGGATATGAATAAGTATTTAAAAAGAGGAAACTCAGAAGGTCATTAAGGTATGTCAGACTCATTAGTAATCAGAGAAACAAAACAATGCATATATCACACCTGTTGGTTTGGAAACGGTTTGGAAGCTGGCTGATTATATCTGAAATATAGCTCAGATCTGTCCTTTTCTTTCCACATTTACTGTAACTCTAGTCCAAGGCCACCATCATTCTCTGCATTATTAGCATAATACAAAAATGTAACTGGACTGCCCACTTCTATTCTTGCTCCCGATAATTCACTTTTCTCCTAGGAACAAGAAAAATCTTTAAGTGTAAATCGAATACCACTTCTTTGCTAGAACCTTTCAATAACTTCTCATTATGCTTGGAATAAAATCCATGATCACAGCCTGCAGGTGATCTGCGTGTTCTCCTGACTTACCTCTCCAATGAATACTATGTCACTCTCCTTGCTCACTATTCTCCTGCAAATAGTTCAATATGTTGAACACTTCAAGCTATTTCCTTTCTCATAGTCTTTACACAAGCTATCTCCTCTCAATCTTCACATAGCTTCCTCCTTTTCATCTTTCGTCTAAGAAGCCTGGCCACATTTTCTGGAGTAGATCCTAGTAAGTCTGTCAGTGTTACCCTGCTTATTTCTCTCATAACACCAACAAACTTTATAATTATTTTACAAATTATTAATTTGTAAATATAAATTACCTAGTTTTTATCTCTCCTACTGGACAGTGCATTGCATGAGGTAGGGGGCTGTGTTTGTCTTTTTCACCATTTACCTCCAGCACTTACAGCTATGCCTAAGACAGTATGCACTGAAACATATGAATGAATGAAATCTATTTCATGTTCTTAAGGAAGCCTGGACCAGCGAATTACTTTACAAATGCAGATGCTTCATACTTAAATGTGTTCTATTTAGTAATGCAACAACAAAATGAACAAAAACTCCACATATTCATTTAAATTTTTATATTTTAAAAATAATCAGTGCCTTCAAACTTTCCCCCTCGCCTTGCATCCTCTATATTTATCGTCATCTGCTGGTTCAAGTCATTTACCATTCTTGATATGTGGTTTATCGTTTTCTAAGTGGTTGGTAAGGGCTCTTTGTATATTTGCCCGTGTTTTGCAGTTTTTTTCCCCCCCAAGATTGCCTTTTGACAACTTGGCTGGGTTTGTTTTCTTTCACCCCCAGCCTGAACTACTCTAGATAGGTGAAGTCTGGTCTACTCTCCAGAAGACCAGGTGAAGTTGGTTGGGTGGCAGGGAAAAAGGGCCTAGCAGCAGGCGAGCACAGTGAATCGCAAAAAGAAAAACCATGATTATGCAAGTCCTTGCCAGTCTGCCCCGCTTCGGCGGCCTTTGGCATCTACATTCACTAGTCTCTTCCTTCCGCCCGACGCCTGGCGCGTCTGTCTGACGTCATGGGCGCACTGCACAGTTGACTCAGGTCGCGCAAACTCCGTGGCCGTCTACCAAGCGCGCTGATGCGAATGTCCTCGCGGCACCGGAAGTTCGGAGCACGTGACCGGGTGACAGCACTTGCTGGACTGACTACAGGGCTCGCTTTAGGTGTTGCGGCGCGGGATGGCGGAGGCGCCACCTGTCTCAGGTACTGTTCTGGCCCGGGCGGGAGTGGGCCCCTCTCGAGTTGCGGAAATTTGGTTAGTGACAAGTCCTAGGGCTTAGGCCATTGATATCGCGAGAATGGCGTGTACAGGTTTGGGGATAGTGGCTCGGAAGGACCAAGCCACGCGCGTCGTGCTTACGGAGATCTCGACCATCCTCGACTGGTTGTGAAGCCCCATAGCTGGGTTTCCAAAGAGAGCGGGTTTGTCTCGGCGCCCAGCAAGTTGATGTCGGTGTCCCGGCCTTCCCTGGGCAGTGGCCACACTGATCGACAAGCGGGCGTTGGCCTGGTCACCGCCCAGTGACTTTGGCGCGCTCTCGACGCGTAGTGACTTTGTGCATTGTGCTTAAGGTGTATTCGTGCGTCCTGGTGCAGCTACGCGAGCGCAAGCCGAAAGCCTGTGGTTTCCAATCTCAGCCTGCCACGAGCTCGCAGTGTGACTGAGCCATTATCTTCATCTGTCAGTTGGGAGTAATTAATTCCTGTGAAGGCTCCCGCCCTGCACTGTACCTGTTCCACCATTATTAGCTCACTTCCCCTCCCAGAGTTGCCTCTGTGTATAGACAGCCTCGTTTGGCTGTTAATATAACATCTATTTCCATTTTCTTCAGGATGTACTTAGATCTTTGTTTTGCAAACTTTTTGAACAGTGACCAAAAAGAAACTTCCTGACCTTCGTGCATACATACATAAGTATAAAAGCGAACTAAAAGGTTTAGGAAGCGATGGTTTTCTTTACTATCAGCAATACACTCGCTTTTCTACTCCATTTGAAAGAATACTTGTCTCAATCCCCGATATTGATTTGATTTCAGGACCCACTTTGAAAAACAGGACAGCATGAGGTTTGTAAACTGTCATTGATTTGAGTCGTAGTTCAGCTACTTACCAGTTTGGGGGGGTACTAAAAGTATATATATATTTGTGTAATGCGTGACAGATTAGAATGTATTTATTACTGCGGATCTTGGTTTAAAAAAAAAAAAAGTTGGAAAACAGTGCATTGGTGTACTCCAGTCCTGATTTAGGTACTAAGTCATCTTGAGAGGTGGGGAGGGAACATTTTTAGGATAATGTTTTGTTATTCTCCCACCCATTCTTTTCACAGATCCTCTAAAGTGGATTCATTGATCCTCAGGCTCACTTGTGTCCCATTTTTGCACCCTTCAGTGTTTGAAGCAGAATTGGGTAGACCTAGTTGTGAGTCCTAGTTTTGGTCTCCAGTGCTGTGCTCCAGGTTACAGCTAACCTCCTCTCCATCTAGTGAAGCAGAGTTCCCTACTCCAAAGTCCCCACTCTCTCATGTGTCTCAGTTTGTTTTGCCTTAGTTTCTATTCCATGTTCTTATTTCAGCATAGTCTAACACACACCTTCATACCCACTCAAGGTTTAGTCCTGCTCCTGCCTTTCAACAGCAGCCCAGTCCAGGGAGTATCTTTCTGTCCATGGACAGACTCCAATACCTACTTTTTCTTTGGACTTTATAATCTACAGTTTACTCTGCTCCACCTACCTGATGGACACCTACCGTGCTGCCAAATTAGCTTGGATCTGGGGAACTATTTGTACTATAGCCATGCCTTGGTGATGAGACATCCCATTTACTGAGTAACTTTCAGCTACATAAAATAGTGTGTGGGGGCGGGGAGTGTTTCAAGATCTTTGTGTCTCAGGTCCCGTTCCTGATTCATGTGCCCCTTTTCCCTTCCTCATGTCTCTTAAGGGTCTTTCTGAGGGCCTTGCTTACTGCCTGAGGTCTAGTGGAATATATACTGTATATGAATAGGTGCCCTGTGTAGACTCTCTAGTTGCATCAACTCCTTACTGATTAACATGAAACACCTTCCTCCTCTCCTTTACCAGGCTATCCTGGACTACTTTACCGACCTTTTTTCAGCCCCTCTCTCCAACCTCGCTTCTTTGAGCAGGAAAGGACCACACAATCCCCACTTGGTCTAATCTACCTATTCCCACCTTTAAGTTATCTGTTAGGTTTCTAGAACACCTTTTCTGCCACCTTCTGAATTTGTCTAATCCTCTTGCCATTTCGTAAGGCCCTCCACCCTATCCCCAGAATCTCCCTATGTGAAAGCTTTCAGGACAAATCCTGGATTGAGTGAGAGATTGCCATATGACTTTATGATCTCGTTCAGTTCTTTAGTATATGTTTCTATGGTAACAGCTGCCCAACCTCTGACACTGAAGGTAGTGATATTGTAAGAGCATGGTCTCTAGAGCCACATAGCCTGGGATGGAATCCTTTATCTGCTTTAGAATACCCTTGTGGCCCTACGCAAATTACTTACTCTCTCTGTCTGTTTTCTCATCAGGCATATAAGGATTAAATGAGTTAACATATGCAAAGTACTTAGAATAATGCCTGGTACATGTTAAGTACCTAATAAAATACCTAACAGGCTTATTATTAAACCTGAAACCCACACGCTCTGCACTGCACCCATCTGTGGTCAAGTCTGTGTATTTCAGATAGTCTGTAGTCCTAACAGCAATAATAAAGTACCATTATTAACCACTTTATACATGTTACCAACTTACTTTACTCTTCACAGCAGCTCTTTAATGTAGGAATTACTATCTTCATTACATATAAGAGGACTGAGGTTAAGTAACTGAATAAAGACACAGTAAGTGATAGATAGGCAGGGACTTAAATCCGTCTCCTAGGCTCTGTCAATTCACAGTATATTCTGTATGCTACACATAGTTCCTACTTTGCTCCTAACTAGTGTTGTATCCTTAGGCAAATCATTTTGTCTTTGGGCTTCAGGGACTGAGTTGACTATACAAAAAAGCATCTTGGGGGGAAAAAAATGAGTGAGTTGAAAGGGCATATGCTTAATTTTTTGAGACTTTGGGATTCTAGACTATATTATAGAAGTTATGTATGGAAAATCTAAAATATATTCCTGGGGGGAAGAGAAGGGAACTAATGTACTGACTATGCTAAGTATTATCTATAGGAAATATTTAAATTTCACAATAACCCTTTGAAATAGTATTATTATCAGTAGTGTCATGGATGACGACACTAAGGCTAAAAGGAACCAAATGATATCTTTAAGCTCATACCATAAGTTGGAGGGCCAGATTTTAAACTGATTTTGTCTGATTCCAAAGCCTGTTTGCTTGATATTGCACAATACTGCCTTAGAGGTTTGAAAGACCACATGGAACCTGCTGATTTTTATCTCACCCCTGAACTATTTGCTGACCTTAAATTTTTTGATAATATAAATGCGTGTATAAATAATGCCTGATGGCCTAGGTGAGCAGTTTTAATTAGCAACTCTTAGCAGTGGCTATTGAAGAGGCTAATAGACATGGGATAATTAGTCTTCCATAAATACCATGAAGCCATCATCTTCACAGGAAAGATAGTTCTTACTAAGAGCCTGTTTTATACAAAGTCCTTAGGAAAATAACTTTTAGATATGGCTTAGAGTCTTCTGGGCTTCATGGGTGACCTATTAATTTCTTTACTGGCATGTCTATTTGTTATGTCCTAGGTACTTTTAAATTCAATACAGATGTTGCTGAGTTCATTCCTCTGGAGAGAAAAAATTCTGGTCTAAATTGTGGGAGTCAAAGGAGACTAGATTCTAATAGGATTGGTAGAAGAAATTACAGTTCACCACCTACGTGTCACCTTTCCAGGCAAGTCCCTTATGATGACATCTCTGCCATTCATCAGCACAGTTATCATCCTTCAGGAAGCAAACCTAAGAGTCAACAGACTTCTTTCCAATCCTCTGCTTCTAATAAATCACTCAAGAGCCTTCAGAATCAACCTGGGCAGAAACTGAGGAGTGAAAAGCAGCATATTAGAGTCAAGAGAGTACAGAGTTTTACTGACCAGACCTTAGATGCAGCTGGCTTAGAAAGCAGGGCCAAGTCAGAGAGTGGGACGAACCCCAGAGAGCACAGCCCTGCTGAGAGTGAGAAGGAAATTGTCGGTGCAGATCCCAGGGGAGCAAAACCCAAAAAAGCAACCCAGTTTGTATACAGCTATGGTAGAGGACCAAAAGTCAAGGGGAAACTCAAATGTGAGTGGGGTAACAGAATGACACCCAAACTCGAGGATGCTGGACCTGAAAATACCAAACCTGTGGGGCTTATCCACCCTGACTCTTCAGATACATCCTTTAGAAAAGGAGTACAGGATGGGTCTGGGGCCAGACGCAACGAGCAGAGAAGACACCCACAGAAAAGGCCTCCCTGGGAAGTGGAGGGGGCCAGGCCACGACCAGGCAGGAATCCACCAAAACAGGAAAGCCAACGACATACAAATGAAGGACCCAGAAATGACATGGTCCTCATTCCAAAGGACAATCTTAATGAAAGATCAAGAAAATCTGCCTGTGACAATGGGAACTTGGCAGTTGTCAACAAGTCTTCCAGAAGGGTTGACCCAGAGAAATGCGCTATGAGAAGGCAGGATCCTCAAGTGCCATCTTTCTCCAGAGGCAAACAGAACCCTGTGCTAAAGAATGTGGAAACGCACACAGGTAAATATACCTAGATGGGTGAAAATGTTTTGTTTTGTTTTGTTTTTATTTTACATTATTTAGTAGGTAATATATTCGTATAGTTTAGAAAGTATAAAAAAGTACATAGTGAAAAGACTCTTTCCTTGTTCATCATCTGCCTGGGTCCTGCCACCATCCATTCCCCTCACCAGTAGGTAACAATTTACTTGGTTTTTATATCATAAGGAAATACAAAAGAATTTTTTCTTAATAAATAAGGAATTTAGTAAGGGTTTTGAAAAATGTAGATATGAGTGGTATAGGTGGCCAGTTGCAAGATTTTTTTGAATTGCGAAAGCACAAGTAGGGGCTGGTAATATCTCCGTTGCCTCTCCTGGTTCTAGCCTGCATCATGTCTTGTCCTCTCATCTGTAAGAATTCCTAACTAATCTTGCCATCTCCAGCTGCTCTTTCATTTCATCTCTTACACCAGCGTCAGAGAGCAATCTTTCTAAAACACGTATTGAACTGTGTCACGTCCCCCTGCTTAATTTTGTTCAGTTTTTTTCATCACCTATAGATTCTGGCTTCTCCCTTACCCAGCAACCCTATCTTCTGCTGCCTCAGTCCCCACCACATTTTATTTCCTAGACTTTATACTGTTTCATCTTTTCATGCTGTTGCATTTGTGGCTCCCTTTGTCTAGAATGTGTACTGCTCAGCTCACTGGTGAATTCTCACTCATTTTTCAAAAACTAGTTTATTCACATGTCCAGGAAACCTTTTCTTACCTCTATGGATAGCCTTAATCTTTTCCAACCCTGTGATATGTCTTTTTCTTACTTATCCATGCTTCTGTTATATAACATTTACACTGGAAACCATCATTTGTTTATGTGTCATTGCTCTCCACTAATCTGTAAGTTCCTTGAAAGCAGAAACTGTCTTTCTTCTCATTTTTATATTCCTATTGCCTAACACAGCTCTTAAAACATAGTAGGTTCTCAGATCTGTTAGAAAGTTCTTCCTTACATTATATTGAAAACTTCTTTCCTATAAATACTTTATATCCCCTGGTTCAAGTTCTATCCTCTGGAGCAACACAGTAACTAGTCTTTCTCCTCATAGTTTCCCTCGCCTTTACCATAAATCAGCTTCTTGCAGTATTTGAAGACTCTTCTCATTTTGTCCTGAAGATATCTAGGCTAAATATCTTTATTCCGTTAGCTCTTCCTTGTGGACCTTCACCATTGTAGTCTCCATCCAGTTTAATGTGACATACAGCCTAACAGATGAAGCCACCACCTACCTGGGCCTGTTCTTATACTGGCCACTACCTACCTGGGCCTGTTCTTCTACTTCTCATTTGCTTCACCAGGTAGTCTTTCTTAGGACCTCAATTTGTGTGTGAGCCAAGGCAATGTTATACCAGAGTTGTTTTTTTAATTTTTAGGGCTGGTTAATGGTTTCCTGTCACTTCATAATGAATTACCACAAATGCAGTGGCTTAAGATAACACAAAGTTATTATGTCATAGTTTCTGTGGGTCAGGAGTCTAGATATGAGTCAGCTGAGTTCTCCATTCAGGGTCTCACAGGACTGAAATTTGGCCAGTGATGCAATCTCATATGAGGCGTATAGTCCTCGATCATGCTCACTAGTCGTTGGTAGGATTTATTTCTTTAATGAGTGTAGGACTGAGGTCCCCATTTTTTTTTTGCTGGCTGTTAGCTGGGGGCATCACTGTCAGCTCCTAGAGGCCACCCACAATGTCCTACATAGCCCTCTCCACAACATGGTAATTTACTTCTTTGAGGCCTACAGGAAAGCATCTGATACGGATTCTTCAAATCTCTGACTTCTGTCTCTGATCTCTAGACTCTTTTAAAAGGGTTCACCTGATTAGATCAGGCCTACCCATATTCAAGGTGAGGGTATACAGGGTGTGCATACAAAAAGGTAGGAATCTTAGAGGCCATCTTAGAATTCTGCCTAACAAATCTCTCTTAGTTTCATACTCCCACATATTCATGAGAACACTATTCATATTTATTGAGTAAATATTATGTGCCAAGCACTGTTCTGGGTACTAGGAATACAGCACTGGTGAGATTTACGTTCTGGTAGGGAAGACAGGCAGAACACACTTAAATATTTAATCTTTGAGGTGGTGATTTAATCTATAAGGTGGTGATAAGGGCTAAAAACATAAGCAGGTTAAGAAGACAGAACAACAGGGGTACTTGTTTGGATAGGTTGGTCTCTGATGAGACATTTGAACAGAGACCAGAAAGAAGTACAGAAGCACACCATGTGGCTCTCTGGAGATCACTCCAGGCAGAGGGAGAAGCAAGTTTAGATTGCGGGGCGTGGAGAAGGTGCATTGTAAGCAATGAAGAGTGGGGTGGCAGTAGAGGTCAGAGAAGTCATGGGCTGAATCATGTGAGGCCCTTAAATTTGGTTCTGAGTCAGAAGATGAGCTGGAAGGTTTTGGGGAAAGGGATGGTATAGTCTTACTTTCTAAACTGAGAATTCAGCCTGCTGTGTGGGGAATAAGCTCTAAGGAAGCAAGGGGACAAGTTAGGAGGCTGTTGCAGTAATTCAGGTAGTTGGTGGAGAATTGGACTAGAGTAGTAGTGGTGGAAGAAGTAAGAATTGGTTAGACTCTGTGTTTGGAAGGTAAAATTGATGAGATTTGTAAGTAGACTGGATGTTAGATGTAACAGAATGAGAGGAGTCAAGGATGAAATCAAGGCTTTTGTACCTGAGCAGTGTAGAAGAATAGAATTGCCATGTACTGAAGTGATAAAGCCTGAGAGAGGAAAAACTGTTGTTTTTAAAACTTTTAAGTTTGGAATAATTAGATTTATAGAAAAGTTACAAAGATAGTACAGAGAATTCCCAAATATTCTCCGCCCACCTTCCTCTAATGTTAACATCTTACATAACTAACTCTGATCCTTGTCAAAACTGAAAAATTAATGCTGGTTCCATAGTATTAACTAAACTGCAGACTTTATTTGTATTTCACCAGTTCTTCCACTAATGTCCCCTTTTTTTTTAAATCTAGGGTCCAATCCAGGATACCATGTTGCATTTAGTCATCGTGTCTCCATCTTCTATGATTTGTGATAGTTTCTTAGCCTTCCCTTGTTGGAAAAGGTGTTTTTGTGTATATTTTGCTTTGTCTACTCCTTGTTCAGGAAAGATAAAGAATTTGGTTAAATTTATTAAATTTGAGTTGCCAATTAGACTTCCAAGTGGATGTTAAGTAGAGAGTTGGATATAAAATTCAGGGAAGAGATCGGGCCTAGAGATTTAAATATGGAAATTGTCTGTATTGAGATGGTGTTTAATGGACTAGGAACATTAGCTAAGGTGTGAATGTTGTTAGAGAAGAAAAGTTTGAGGATAGAGCCTTCCTGTATCTCATGTTTCAAGGTTGGAAATTGGAGATCCAGCAAAGGAAATGGAGAATGAGTACCAATTGAACTAAGAAGTGAAACATGTTCTAAACACCAAATAAAAAAAAATTCAAAGAAGAAGGAGTGATCACTTGGGTCAGATGGTAATGATAGGTACAGAAAGATGACAGCTACATATTGACTATTGGATTTGGCGATTTGAAGGTTATTGGTCTTGATAAGAGCAATTCTGGTGGAATGGTGGAGGTGAAAGTTTGATTGGAATGGAAAGAGAGGATCATCCCAAATATAAGTCTCCATGGCTATTTGAGAGTGGTCTTTGCTTGCTCTCATTTTGCTCTTTTTCTCTCAGACTGTCTGGATCTCTCATTTTGTGGTAACAAAATCCCCTACATCCTTACTATGTTTCTGCTATGTTCCTACTGTTAATTGACTTATGGCCTTCTCTCAGTTCACTTCTTTCCTTACTACCTCTCAGAGCCTGCCATTTCCCTTATCCCACTTACTTTAGTTTCTGAAAGATGGACAGAGCATACTCTTTCCCCAGTGTCATTTCCGAACTATTCTTCCACCTTTGTATCAAAATCCCTGCTCCTTTGAACGTAATGCTACATCACCTTTTAGCTACATCACCTTTTAGCTACATCACCTGTCATATCTCCTTATCTTTGTCATTTATTAGCCTCTGAATCTCCAAGCCCCAGCCCTCATTTATTATTAATATGTCTAACCTATATCTTATCTCTACCTCAGTGGTTCTCAAAGTGTAATCCCAGACCATCAGCCATCAGCAATACCTAGGCACTTGTTAGAAAAACATATTCTTGGGCTTCACCTCAGATTTACTAAACAAAAATTCTGGGAGTGGGGCCCAGCAGTCTTATTTTTAATAAGCTTTCAGGTGATTCTGAGGCATATTCAAGTTTGACAACTCCTGATTTACCGTAACTCCTGCTGTTATTCTATTCCAGGTGACTCTAGTGATCATATGCATTGTGCCATCCTCAGGTTCTTTGATCTTATCAACTGTGGTGGCCTTCATCTTCATTCCACTTCCATACCCACTACCAGGGAAATGACCCTGGGAATGCTCCATCTCTGAAATCTTAGTCTTATGTTCCACTTTCTGACCATAAATTCCTGTCCTTCTGGCTCCCTCGGTTTCTTCTACCCACTACCAGTTTTGCCAGCCTCCTAGCCATCTTCATTCCCTCTCTAGGCAGGCCTTATTGTAGGTCATTTGAAGTATCATTCTTTTGCCAAGCCATTTGGCAGAATCCCATCCCTGGATCTATGCTGCAATCTATCTTTCCTGTTCCAGACCTGGATAACAGGATGCTGTTCCAGGAAATCACATAATAGCATAGCTTTGGGGCTGCTGCAGTTCATTTGCTTTCTGAGGGAAGCCTTCCTGATCACTCCATTTAAAACTATTCTTCCCCATTTGCGAGTATTCCCTATCCTCCTTTCCTGGTTTATTGTTCTCCATAGCACTTATCACTATTTTGATGATACTACATATTTTCATTATTTATTGTTTATTGTCTACCTTCCCCCACTAGATAATAAGCTTCATAAGGGCAGAAGATTTTTGTCTGTTTTATTCACTGTGTATCCTTAGTGTCTACAGAGTGCCTGACACACAAAATATTTTCAGTAAATATTTTTGAATAGTGGTCTCCAACCTCAGTTGGTTTTCAGCACTGTTTGTTTCCTCTTATGACCTTAGTAAGCTGCCTTTTCCATTTTCATCTAAGACTGTTCCACATCCTTTCCACTCTTATTCAAACCTTTTTAACATCGGTCTTCTTCAGACCTTCCTAACATTCATTTCCCTCATTGTCTCCTATTTTACTGAGAAAAGGTAGATCATCAGGTATAATTTTCTCAACTTTTTCCTTCCTTTATACAAACTCAGAGGCACATGTGCCCATCCTTCCTTTTCTTTCATTCTGAGAGCTCCTTTATTTCCTTCCATCAGCCTTCTCACATTTACTATTCCAAGTTCTCAGCCCGAAGATCTTCCCACATCTGTCCTACTCTCCACAAGAAAAAATTCCCGTTACATGACTTCCCAGTAATGTTTCCTTTCCTTCCGTTCCAGTCAAATCAAGAGTCGTCTGCTTTATTTCCTTTTCCGTATTTTGATTCACTTCTCAGTCCTCTGCTACCATCACCACCTACCTGACTAAGAGAGCTACTGGTAAGGTTATGAATGGCTTCTATTTGCCATAACCTTTGGACAGATGTATTTCAGTCCTTATTATCCTGGACTTCCCTTTGAGTTTGATGCAAAGATGGAGCCTTTTTTGAAATGTGACCTCCTTGGCTCATTTATTCCTTTATTCTCTCATTTGATAAATATTTATTGACACCTAGTATATGTCAGGAACTGGAAATACTATAGTAAGCAAGGCAAGCAAGACCCTGTCACTGCCTCACAGATCGTACAGTCTCAGGGTGTTTGTATTTTTTTTATTTTTTATTTTTTGACATTAAATTGGACAAAGTAATCTTAGGAGAAATAATGTTTATAGAAGAGCTTTTGTGTCAGGCAGCAGAGATTTTGAATTTTGACTTTTTAATTTCTAGCTCCATGACCTTGGGTAAGTGATTTAACCACTTCGAGCCTAATTATTCTTTATCTATGAAATCGCATCTGTATTATAGCCTTGTTGAGAAAATTAAATATGTGTAAAGTGCTTTAGCATAGCACTTGACCAGGTATATTTAAAGTTAGTTATTTTATTCTTATAACCTATTTGGGCTTAAAAACAAATAAAATAATGTTGTGAAATAAATGCTAAAAGTACAAAGCAAAAAAACAAAATATATATACTCAGCTCTGAGAGCACCTGGCTATACTTGGGATAGGAAGACTTTGCTAAGATCTATTGCTAAGGTGTATTTGAGGAAGACGTCTGGAAGTGGGTGATGGTACTGAGGAGTAAATCTGGGAGGATTCTCATGATGCCATACACTGATCTTTTTCACTAAATGGCAAGCTTCTGGAGCCAAGGACTGTCTGTCCTTTAGTCTGGTAACCCTACATGGACTTGTGGTGGGTCCAAGCATATCTTTGTTGAGTGAATCAGCTAAAGACTTTCAGGGCAGCTACTAGAACCATCTCACCACCATGGTTGTTAGAACCCGTGTAGGCTTAGGTTTCTTGCAGCTGACCATTCACAAGCCCTTCCCTAGCATAAATCCATGGATCTGGTATATCCAGTGTCCCAGATACAGGAGGGCAAGGCTAGGCCCTACAGCATACTGCTCCTGTGGATACTCACAAGCTATGTGATAAGGCTCATTTGGTTCCTGGACAATTTCTTTGGAATGTTTCAGTTGTGAAAATCCCCGTCTGAATGTACTTCCTGAGTCTCCTTTCTTAATATATGCTCGGCCTCAAATTCTGAACAACCACCTTAGAAGCAGACATCCCTGAAAACCTCTGTGTTTGTGTTCTTCCCTCAAATATTTTGCTGATCCTTGGTTGACTAAAGTAAAGGTTGGTTTTCTGTATTTGAGTTTATCTGTTTTGTTTTTTAAACAGGTTCTCTAGTTGAACAGCTTACTACAGAAAAATATGAGTGCATGGTGTGCTGTGAATTGGTTCGCGTCACAGCCCCAGTGTGGAGTTGTCAGAGCTGTTACCATGTGTTTCATTTGAACTGCATAAAAAAATGGGCACGATCTCCAGCATCTCAAGCAGGTCAGCCATTCCTCTTGTCTGAGAGTTATTCTCACCCATTAGATACGTTCCACTTTTTAAATGCTATTTAATTCCTCTTAAATACTTTGTCTGTAGAGAAAGTAAATTGTCTCAATCATATGTGTCAGATGACCATATTAAGCTATAAATCTTAAACTAGCTAAACTTAATATTAAAATATATTTAAGGTACAATAAAATTAGTCGCTTCTACTGAAAATGGTAGCTTTTATCCAAGTAGCAACTGCAGAAAACATTTCTTGCATAGTTTGCTTTAGAAAAATTATAGAAAGCAATTGTATAATTTACACTTGGAATCTTGAAGTTGTTTTGCTTTTAACAAATCTTCATAGTATTTTGTGGGCTTTTTCCAAAGAATACTAGTATTTATAGTAATGCAGATGTTGATAATATGTTTTCTGAACCGTGGATCTTTTTCTAATTTAAGATATCTGAGTTTTCCTGTATGTTCTTAAATATTTGTCTTTTTTTTTAAGCCAAGATTCAGATAATGTTTACCTTGAATTAGAAATACTGTAATACAACATTATCTCTATGAAATGAAATGACAATTATGCGATGTGATGGAGGTGTTAGCTAAAGCTATTGTGGTGATCATATTGCAATATATAAATGTATCAAAGCAACACATTGTACACCTTAAACTCACACAATGTTATGTCATTTATATCTCAATTTAAAAAAAATGGATACCTACTTGAGTCCTTGTATCTAAAGTCCTTATAAATATTAGCTTAAATGTGGTATTTAAGCAAAGCACTCGGTACTTTGAATTTATTTAACGTCAGATGCCCTTAACTTGGGAATTACTACCCTTCCTTCTATGTTATGGCTCCTTATAGGATTAATTTTTAAAGAGTATATGTGCTTTTCAAAAGAAATTATTTTATTTTTCTCCCATGTTTCTTGGCAGATGGCCAGAGTGGTTGGAGGTGCCCTGCCTGTCAAAATGTTTCTGTACATGTTCCTAATACCTATATTTGTTTCTGTGGTAAGTTTTTTTTGCATACATTGGAGTCTTTTCCACTTCAGGCATTGTACTTCAGTTCCTAGCACAGGAGACAAGGGCATGTTTTAGAAGTTTCTAATAAGACTTCAAAACTACAGGAGTCTACAAGACATCCCATGCATGTGATCTATCACAGAGCTAGAGTCACAGGCCTTTGTGCTCTTGGCAGGCTATTCTGGAAAAGGGCCTTCACATCATGCCCACCAGGCTCATGCTACTTCTAAGCTGTGGTGCTGGTCTGCTTGGTCTTAGCTTTAGACTAGAGCTGATCAGACGGCAGAGGCAGATGTAGACATGGGCTCTTTCTCATTCATAGCTATAACAGCTTTGATGTTCTAGATTTGAGCAGCATGAATAAAGAGTAGAGTTCAAGTGTACTTTATTTTAACCCAAGGAATCAGTCATTGGTCTTTGTAATAGAGAGATTTTCTATAGATCAGCATTACTAACTCTATCCTTTTACCCCCCCTCTTTATGTTTTTGAATAGCTGTTATTAAATAGCTCAGTTCCCCTACATGTTAGGAAAAACTATGTGATCCAGATGCTCATTCTTTCTACTAGCTTATTTCCTACATGTCTTTTTTTTTTCTTCTTCTTCTTTCCTGCCTAGTTAAAAGATAGGCTGATTGTTAATTTTTCCGGTTGTTGATTTTTCAAATTTTGTTTCTTAAGCATGTCTGCCTCCTTGAACCATTGCATTTTTGCTTCTGTCCTTTTTACCTTTCTGAAAATATATTTAGGAGTTATCAATGACACCTTTCTGACCAAATCCAGGACTGATTTATAAGTTCCTAACCTTTTTGGTAGCACAATAGCCCTTGACACTTTTTACCATGCCCTGCTTGAAATGACTAGCTCTTCCTGTTTCTGCAAACTCTCCTTATTTTTCTCACTAATTTGCCTCTATTTCTCCTTTCCCATTACTGAACTAGCAGCTTTCACAAAGAGGCAGTCATTGACCATCAACTCTTTAACTTCTAGACTCAATCCATTGGTGAATTTATCAACTATATAGAATGCTGTTCCCTTTCTTTCTTTAAATCCTCATCCACATTCAAGATCTGACCCCAAACATTCTCTTCCAAAGGAAGCTTCCTTTTCTCGTTCCCTCTCCCACTTTGACTCTTTTATTTGGAGTCTGATGGTATTATATGTTTTATTGCCAAAATCTGAGCTTTATTAGATACTAAATTAGTATTCATTGAAGGAATGAATATTCCAGAATGTACTACTAGAAGGCAGCATGAAACTAGAAGCTAGAGATCAATAGAAAATTGGACAAGTAGGACCAATACCAAAGCTTGATTGCCTTATTTTAAAATATTTTTAAACATAAAATACCACAATGGAATTTAAAATCTTGTTAAAGCCTTCACTGACAAATTAGAAATGAGACCTATTAAGATAGAAGAATGTAGGGTAAAGGTCAAGATGACCTGAGCAAGGTAAAATGGTGTGGGCCTGCAAATAATGGCCTATTTTACATGATGGCTTTGTTCCATCTGCTCTTCTGGAAGGCCATTAATTTAATATACTTTATTGAGAACTTATTAATGTACCAGGTACCATGAAGAAATGAAATAAGACTTATTGACTTCTCAGAGCTTATCTTTAAGGGTTAAGACAATTAACTTAGTGTTATACTAAAGTACAAAGTGCTGTGGGGATCTTTGGGATGCATTTTGATTTCTGGCTGGATGATTAAGAGAAGTTTTTATAAAGGAGATAGAATTAAACTGGGTTTGAAAACTAGGTAAAATCTTGGTAGAAGGGAAGATTTGTTGAAGAGAATAGCATAAGCAGAAGTGAAAACCAAGAAGGCCTAGGAGCTATTGGGAGAAGAGGTAGTCATCTGGTTATGGATCCCAGGATCTGTGAAGGTGAAGGAATAGGAGATGATTGAAAAGCTGGGGCTGGTTTCTTGATGCCAGGCCTAGGCATTGGGACTTCATTTGTCAGGCTGTGGGAAGCCACTGAGGGCATCAACATGATTCTTTATGAAACTTAATTTCATGGCAGTGAGTGGAATATTTTGGGGCCAAAACAGTTTGGGGACTTGTAATAACCCAGATGAAGAATAATAAAAGTCTATAATGGGTATTAGAGTGGGGCAGAAAGGAGGGCATACAAGAGTTCAAAGGTAAGCAGGGCTTAACAGCAATGGAAAAGGAAGGAACCCAAATGTGGTTCCATAGATCTATGCTTTTGGAAATGGTGATACCGAAGACAAAGGGCAGATCAGGAGAGCCAGGGTTGGTGAGGACGGTGCATTCAGTTTAGAGATGTTGTGTTAAAGGAGTAAGACATTCAATGAGGGATGTCTAACAAGCAGTTAGGAATATGTGAAGGGAAATCAGGACTTAACAATGATAGTCATTGCAGTTGAGAGTAGTAGATGAGACCCAAGTGGGAAAGGAGTAAAAAAAGGGTCTGATGCAGAACCCTGGCAGGAAAAGAAAAAACCATAATTTAGAGTCAGAGAAAAGAGGGAGAGCCATTGAAAGATGGTGGGGAAAAACCAGAACACTATATTGGAGCAAGAAAGCACAGAGGCAGGGAAGCTTTTCCAGTAGTGTTGGAGATGAATTTCTGGCCAGTAGAGAGGTTAGAGCAGAAGTAGAGAGGGAGATAAGGTGAGATACATTAGGTAGGGAAATTGACAAGATTTAGTGATTAAGTAGAATATGGAAAGAAGAGAAAAGTATGACTCTCATTTTTGAGTTTGTGTGACTGACAGTGATGGTGTCACTGACAGAAATAGGGAACACTGAAGAGGGAGGAGTTTACGAGAGAAGATGCTAACTTTGACCACTGATGTAGACAGTTTGAGGTGACTGTGAAACCACAAGCACAGATGTTCAGCATGTGATGGACATGTAAGACTGGAACTGAGGATTCAGGGCAATGCAGAACATGTAGATTTGGGAATCATTGGCCTTTAGGTGTATTAAACCACAGCATAGATAAGAGTTCTAAATGAGACAGGTTGGAGAGAAAAGCGGAGCCCAAGGACTAGGGACAGACTGTCATTTAGGGTGTAAATTATCCAACTGAGGATGATTCCTCAAGGGCAAGGAGGAGTCCTGTGCCTTGATTTTACTCTTCCTGTCACTATGCTAAGTTCATGGAAGATGCTTACTAAAGATTTGCCAGATAACATTGATTATAAAAATATAATCTTTTAATCCCTACTTAATAGCTTTAGAATAGGCGAGATCCTGTGCTCGCTTCGGCAGCACATATACTGGAATAGGCAAGTTCCTAATGTACAAGGCACTGGTGTCCTTTCCATCTCTTACTGCTTTGTTTTTTCCCCATTGTTTTCTTCCCTTACTCCCTCTTTCTGATCCCTATAGCAGATATTCCCATATCAGTTCAAGGGCCCATTTACAGAAAGTTTATCTTGTAGATTAAACATATCCATTAGTCAAAGTGGCATTTTTATAAGTAAGAAATGACTTTACTTTTTCCATGTAATCCAGAATTTAAGATTTATCATGCTCAGTGAAGCTTTTGACGAATAGCATTACATTCAACTTTTTAATTTAGGATGTGGAATAATGTCTTTGTTGAACCAATGAAAACCACACTGGTGCTCCATGCTGTCTGGCTATTTTGTATTATTAAAGTCTAGGATGCAGTTAAAGTGTGTATCATTGACTCTCTGATCTGATATGTTTTAGGCAAGGTAAAGAATCCTGAATGGAGCAGAAATGAAATTCCACATAGTTGTGGTGAGGTTTGTAGAAAAAAACAGCCTGGCCAGGACTGCCCACATTCCTGTAACCTGTAAGTTGGCACCCTAGACCCCTGGAGATTCTTTGTTGACACGCTTTACTAATGGCTTTGAGTATACATATCTGGTTAGCATGTAACGGGACTGGGTGAAAAGCAATATATTATCATTCACTGAGCACTTACTCTGTGCCAGGTACTCTGCAAAAATTAACTCATTGAATCCTTAAAACAGCCTGGCAATATATAGATATTTATCATCTCCGTTTTACAGATGAGTCTCAGAAAGGCCAAGCATCTTGCCCAGGGTCACAGTGCTAGAGCTGGGATTTCCAAAGCCAGTGCTCCTCTCACTATATTACACTGCCAGCTTCTAAGACAAAATATCCCCCAGTGATATCCAGGTCCAAGAGAGTGTATAGGACAGACTTCTGTTTAGGGAAAGACAGTTGTGAAGGGTCTTATTGGGCTGTGTTTTTAGAATCTGATCTCTACCCTACAATAAATGGTGAGCTTTAGAATGTATCCAGTCAACTTCTAAATAATAAGAGAAATGTGCAATAATAAACAGTTGATCAGTTACAAATAACAAACTTCTACAAGCTTTAACCTCAGACAAAGGTTTAATTCCTGGGTTCGAGTCATTTAATAATTATGTGATATTGGACAAGTTACTTAACTTCACTGAGACTCAGTTTCTGCACTTGTAAGATAATAATGATAGGAGTGATAATACTTATAGAATTCTATGATTATTAAACAAATTGACACACCCAAGAGGCTTGGTACAGAGCCTGGCACATGGTAAGTGGTCAAAAAATGGTAATTCCTGCTTTTATTACCAAAGTATAGTAAAACAAACATCAGAGTGTTATCTTGGTCTTTTTTCTGCATGGAACAGGGGTAAATGTGGTACCAGAGGTCTTGTGATCAAGATCGGGGGGTTATTGTCATGGAGGGAGAAATGTTTAGACTGGGCATATGTGAAATACAACTATTGAATAATGATACTCATCTTCAAGAAAACATTCTTAAACCTGTCTTCTGTTCTGTCTGTCACAATGGTTACCTTAAAAGACTAAGTAAGCACTTGTTCCTGGATTTTTTTCAATGTTTAAAGCTTATTTAAGAATGATCAGAACTGATTTAGAAGTCACATAAAAAATCCAACTAGACTTTATCGGCACACCTGGTTTTTATACAAAATTCTATTACTTACTTGATTAATTAGACTTGGCTTGATTGGCTTTTAATTCCCAAAGGATTGTGATTTGCCATCACTTAGAAAGCCCTCCCCCCAAGAAAAACTTATCATAGAAGTTGCCAAAATGTATTAAGTAGTGGTATTTCTGAATAGGTATGTAATTGACCTGGGTGTCTCCTTTGAAGAGGGCAGTATTTGTTTGAATATATAATTCCATTTTGTAACTTTTTTGTTTGGTCTCTTTATATCAAAGCTCCTATTTAAAAAGCATTCTATCCAGAGGTCTAATTCTGACCTATAGCATATTGCTAAGTCAGTTCTTTTCATGAGTCCCTTTCTCCTTTGTTCTTTCCCTGTGTTACCAGCTTGACTCACCTCATGTCAACCTTCTTTTTACATTTCCCATCATTATCTGGTTATTATTTCACTAACTGATAAGAACATGTCTGTACTTCTCATGGACCTGGTAGTTTTGAGCTCTACTGTTTTGCTCAGGTTCTGATCTTCTAAAGGACTCCATTGGCCATCTTGCCATTCACCTGAGTGCCAAGTTGTTTTTACCCCTGCACACTGCACTAGGTGGGCCAAGACCATATTTGGAAATGTCATCTTTGACTATCAGACCTGATAGTACTTTCCTGTGCTGCCTGGATTCTGTTTTGCAATCTTACAAGTGATTTAATAAAATCAGTATTTTGACTTGGGTTTTACTTTTCTGGTTAAATATTGTAAGATGATAATGCTATCAATTCTTTCTATATAAAAATATCGTTGGTATTTTTGTTTAAATAGTTTAATCAACTTTAGACAAATACTAAAACATTTCATAGTAGGTTTATTTGTTGCCATATCACAATAGGAGCCAGTGGGGGCAGCTTTGTTCAGGTTTGGATACACAGATATGATTTAATCATCAAAGTTTTTCTTTTATAGTCTCTGCCATCCTGGACCTTGCCCACCCTGCCCTGCCTTTATGACTAAAACATGTGAATGTGGACGGACCAGGTAAAGTTAGACTTGTACTTTAAAGAAGGCTGTTTCCACATTGATGATTTATGTGTGAGTGTCTAAAATAAAAGATTAGTAGATAGGTATCAATAGTACTTTCCTGAAAATAGTAGTTTCCTGTGCTGTCTTGATCCTATTTTGCAATCTTATAAGTGATTAAGAAGTTATATGCATAGTGAGATTACCCATTTCGGGTGAAAAGCAAAGGTGTCAGAGACTTTTTTCTTAACCTCTCTACTGAGTGAAAGAACCAGGAATTGAACCCAGGCCTGTTTAGTCCGGGAAGCAGGAACCATGTTCCTGTGGCCAGCACAGTATCTGGCATCTAGGAAGCTTTCAGTGAATATTGTTGAGTGAAATAATAAGTGATCCCGGAGTCCACCTTCTTTTCGTTACAAGTTCTCCCGTATCATCAGTGCAAGGATCACTGATAGCCATAGCATGCCTCTGAGTCCCTGTAAGACCGTAAATGATTTCTCAACCATAAGATGAGATGGGATCGTGCAGATTTTCAGTGATATGCATTCGTTTAATGTTTACTGAACTTATGAGGGTAGCACTGTGACCTTGAAAGTCACATGCAAGGGTTCTGGGTCAGAAAGATTAGGTCAGATCTAGGCTCTGCCACTAACTTGGTGACCTGGGCAAGTTGCTTGGTCTCACCGAGCCTCATTCTCTTATCATAAAGTAGAAATAATAGTGTCTTCCTCAAGGAGTTGATGTTAACCATGGTGCTGAGCACTGGAAACTTATCTCAATGTATAACAGTGACTTTTTAAAACAAAATATGTAGTTGAAGTTGGAGTAGGAGATAGCATAAAACTTTTCATGTAGGAGAGTAGACTCCAAACTCTAAACCATTACACTGCAAAGAGACCTGAAGACAATTGTCTAAAAGTCCTTGCCTCATATCTTCCTCTAGCTGATATGTCAGCAAAATCAGGATGTTTATTCGAACAAAGCCAGAATGATTTCTCCATCCCGAATCAAAGTCACATACAGTATGTTCTTGAGTATTATAGCTGCATGAAATGCCAGAGTGCTAGGTCCTAGGAGAATGCCACTGTGTGTTCATTCTGAGAATGTACATTATAACTACACCTCTTCAGCCTCCCTACTGCCATCTGTAAGATAGTGTGGGAGCTCCCAGCTCTTTACCTTCCTACATAGTGCTTCATGGGAACTCATAGAAAAAAATCACATACAAGAAATTCTTAGGAATTGTCTTCAGTTCCTCATTGATCAGAAAATAGGGGACAGGTAAAAGCAGACTGGGGAATAAGGAAAGCAAAGGAGGAAAAAGAGGAAGGTGGAAAAGGGGATGGAAATAAGGATTATAGGAAGGAAACAAAGAAAAGGTTGGGGACATGGTGCCAAGAGAAAGTTTTGGGGAGGGCTTGGGCTTCAGTGTTAGTTTAGCTGTCAAACAGAAACTTAATGTCCAACATTAGACTAATGCTATCTTTACTGTTTTTACAGGCACACAGTTCGTTGTGGTCAGGCTGTCTCAGTCCACTGTTCTAACCCATGTGAGAATCTTTTGAATTGTGGACAGCACCACTGTGCTGAGCTGTGCCATGGGGGTCAGTGCCAACCTTGCCGGATCATACTGAACCAGAGTAAGTGGTGAGCATACCAGCCTTCACCTGTTCAGCATTTTTATCAATCCAGGAATGAAGACCCAAAAGAAATCCTTATTTAAACTCTAGATAGGGCTGGAAGGGATCCTAGGAGAATTATAATTTGAGAAGATAAACTATATTTATGGCCAAAATACTTTGCTAGCTATTTAATGTGGACAAATGAAAAGTCTTCAACTGAGTTTGAAAAATCAACTGCACAAAAATAGAAGGGAAGAGACTGAGATCCATACAAAATTACACAGAAAGACTTTGATTTAACTAAGTAAAAGCCCAAAAGAATCAGGAGCTAAAAATGGTCCAGAGATCAAAGGGACTCTCCCACACCACAGTCTATTCTGCTAAGACAAAATTGCCAATACATACTTAACTCCTGCCTTATCTCAAAATGGTTTTGAGGCAGCATGTAAGAATATATGAAATGTAACAAAACATAAAAGATGTGAAAAGAGAAAGAAAAATAATGCTAGGGACATAGAATGACTTATAGCTAAAAACTATAAAGACAAACATTAGGTCAGTTATACAGGTTTCTTAGGATAAAAAGAGATTATAGTTTTTGAGAAAAAACAATTATTCTTAGAACTAAGACCAGACAATTTTTTTCCCAAGAGAATCCCATTAAGAGAATGTTGAGTAATGTATGGCACAGTTCCTTACATAAAATTCTTACAGCACACATAACAAAACATTTTATAGTGCTATTTCTTAATGTAAGTGCCAAGATTGATCAGTAGCATGCCACCAAGGTAAAATTTAATAAAATAAAGCTCTGTAGGGCACCAATACATTATAGCCCAGGATCCTTGCATGTTAAACGCTTCATAGAAACAAAGGAATCATATAATAAATGGTCCTTTGTAACTCACTTCTTTCTCCTAACGTGTTTTAGAGATTCATCCATTTCATAGAATGTATCAATATTTCATTCCTTTTCTTGGCTGAATAATACAAACAGTCTCCAACTTAATGATGATTTAACTTACAGGGGTTTTTTTTTACTTTATGATGGTATGAAAGCAGTAATACACATAATAAATTACATGAGATATTCAGCACTTTATTATAAAGTTGGCTTTGCATTAGATGATTTTGTCCAACTGTAGGCTAATGTGAGTGTTCTGAGCACGTTTAAGGTAGGCTAGGCTAAGGTGTTATTGAGATGTAACCTCATCATAAGGAGTATCTGTATTCCATTTGATGAACATACCACATTTTGTTTATCCATGCATCAGTTGATAGACATTTGGATTGTTTCCATGTTTTGATTATTGTGAATAATGCTACTGTGAACATCCATTTACCAGTTTATATTTTTATCTCTTTGGGATATATACCTAGGAGTGGAATTGCTGGGTCACATGGTAATTCTGTGTTTAACCTTTTAAGGAATTGTCAGACTGTTTTCTAAAGTGGTTGTACTATTTAACTCTTATTGTGCTTTTAATTAATCTTTCTCTAGAGTTTAAAGGTGTTAAGCCACCCTTCATGTATTGTATTTATTGACCATTTATATATTTTCTTTTGTGAAGTATCTGTTCAAGTCTTTGGCTTACTGTTTAATTAAGTTGCTGATCGCTGTTGATTTATAGCAGCACTTTAAATACAGTCTGGTTTATTCATTATCTTAATGGCGTCTTTTGATGAGTAGAAATGTTTAAGTCTAATGAAGTTCAATTTATTAATTTTTTTCTTTTCTGATTTATATTTTTCTTGCTCTGTCCAAGATATCTTTGGCTAACCCCAAAGTCATAAAAACATTCTCTTATAGTTTCTTCTGGAAGCTTCGTTTCTGAATTTTACATTTAAGTCCATGATCCATGTAGAATTAATCTTTGTGTAAAGAGTGAGATAGGGTTCAGGTTCATTTTTTTCCATACATACATACAGTTATTCATCATTTGTAAAAATATTCTCCTTTTTCCATTAAATTAACTTAACATCTTGGTTGAAAATCAGCTGCTGTGTACATGCGAGTCTGTTTCTTCCACTGATCTAATAGTCTATCTTTACACCAATAACTGCACTATCATAGTTACTATAACCTTGTAAGTCTTGAAATCAGTAGTTTAACTCTTTCAACTTCGTTCTTTTTTAAAGATTATTTTGGTTTTTCTGGACTCCTTTCAAGTAGTCACTTTTTAAAAATTTCCCAAGCAGTTACTTTTAAATAGCATTTTAAATCTATTGTCCAAATTCTGTAGGACAATAACCTATGCTGATATTATGTAACTAAAATAATGAAAACCATCTAAGCATTATTATATCTTCAGTTCTCTCTTCCCAAGGTACCAGAGCTAATAGTTTTTGTGACTACAGGTTTGAGATGAATCCATGTCATCAAGACAACCGTAAATAAGTTTCCAAAAAAGTACACAAGTGCTCACTACTCCCTGCACCCCAGGGAGCCTCACAATTCTTGGTTTTCAACCATGGCCTTATGAACCAGATAGTAGTCTCTTAATTTAGAAGGTTGTTTAACTTTAATGCTGCTTGGGGACGTGCTACAGAGGCACCATCAGATTCTAACAGAGTCTAGCAAGGCTTTTTTTATTTCTTCCTGTGATAAAGCTTTTAGGTGAGGACTTAGAGCGCTGTATAAGCCATATTTATTTCTGCATCAGGTCTGATCAGTACTAATGAACAGCATTTTGTGTTTTCTTATAGATTGATTAGAATATTTTAAGAATCCATAGAGGTTACTGATCTTTTGTTTTTGAAATTGTGTCCTTAAGTATGCTACTGTGGCAGCACCTCCCGAGATGTGTTATGTGGAACAGATGTAGGAAAGTCTGATGGATTTGGAGACTTTGGCTGTTTAAAGATATGTGGCAAGTAAGGTTTTTTGTTTTTCTCAGTTAGACTAAAGCTGTATTTTATGCAACAGTTATGTAATAGTCTCTCGTTTTTCTTAACAGGGACTTGAAATGTGGGAACCACACGTGTTCTCAAGTGTGCCACCCTCAGCCCTGCCAGCCATGCCCACGGCTTCCCCAGCTGGTGCGCTGTTGCCCTTGTGGGCAAACTCCTCTCAGCCAACTGCTAGAACTTGGAAGTAGTGGTCGGAAAACCTGCATGGATCCTGTCCCTTCATGTGGAAAAGTGTGCGGCAAGCCTCTGCCTTGTGGTTCCTTAGGTAACTAGTAGGCATAAGAGTGTGAATGTTTGGCAGCAATGACAACTTAAGCAAAATGTTTTTAAATTCCAGTTACAATATTAGAGATTTTTCTAAATATTATGATCAAATTTGTCTGGGCACTTTTCCTTTCCTTCTCAAACTATACCTAGGGAAATATGTACTTACCCAAGAGATCTCTTTTGGAATTGGGTATTTTGTTGCTAACTAAGGTCAGCTGTGAAATTCTGTTCCAAGGGATTTATTATTTCTCTTAGTAGCCTACACTAGAATGAATGCCAGATATTCTTTTGTTAATCCAGATTTTGGTAAATGTTTAAAAACATTTTCATACAATAGGAACATCTTAACTAAAATTCTAAGTACAATAAAAGTTCAGCCATTTGGACCACTCAAGAAATGTCATTCTTTATAGCTAAGTTTCCCATTTAGCTGAGAATAGTATCTCCTGAGCATCATTTTAGATGGACATTTTTCTAAAATTCTCTTCTTTCTTTAAACAGAGGTAACTGTGGATAATTTCTTTCCCTTTATTGACCCAGAGTCATTTTCCTGAACCTCAGTTATTGTATTATGCTGAATACAATGATGCCCTCAGGGCTTGCTGAGGTATCTCAGGTGATTTCCCCACACAATGTGCAGTTTGGACTGTTTTATCTACTTATTAAAGCTTTTCGTTTATTTCTTCAGTGCTTTTGGTATGCCTATCGTCCCACCTGTAGTGACTCTTTCTTCTGTCTATGGCTTCTGATTACTTGGATATAGAAACCAGAAAAAAACTTGTTGGAATTAGTTATAAAGTAATAGTCTGAGTTTTTAACTGAGACTTTCTGAGTCAGTCCTTGGGAAATATATGTGTACAGTTATGCAGTAACCTGGAAACTTCCCTCCTAAGTGAGTGTTCCAAAGGCTTTGTGTTTAGAAAAATGAAAGTGGGCAACTAAATCTGAATAAGAGCAGTGTCCCTATAACTAACTTTGGTAAAGCTAGAATCTTTAGGTTTGGTTTCTGTTTTTATTGAAAAGTGATTTCATGTTTCTTCAAAGTATCAACAAGAACCAGTAGGAGCACCCTACCTAATTCTTTTTTTCAATCTGACTTTAAAATTATGTATAGAGGAGAAATACTCTCTTTTCATACTTTAATAACATGTTACAACTGCATTAGGAATATCAATCATCTATCTGTTATCCATGTCTACTGTGAAAATGTGTCTTCAGATAAGTCCTGTGACATAGAGATCAAGTGACTTCTAAATCAAGAAGGATGGTAAAGGTCTTCCCTTTTCAGAAAGCACATGAGTTAGTTTTATAAGAATTTCGTATATAATGACCAAAAATCCCACCCCGAGGCTAAGATAGCTTGTTGGCAATGAGAAAAAGAGGAAATGCGAAATAGTTAATGTAAAAGGACTTGAGCAGGAAATGGATAGTGACTATCAGTATGAACTAACCTGGAGAAGGAACAAGAACTAGACTGAATTGGATTGAGCTGCTCAAAGGCAAGCCCACGGCTAGTGGTAACAGTGGCTCTCCAGTTTATTCAGATCTGACTTATCTGTAGAAAGCTTATTTAGGTCTTTTAGCATCTCACCCAGTAGGAAATTTCCATTCTAGATATACAGCATTAGTACAAAAGACTGAGTGAATTCTGTTTTCAGGATGGTAGCATGGGCAGCTACTTGGACCTACTCCCCAGCAAAACAAGTAAAGCTAAGGAAAACCAAACAAGCAACCATCTAAAGTCTCCGGAAATTGTCATATAGCTATATATCAATTAAGAAATATTTATTGAAGAAAATACTACTGAAACTCAATAAGAACAACAAGAATCTGTCATTGAGTCACATCCCACTTCTACCCTTTCCCCTTGCTGACTCCCAGCTCAGCTTAACAAAAGCCCCACTCAGGATGAGTGTGCCCAAAATGGAGCTTTCTCTACCCTCAGCTCCCAGTTTAGGGTTTTTCATAGGTGGAACAGACTACCAGCATTTCTCATCCCCTGTAATTCCTAGTTGAAGAGGCTAAATTTTTGGTAATTGCATATGAGAGGTGGGGGCTCTCTTTGTCCACACAGCCCCACCCATGAGTTGGAGGCTCTACCTCAATCACAATAGGCTAAAATACTGGGGTCCCAATCACCCTCACTCCACCTTACTTGTAAAGCAGAGGTTTCATGCTAGAGGAAGTAAGACAGGAAAACCAGAGGCTACTATTCCATTCAGCACCCAGAGAAGTGGCTGAGACTTTCCGGAGGAAGAGGCAGTCTTTAAGAAAGAGAGCTACAAAGTACTCCCCAAAGGAACTGACTTTAATTTGAAACAGTGTGGGGGTAAGTTCAGGCCTAAGGCCCTTTGGAAAACAATAACTCCTTTTAATTAACAACAAAAGCAACAAGCTAAACTATTAGGCTAGCTTGTTGGTGCAGGTTATGGGGGGGATGGTGCTGGGAACAGTGAAAGAAATGGCTAGGAGGAGCCCTCCTGTGGTCAGAACAAACCTCACAGACTTGCCCAAATTAAACTGCTGAGCAATTTATGCCCCAAGGCATTGTTGAAACCAGTAGAGCAACCAGTCAGCAATTAGTGGAACCTCAAGAGTGAGTAATACCAAATGTGACAGAGAAATTAGGGAAAGAGATAGTCAAAGAGAGCTCTGCTAAAACCATTGTCATCCCAGGGTGACTATGCATACCCCCAAAGTTGTGCCATCCAAAGAATGACACCTAAGGCTTCATACCATAGAGGAAATAGATTTCATTAAAGTAACCTAAACAAGCACAAAACAAATAAACAATAAGAACAAAAATACCGTGGAGAGAGGAAGCTGTATGTAGAGTATCTACAAATAATATATCACCAAAAACATCTGGTTTCCAATAAAAAATTACAGAGTATACAAAGAAACAGGGAAAAAACACAGGCAACAGAAAGTTTCTGTTTTCTGTGAGTGACCAGTGTCAGATTTAACAAAAACTTCAAGGTAGCCATTATAAATGTGTTCAAAGAACTAAAGGAAATCATGCCTAAAGAAGTAAAGGAAGGTATAAAGACAATGTCTCATCAAATAGAGAATATCAATAAGGGGATAAAAATTATTTAAAAAGGACCAAATGGAAAATCTGGAATTGAAAAGTTTAGTAATTAAAATGAAAAATTAAAGGGACTCAACAGTAGATTTGAGCTGGCAGAAGAAAGCCTCAATGAATGTGAAGGTAGAGCTATAGAAGTTATATAACCCAAAGAACAGAGAGCAAATAGAATGAAGAAAAATGAATAGTGCCTCAGAGAAATGTGGGATATATGTAAGCAAACATATACTTATATGTTTGCTTGCATATACATACATATATATAAAAGATAAGAGAAAGGAACAGAAAAATATTTGAAGAAATAATGGCTGAAAACTTTCCAAATTTATTGAAAAACATTAATCTATATATCCAAGAAGCCCAACAAACTCAAATAGGGTAAATTTGAAGAAATCCACACCTAGGCATACAGTAAAAATACTGGAAGCCAAAAACAAGGAGAAAGTTGCAAGAGAAAAATGACCCAAGGGAAGCCCTATAAGATTAATAAGAGACTTCTTGTTAGAAACAATGGAGAACACTGCATCACAAACAGAAGGCCATGAAATGACCTATTTAAAGTGCTGAAAGAAAAAGCCCTGCCAAATACAAATCTTATATCTAGCAAAACTGTCTTTCAAATTGAAAATCAAAATGGAGAATTTTGTTACTAGCAGATTACTTTATAATAAATAATACTAAAAGAAGTTCTTTAGACTGAAAGCAAGTAAACCAAGATGTAAATTCAGATCCACACTTAAAAAAAAATAATGAAGGTAATTATAAAAGACCGTATAAGTGCATATTCTTTTTTCAACTGATTTAAAAAGCAGTTGTATAAAATAATATGTATATAATTGGAATGTTGGGCCTATAATATAGAAATATATCTGATAATAACAGCACAAAGGAGGTAGGAGGGATCAAAGTTGTATTGGAGTAAAGAAATTATATCACATAGTAACTCAGATCCACAGCAACAAATGAAGGAACCCAGAAATGGTAAATAAGAAAAATATAACAAACTATGAATATATACTTGTTCTCTTTTCTCAGCTTCTTTAATAGACATACAGAGTAATAATTATAACAATATATTATTGGGTTTGTAACATAGATTATATATGTTATATACATAACATATATAGCATATTATTGTATAACAGTAATAGCACAAAAGAGGAGGAGAGACGAGCTATATAGGAGTAAGGCTTCACTGGAATTAGGTTAGTTCATTAAATCTGAAGTAGATTCTGATAAGGTGCATGTGGTAAATCTAGCGTAATCATTAAAAAACTCAAAAACTTTAGTGAAAAATACCATTAAAGAAGAAAAATACTACAGAAGAAAACATTCACTTAATGCAAAAGAAAACAGTAAAGGAAGATTAGATTAACAATCAAGATACAAGATGTAGAAAACTAAGTGAAATGGCAAATGTAAACCCAACTATATCACTAGTCATGTTAATGTGAATGGATTAAATCATTAAAAAGCAGAGATTGTCAGACCAAATTTAGCGGGGGGGCGGGGGCAGAGAGAAGCAAGATATGCTTGCTACCTTTAGGAAATAGACTTTAGAGTCAAAGATACAATTAGGCTGAAAGTAAAAGGATGGAAAAAAATACATTGTGTGAACAGCACCTATTGAAAGAGACTATGAGCAGTCCCTGAGGGATCCTTGAAACAAGACTTATCCTAAACCTAATTTAGCAAAATGAATGGCAGACCACCTATCACCAGATGTTCACAGGTTTGAAGCAACGGGGTTATGGATTGTGGCTTTTGATTATTTATGATCCCCAGATGATTTGCAGTCATGAACACTTTAGTAAAGTCATCCATGGCTATAATTTTAAGTGGATCCAAGGCTAACCTGGAGACTTGGGGCAAAAATAAGGAAAGAGACAGAAGATCCATTCTTTGACTTAGGCAAAGCATCATGCAATCTAAAGCATAGTCCAGTAACTAATGCTGGGCCCTATTCTTGCTGGAAAAGGCCCAGCCTGCTGGATAAAGGGAAGATAGGGGAAGAAGCATTGATGACATCCTTCTTCCCTCAGCTTTGATTGTGGAGTTGCAGCGAAGAGAAGTAGAAGATCAATGCAGCTAGTGAATTTGGGAGTCTGAAATGAATAGTTGTAATTTTCATTCCCAGCTCTTTTCATTTTTATTAAAGATTTCATTCATACCTGTGAAAAGCTCTGCCATGAGGGAGACTGTGGACCATGCTCTCGCACATCAGTTATTTCCTGCAGATGCTCTTTCAGAACAAAGGTAAATCCCAAACATTGCTACAGTTATTGCCACCTATGCCTTTTAATTTGGTGATTATGGGAAGGGGAGGAATCAAAATAACCTTAGTTTTATTCCTTTCATACTATGTATAATTTATTTGATCCAGCCAATGTATACTGACACCACTATGGACCAAGTTGTAGGATAGGTATTGGTTCCGCGGAAGGGTCTAGTGCTCACAGCTCAGAGGCCAATAATGGAGATAGGGCAAGTACACAGCTCTACCAAATACAAGTGTGATAATGCTAGGTGCCAGAAGAGAACAGTAGCACTGTTGCAAGGAGTTAGCTAACTAAGAAGTTAAAGGGAACACAGTCCACAAGATCGCCCTCACTTTTGACTGCAAAAGTCAAAACCGCAAAAGTTTAGACAACTGCAAAAGTTTAGACAACTGAAATAGAACAGTCCATGTGACTACCCTAACTTCTGATACCAACTGCAAGCCCATTGGTCCCCAAGACTACCCTCAAAGTTTGATAATTCACTAGAAGGGCTCACAGGACTCACTGAAAACTATTATACTCATGGTTACAGTATGTTACAGGAAAAGGATAGAGATTAAAATTGGCCAAAGGAAGAAGCACATAAGGCAGAGTCCAAGAAAGTACCAAATGTGAAGTTCCAGTTGTCCTCTCCCCATAGAGCTAGAACAGCGTGACTTTTTCAGCATCAGTGTGTGACATTACGATGGAGTATTGCCAACCAAGGAAGCTTACCCAAGTCCGAATGTTCAGTTTTTATTGGGACTCTGTTGTGTAGACATGATTGACTGCCATCGTAGCTGATCTCAGTCTCCAGTCCCTCCCTCTCGAGGTCTTCTGATACTGTGTGACTCAAAGCCTCCACCCTAAATCATATCATTGGTCTTTTTGGTGTGGCCAACCTCTACCCTAAGACTATACAGTATGGCCAGTCTGTACTCTGACTCATATTATTAGACTATATGACCCTAGTCACTTGTGATCAAAGGCCCCAGGCATGTATACAGTGACACTCCTATCAGGCATATTCCAGGGTCTTAGATATTAGACCTATTATATTAGACATATTATATGCTGTAGGTGAATAAAAAATAAGGGATTGTAAGCTGAGAAGGTCTTTGCAATCCGTGAGGTCAACCAAGAGTTGCCTCGTCTAAGGGTTGCCTGCAGCACCTGGTCTTCCTAGGTGGTCTCCCATCCAAGTACTAACCAGGCCCAACCCTGCTTAGCTTCCGAGATCAGATGGGTTCGGGCTTTTCAGGGTGGCATGGCCATAGACAGGTTGTTTTCTTTTAATCACTTTGGTGAGAGTCTTTGAGAAGTGTGTGCCATATCTTACTGCCTCTTTACAAAGAATACTGTATTGTTTTTATTGGTAATTCATATTTATTATAGGGATTTGTGGGCGTTCTGCCTTTTCTTACAATTGTAGATACCCCTCCAGCATGTCATTTCTTCTGTACAATCCAGTGTTCACATTAATTGGAAAAGTAAGTCAATTTCATGAGTCACCTTTCCTTTACATCTTTAGAGAGCTTCTGGGGAACTTTTTCATATTATCAAACCCAGCCAACTCACTAATCTAAAACATCTTCAGTCAAAAAGCTTAAATTTGTTAGACCACTTCTGTTATCTAGTCTAGTAAGCTGCCTATATTTTTTTTAAGGTTATTTCACTAGAAGGAATGCTTTTGTCATTTTGTTTGTTTCTTAGTACATGGCAACCTGTAAATGGCATCAAGGCCAAATTCAGATGTAGATGCTGGACAACCAGCCAGGTTCACTCTTCCCCCAAGTGAGTGACTCGCTTCCCATACACCAGCCTCACCACACATGTTATTTAGGATCATGGCACCATAACATTACATGTGATAGACCTTTGGAGCCATTCACACATAGTGAAAACCACGGTAATAAAACTTCGAATGCCCAAGGACTGCTGTATTCCACTTTGCCACCGTCCAGCTGTGTTGTCAGGGTTGCTCTTGAGTGTGTAGAGCTGTTTACCCGAGCACTAAATGGTATTGGATTGTTGTATATTTTCAGTTCTTACATCTGGTCTTTTTTTATTGTTTTGTCTATATTTATCCTTGCTGGGCAGTTATTTCTCTTTGCTTTGCCTACCTGTAGCAGCTTTTCTTTCATTCAGATTTTATAGTACTTAATCTGCTGTGCATTTGGAGACCAGACCACAAAGATTGTTACAATAATATTTGCATGAAAAGTCAGTAAACCTGGAGCCCTATTGTGAATAAAGCATATTAATACAGGGACTGGGTTAACCTTGCTCCAGACAGGTGAAGTTGGTGAATAAACTGACTGCCAAAGAAATACAGGATATTTGGGATATACGTGTTACATTTAGCATTATACTATAGTTGTGTTGTTTCATTTATTCCTAAAGTAGTTACCCTTTCTTTTTCTTTTTCCATAGGAGCTTCCATGTACCAGTCTCAAAAGTGAAGGTATGACTGGGAAGGGACATGAGGGAACTTTCTGGGAGAAGGTAATGTTACGTAGGGTTTTGTATTTGTCTAAAGTCAGTGAAGGTACACTTAAAATTTGGGCATTTGATTATGTATAACCTTTACCTCATAAGAAAGAACCATAAATTGAATTCTAGTTGATGAAGTGCTGAAAATTTTAGGGGAAGCATATTCATGTCTGCTGCTTACTTTGAAATGCATCAAATAAAAAATAAGACAAAAAGGGATCAAATATATAGTAGCTGAAGGAAACTGGACTCTGGGTGGTGATCACACAATAAAATATATAGATGTCAGATTATAAGTACACCTGAAAATTATATAATTATATTAACCAATGTTATCCCAATAAACTTAAAAAAAGATAAAATCTATGTTAAATGATAAAAAAATAAGGTAAATTCATGAGTGTATAAAGTAAATTCAATAAGGTAAATTCATGTGTGAAAAAGTAATGGTAGAATCTAGTAGTGAGCATGTGAATGTTCACTGCAAAATTGCTTCAACTTTTTTATATGTTTGAAAATTTTCATAATAAAATATTAGGAGAAGTGAAAATAAATAATATTTAATGAAGCAAACTTTTTACACACAGACTCTGATGCTTGATTCCCTTAAGGATCTAGGACTGTTGGGTACCTGGAACAGGGATTCAGCCAGCAGCCATCTTACCCTTAAGGCCCAGAATATTGTTTCTTCTTTTGTCCTTGATCCTGCTGACCCACTCTATGATGCTTCTATATCTGTCTTACTAACATAGTCTTTGGTTTAAGCCACTTTAAAACCTTTTTGGAAAATGATAGAAGATAAATATGTACAAAATAAAAGTTCTTATTCTGATCAGAAAGAAAGCTGTTTTGGTTAAGATGCTTCTGGCTGTAGCTATCAGAAAACCCAAGAAAAACTGACTTTAGCAATCGAGGTTTACTGTCTCACATAACAAGAAGTCTGGAGGCTGAACAGGTCCAAGGTTTGTTAATTCCAAGCTCAGTGGTTCCAGGATCCAATTTAGCTTCTCTGTGATTTTCTTGGTTTTCCTCTCATGGGTATAAGTTAGCTACAGCAATTCCACACCTGAGTCCTCATCTAATAACATATGGAGGAAAAAAAGATTCTTAAACTTCTCATTTTAAGAGCAAGAATCCTGAAAGGTTCTTAATATACTTTGTATCATATTCTCTGCCTAAACCTTCACTAACAAGGAGAATGGGATTAACATGATAGGCTAGACTAGTCAACATATACCTCTGCAACTGAGGAGCACATGGGTATCCAATTTCTGAACAAAATTAAGGATGTCTTATCTTGAAGGTGGGGAGTAGCTGTATGGGAGCTGAACAAATATCTACATAAAAACCTCAGTCAAAATTTTGGTTATGAAAAACATAATTTGAAAAAAATTGCAACATTGGTACACTTTTAAAGTAAAAAGTGAAAATACACCCTTTTCCCATTTTTACATCCTAGTCACTTACCTAATGAAACCACTATCGATACAATAGTTTATTGGATGTGGGTCCAAATCATTTTCTGTATTCGTACAGATATACACATGCTAGTAAAGTTTTGATTTCCCCCCTAAACTTAGGTTTATACTAAAAATTCTGTTTGTAACTTGGGGCTTTTCCTCCCCTTGGTAATAAAGACATTTTTCCATATCAGTGTATATATCTTTCCCTCTTTCAATGTGTGGGTATACCATAGTATAGTTCACTGTTGTCCTTGGGTGGTCATTTAGATTGTCTCCAGTTTTTCTTCATTACAACTAGTGCAGTAACCATCTTGTTCCACCTTTTAAAACTTTATGATGAAAAATTTCAATCATATCTGAAAGTAGAGATACTCGTGTGTATGTATCACCTATCATCAACAATTATCAACATTTTGCCTATCTTGTTTCTTCTGTCCCTCCCTTTCCTACTTTTTATTTTCATTGAAATACAACAAATCTCAAATATCATTTCACTCATAAACACTTCAGCACCTAGCCCACTTTTTTTTTATTGAGATAAAATGCACATAACATAGAATGAAACATTTTAAAATATACAATTCAGTGTCATTTAGTGCATTCACATTGTTGTATAATCATCACCTCTGTCTAGTTCTAAAATATTTTCATCACCCCAAAGAAAACCCTGTATTCATTAAGTTTTCACTTCCCACTCACTTCGACCCCTGAGCCCCTGGCAACCTCTAATCTGCTTTCTGTCTCTATGGATTTACCTATTCTAAGTATTTCGTATAAATGGAACCATATAATATGTAACCTTTTGTGCCTGGCTCTTTTCATTTAGCATGTTCTCAAGGTTCATCCATGTTGTAGCACCTATCAGTACTTCATTCCTCTTTATGACTGAAGAATTCCATTGTATGTATGTGCCACCATTTGTTTATCTATTTATCTGCTGATGGACATTTGGGTTGTTTCCATCTTTTGGTTATTGAGAATAGTGCTGCTGTGAACTTTTGTACCAAATTTTATTTGAAAACCCGTTTTAAGTTCTTTTGGGTATATACCTAGAATTAGAATTGCTGGATCATATGGTAATCCTGTGTAATTTTTTGAAAAACTTCCATACTGTTTTCCACAGCAGCTATGGCATTTTACATTTTCACCAGTAGTGTGTGAGGGTTCCAGTTTCTCTATATCCTCTCCAATACTTGCTTTTTTCTGTTTTTTGTTTTTTTATTATTATAGCCATCCTAAGTGGGTGTGAAGTGATATGCTGTGGTTTTGATTTTCATTTCCCTGATTACTAAACGATGCTGAACTTTTTTCATGTAGTTGGCCATTTATATATCTTTGGAAAAGAATCTGTTCAAGCCCTTTGCCCATTTTTAAATTGGGGTTGTTTGTCTTTTTGTTGTTGAGTTGTAAGAGTTCTTTATGTATTTTGGATCCTAGACCCTTGCAGATATTTTCTCCCATCATGTGGGTTGTCTTTTCACTTTCTTGATAGTGTCCTTTGATGCACAAAAGTTTTTAATTTTGCTCAGGTCCAATTTATTTTTTTTCTTTTGTTGCTTGTGCTCTTAGTGTCTTAGCTATTTCTGAAATTATATCTTTAGGAAGGATTCCTTAAAATGGAATTGCTACTTATATTTTTTGATAGATACGTATATATTCTAAAAGTTTATACTCTTATCTGCTAAGTATGTGTGCCTTTTTCTCCACGCCTTCACCCATACCATATATTAAGCAGTCTTCCTATTTTCTTTTCTATTTTTTGACAATCTGAGTGGAAAATGATATTTTAATATGCATTTTCACCATAACATTTTCACCATTTTATTTACATTGTTACATTTCTATTTCTTCAGCCTGTAGTCATTCAAATATTTATTGGATGAATGTTAATATATATATATATTTTTTATAATTGCCCACAGCAGATGCTACATTTATGTGTGACAAGCGGTGTAACAAGAAACGGTTGTGTGGACGGCATAAATGTAATGAGATATGTTGTGTGGTAAGTGGACCTATCATTGGGCACAGTCAGATGCATTCATCTGGGGCCTGGGCTTCTGGAGGCCTTAGCCATCTGGAATGCAGCCCAGATTTAGAAATTACTGGAACAGGCCCCTGAGCAGGAGTCAGAGCTGCTCAAATCAAGCTGACCTCAGCTAGGTCAAGAAGTCAGCCAGTGGCGACACAGAGGAAGAGAAAGATGAAAGACAGAAGGCCTCAGGTTCCACAGCCCGAGACTACTAGACGAGTATACAGTCCTCTGTGGGAGATTGTGTGCTGTCCCAACACACAAACTGGCTTGGCCTTAGCAACTTGGGCTTCAGATGTCATATACTCCTTGGGTCAGGTTGGCAGCAAAATGAGTTTGGTATTTTTTAAAAGAAACAAGTTTTAGTTACCTGAAATACTCACTTCTATGGAACTAAATAAAGGAAGCACTACCTGGTGTCGGTACTGTGTTATCTTATCATATGTGTGTGTGTAAACAAGATAACACAGTACCAATAGCGGGGTAGTGCATACATACACACACGTATATGTATATATAAAATACATAATTGTTGTTACTTTTAAAATATATATATTGACGAGGTGAAGCATGATGAAATTATATAGTATGTCAAGACCTACTTATAAACCAGTGTTTGAGGGCTAAAGACTTCTTGTCGAAAATGTCAAGCATATACAAAAGCAGAAAGACTAGTATGAGTCCCCTATACCCAGTATCTACCTTTAGTAGTGATCAGCTCATGACTCATATTGTTTCATCTACATTCCCACTAATTTCTCCTCCCTTGATTATTTCGAAGCTAATCCCAAGCTCTCATCTCATCCATAAATGTAGAGAGCCTTTTTATATTATTAGTAATCTTATGGTTATTTATCTAAAATATAAACTCCTCTTCCTAGGATAAGGAGCACAAGTGTCCTTTGATTTGTGGGCGGAAACTCCGTTGTGGCCTTCATAGATGTGAAGAACCTTGTCATCGTGGGAACTGCCAGACATGCTGGCAAGCTAGTAAGAGTCTTTACTGTATACTTTATTATAAGAATTTTCTAGAAATTCAGGCATAATATATTTTGAAAGTTTGATAATACTTACATTGGTATGGATTACTGAACTAATGAGACTTCGTATTTCAGATATGTTGAGATTTTTTTTTTTTTAATTTATTCCTAGTGCTGTATTAATGTCCTGAATCTTTGAAACTTGGCATGTAGGCAACAATCCTAAGATGAAGTCTGGTTCATTAATGGATACCTCTTTTGCTACCTGCCTCTTAAATATTATTGACCCAGGTTCTGTCCTCAGCAAGTCTTCTTTCTCTATGTTATTAGCAGCAGTTTTGTAAACTTTTTGGTCTTAGGACTTATTTGCAATCTTAAAAATTATTGAGGATTTCAAAAGCTCTTTCTATGTGGGTTATAGCTATATTTATCATATGAGAACTCAAAACAGACATTTTTTAAATATTGATTTATTAGTTTGTTTTTTAAAAACAATATATCCATTACATGTTAACATAAATAACATTTATTTTTAGAAAAAGTATATTTTAAAAAATTAGTGAGAAGAGTAGATACCTGATTTAATAGAAGATAGTTGGATTCTTATATCTGCTACATCAATCTGTCGCAACATAGGTGAGGCATATGAAAAATATCTGGCCTCAACAGCTATTTGGAAAAGGGATGAGTATTTTTAAAACTTTTTCAAATATTGTGACTTTCTCCTTTGATATTATACCAAAACTCAGCCTCACTTCAGAAGAGACTTAAGTCAGTGTTTTTGTTTTTGTTCAATGTCACATTGAAATTCATTGGTTTTTGTTATATTTCAAGTGGCTCTTTTATATCATACACTGATAATTTGGAAAATAATTTTCACTGGGTTACGCATATCTTTGAAGTATTGACAAATTTTGTGTTATGCTATTAAAAACTCATACATTACCTAGTGTGAATATATGTATGCCTTAGTGTTAAAATGTACAGCTGAAACTCATTAGATTTCATTAACCAATGTCACCAAAAAGAAAATAAATAATTAATTAAAAAAAAAACTCAGACATTAATATAACTACCAATCTCCTCAGAAAAGTCTTGGGAAATATTTTAGAAAGTTGTCAAGCTCTTAGTGGTACATGTTTTCAAATATTCTATTGTCATTGAAAGCTTGAATTTTATTGTTGGCAACAAAGTCATTTTTCTTGACAGGCTCACTTTGTCCACTTTTTGCTAAAATATTAGCCAAGTATCTAAGTCTAAATAACTGTAGTTTGTCAGTGTTTTTTTAAGTAAAAATGGTGTTTTGAGGAAAAAAAAGATGTTAATTCAGCTCATAGCTCAAAGAAGTGTAATTTTTTAAAACAACCAGAATATTTTTTTGTGTTCAGCAAAAGTGCTTTATGCAGATTTCCCATTTCATTTCACAGAATATTAAAAAGACATGAATTCAAGGGTCAAGAGGTTTTTTTACTGCTTCATCAAGGCCTTTCTTGAGTGAAACTGGCATTTTTTATTTATTCTAAGTGCTTGGTAGTGAAAAATACAATGATTACAGTTTAATGCTACAGTCTTGATTTGCACTAAGGCCCTGGCAGTTTTTTTGCTTTTGTACCATCAGTGCAAATGTGTACATAAGTGAAAAAAGTAAATAACATCTTAGTATTATTATAAAAAGAGTTTTGACCTTGTGGACTCCCTGAAAGGCTCTTAGAGACCCCTAGGAAACCACAGAGCACACTTTGAGAACTGCTGCATTAAAATTGGCCTAAATCAGGGTTTCCCAAAATGTCTTCTCTAGAATGCTAGGCCTGTCTTCTTTCAAAAGCAAGTTGAGTCAGTGCTTTGTTGTAAGTCATACACACAGAGTTCCATAGAAACACTGCACATGGCCCCTTACCTTTTACCTAGCTATTTCACATATATTAGCTCATCCTTACAATAAGCTTGTTGAGTGGATAGGTCAAAGTTTCATATCCCCATGTGACCAAAAGGAAGCTCAGAGGGGTCAAATTACCTGCCCATAGTCTCTGAGCAAGTGAAAAGTAGGTCTAGAACTAGAAGCCTAAGCCTCCTGACTATATTTACAGAGTTCTTTCTACCATACTGTGTAGTTTCTGAAGGGTTTGCTGAAAAGTGCTAACTGGAAAAGAGCAGAAGGTGGGAGAATCCTGGAGGGCCCTGGACTTCCCAACTTGGGTGCTCTAGTTGAGAACCATGGCCAAGGGCCTGGCCTCTACCAAGGCCCAGAGTTAGAGAACTGGCTCCCCTTGGCATCTAAGGGTTAGGAGGGCTCTTGACAGAGTGAGCTGCTTGTTAGAAGTATCCCATGTGAGCTCTCATTTTGATTTGGCTGTGAAGTGTGCCCGATGAACTCAGTTGTAGCTCTACACTTCATTTCAACTTCACATTTCTAGCATCATAGATGTTGCTTATACCTATAAGAATTTTTTTGAATGGCTTCAGTAGCTCTTTAGGGTTTATATTCAAATGGATATTTTTGTATGTTTGTTATTTGCCCGTAGCTCTCATAATCTCTGTTCATTTTCCTAACCAAAACAACTAAAAAAAGAGCTGTATTTTTAGCGGAAGTCTCCTGTTCTCTCAAAAAGATACGGTCTATCGATCTGTTGTTTATAAAAAACATATAAAACTGTCTTGGGTTCACGGAATTAGTTTGCTGCAAGTAAAAATATATCTGTCTGCTCCTCTGTTACCAGCTCAACTTTCATAAAATAAAAACCTTTTTTAAAAAAGCAACCCCTCCAAAAATTCCTCTCTAGAAATAGAAGTCAAAAAAAAAAAGTGTGTATGTGTGTTTGTGATTATGTCCATGCTCATCCCAGACTCATGAGGGTTGTTTTGTTTCACCTGCTGCTCCACCAGGTTTTGATGAATTAACCTGCCACTGTGGCGCATCGGTGATCTACCCTCCAGTTCCTTGTGGTACCAGGCCCCCTGAGTGTACCCAAACCTGCGCCAGAATCCATGAATGTGACCATCCAGGTGTGTCCCATCTCCTTGCCTCCACACCTCATAGCCTGCTCACACCATGTCATTTAGGATTTTGCATGACGGTCTTCACTGCTCTGAGGTCATGCTGTGGTGGCACCCCTTGCTGCCTGGGCTCAGGGGGTGCTTCTGTGAAAATGGGTCTGTGATCAGGGCCAGAGCTGGGAATTGCAACGCCCTCCACTTCTTTACTCTGTGGATGTCAAACACACCCGAAAGGTTGGGAGAAGCCCTGGTGGTTCTTATCTTTCAGGAATGTTTCTTCTGTCTATGTGGCCTGCATTTGTGGTGCATATTTCAAAGTTGAACATCTTTTTACAAAATTAAAAGTAACTTTAGATTTTGTTCTTCTTATAGAAGCAATATCTGTTTATTATATAAAAAGACAAATAGAGGTAAAGTCACAAGATGGAAATTAAATCATCTATTATGTCATCTTTTAGGAATTAAACTTAGTGTATGTTTTGGGGGGGCCTTTTTTCATGGGCAAAATATTCATTTGCTATTTTTTTTCCTAAAAGTTGGATCCTACTGAACTTATTCATTTTAACTAGCATTTTTGTTGTTGTTGTAGTTTTAACCTCTTTCTTTATCAGTGAATATCATTTACAATATAGATTTTTAATGGCTGTAGAGTGTTCTGTTGCATAGATGGACCATAACTTATTCAGTCAGTCTTATGTTGATGAACATTTAAGTTGTTTTCCATTTTTTTCTCATGGTCTGCTTTGGACACCAGCCAAAAGCTACTTGTCATCACCCATTTTTCCTATCTGTCCAGTCTAGTTGCTTGCTTTCCTCTAGGACCATATTAGGCCTATCATTTCATTTTACCAAGTCTCAGAGGCAAACCTGAAATTACTCAAATCAGCAGATTCGATACTTACAGTAAGTCTGGCCTTATGATTTAGACTGATTGACAAATAGGCAACCAGCTCTCAATTTTTTAAGGTAATAGAGTAAAACAGAATTAAGTAAATTCTTCATGAAGTGAAAAGCTCCTTCCTTCCTTGGAGACCTTAGGATGGCCTTCCAGCTTAGTTTGCAAGCCCCTGCTGTGGTGTTCATACCAGTGTGAAGTAAATGCCCAAGACAGTACTCACCCACTCCTTCCTTTTCACTCATTTGTGATGTTAGCAGATAAAGTCCAAATCTTGCTGGTTAATGTCCATAGTAAGACTTTAACCATTTGTGAGTTGTGTTGTTTTAGCTTGCTTTTATTCAACATGTATTTAACTTTAAGTGTGTTACATATCTAGCATGGTGTCAGACACAGGAAGATTTAGAGGAAGAAAAAATAGCCCAGGACCTTGAGGTTCTTATGTTCTCCCTGAGAGGAAGAGGTTGGTAATTAAATATACATGACACAACCACCATTAAAGAAGATGGGCCAGGTAACATGGCAGCAAGCCATTTGTATAATAACTAGAACATCAGGGAATGTAAGAGAGCTTAGGGGTGGGTGCAATAGGAGAAGGAAGACTTTGTTGTAGAGATGAGTTTGGATGAACTGCCTCTTCCAGGCAACAAGGAAATTGTAAGGAGTCAAGGGAAGTGTGTTAGATGGATGAGTAACAAAGATGTCTGAGCAGAAGCGAGCAGTTGCTGTGTAAGGTAGGGCCAAAGAATGACAGAGTAGAATAGACAGACCATAGGATTGTGCTACAGAAAATGAGGCAAGAAAGCTGCTTCCCTTTCTGCTCTGTTTGGCATGTCTGTCTCCCTCAGTTGGGTTTCTTTTTCTCACTCATACTCATCCTTCAACACTTGAATGTAAAGTCAGCCACTTTTTACTTTCCTGTGACCATTTCTTAAAGTACTCCTACATTTAAAAGTTTCATGTCATAGGCCATTATAATGTGTATAATAGTTTAGGTGGCTTTATTTAAATATTATTCCTAATTTTACTTTTCTGTTTCTACAGTATATCATTCTTGTCATAGTGAAGAGAAGTGTCCCCCTTGTACTTTCCTAACTCAGAAATGGTGCATGGGCAAACACGAGGTAAGTTTTCTCTCTTGTGTTCATTGTCCCAGCCAGAGATTTATGACTGGACTACTTTGAGTTGTTAGTCTCATCGTATCTCAGAGTTAATACTCCAAGAAGCAGAGATTTGCTATTGACACTTCTTTCTTTCTTTTTTTTAATTAAGGTATGGTTTGTATAAAATAAAATTTACCATTTTTAGTGTACAGGTCTATGAGTTTTGACAAAAGCATTCATTCAATCACGTAACCTCCACCACAATCAAGATGTAGAACAGTTCATCTACACTAAAAAAGCATTCCTTTATGTCCATCTATAGTTATTCTACCCCAACCTCCAGATCCTGGCAACCAATGATCCGTTGTCTGTCCCAGAAGTGTTGTCTTTTCCAGAATGTCACATAAATAGTCAAATAGGTAGCATTTTGAGTCTATTCTTCTATCATTTTTAATCTGGTTATAATAAGTAAAATTAAGTCAGTTGGCCTTAAGAACATGGGCTGTTTTCTGAGACAACTTCTAGGTTAACCAGCATGGGGGGAGGCTGCTAGCCTGGGGAAAGGTGTTACAGTGAGAGCATCCAGGAGTAGAAGTGGGCTCTCCACCAGCAGCCACTGTTCCTTCTCTCTATGCCCTATGCAGCTTTCTGTCTGGGCCCAAATGCCTTCCTCCAGGCTTACCTGCACCTCCTCATTGTCACTACCATGAAATATACCTCTCAGCTATATTTGGCACTATTGACTATAGACCCTTTGAAACACTTTTAAAAATGTTTATTTTTTGAAATGCGTATTCGTTGTAGACAATTATGAAAATAATTCTGCTACCCAGAAAGAAATACTCTTAACATTCTGGTGTATAGACCATCAGTCATCTGTGATACACTCTCTGTCCTATTCTATGAAGATTATATTGTTTTGTAACCACCTTTTTTTACTTCATAATGCTTGGCCAACATTTCCTGACACTCTTGACATTTATGACAACATACTTTCAGTGTTCTTATCTTGATAAACAAATTTTTCTCCACTTATTTACTGTGAGTGATTCTCAAGTCATAGTCCTTAGTATTTATTCTTCTTTCACAAATCTCCTTTCCTCTGAGAGTAACCGCTCTAATCATGTGTCATCTTTGTACTGATGGCTTATTTAGACTTCATTCAACAAATATTTATTGTGTGCCTATAATGGCTAGGTAAAGGCTGGGTTTAGATGATTCAGAAATAAACAAGGCAGTTTTGGCTCCTGCCCTGTGGAGTCTAAGTACACAGTATTGAAGGGGATAGATGAGACCTCTACCCAGGGAAGGCATTCTTAGAGGAAGTAACATCCTAAAGGATAATGAGGAGATAGACAAGTCTTGTGAGGAGGGGATAGCAGAGGGCACAGCATGTGCAAAAATTATCCCCAGCTCCCTGATAGTAGAGTGGGTAAGTGTTTAACAATTGGGAACTACAGTCTACCAAAATACTGATTGCAAAGCATTAGAAGCCTGTATATCCTAGACGCTGGAGGCTTCTTCAAAAGTAAAAGTTATGTATCACTAGAGTCGAAGTATATGCCTCATTTTGAGGGTTTTTGAAAGAATTGGAGTGATTACGAGTAACCTTTGGTTCTACAGGAATAAAACTCCAGCATCTTTTTCCTCAAGTGAGGAATCCTAGAAAGAGGCAGTTTATCAAGAAAAAAATGAGTTGGCGTTCCATGGCCTATTGCCTCTTAATTTTTTTAGAGGACCGTTGCCTTAAGCTGTGGAGACCATGGGTTGGAAGATGTGAGGAGAGTTGGGTATTTAATTACATAAAACATCCCTGCCTGCAGTCTTGAAACCATGGGCCAACAGTGCCCCCACTCTTCAGGATTTGTCTCAACTCAGTGCCCCAACTGTTTGCAGAGGAGGGAAGAGATCATCTGATCCTCCCAGTTGGTGATAGCATTTTCAAATACTCTCTAGTGATGTGGATTTATATGTTTGTTACCCACCTTGAAAATTTCATGTCCCAAGTCACACTTGGCTACTACCACGAATCCTTTGGGATCCTAACAAGCATTATTAATAAGGTTCAGATTTATGTTCTCTTCAAATTGACCTTTCAGACTACAAAAATCAGCCTAATGTCTACGGCCATGCTACCCTGAACAAGCCCGATCCCATCTGATCTTGGAAGCTAAGCATGGTCGGGCCTGGTTAGTACTCGGATGAGAGACCACCTATGAAGACCAGATGCTACAGGCGTAAAAAATAAAAAATGAGGGATTGTAAGCTGACAAAGTCCTTGCAGTCTGTGAGGTCAACCAAGGGTTGCCTCACCTAAAAAAAAAATCAGCCTAATATTTTTTCAGATAAAAAGTACTTTTAAAAAAAAAATGCTCTTTTTAAAAGTTCAGAAATATTTAATGAGGAAGTTAAAACTCACCCCACGTTTTATACAGAGATGAAAATTTGGCTACTTCTGTCTTTCCTAGTTACGAAGCAACATCCCGTGTCACCTGGTTGATATCTCTTGCGGATTACCCTGCAGTGCCATGCTACCATGTGGGATGCACAGGTGTCAGAGACTCTGTCACAAAGGAGAATGTCTCATGGATGAGGCCTGTAAGCAGCCTTGCACCACCGCCAGAGCTGACTGTGGCCACCCATGTATGGCACCCTGCCACCTCAGTGCACCATGCCCCATGACTGCTTGCAAAGCTAAGGTATGTATTCCTGGCTCCAGGTGGAGCTTTGACTCTGGTTCTGGGACTGCTAATAAGTCCTGGGCATGCATTCTAGTCAGGGGTCATTGGTTACAAGGAACTGCAAGTTAACGAGAGAAAGGTGAAATAAATCATATAAATTTCTGTCTGCCCAGCTCGAGATGGCCTTTTAAATAATATAAGGGTCTGTTTTGTGCAAGATGTTGTGCTAGGGCTACATCAGTGAACAGGAGGCACATGGTCCCTTCAGTTAGATGGGATAGATATTAATTACTCATAGTTAATTATAACCGTGGTATCATGAAGGAGTAGTTACAGCCTGGTAGAGCGAGCTCAGAGAGCATATGAGACGGGGCTAACATCATCTGCAGAATTAAGGAAGGCCGCCCTGAGTTGGTGAAAGTAGCGGAATAAGGTGGAGTTGGTTAGGTCTTAGCTGGTCCTGGGTCAAATGTCTACCTCTAGTTCAGTGGTGAAAACTCCATTTTAGTCCTGTCCCTTCAGGTGGGATTAAGGACAGGAGTAGTTCCCACTACTGGGGCACTGTAGACCAGACATTTCCCTTGTAGTATGTCAGCTACCATGTTGTCAGTTTGCATGTGTGGTTAGCTTCCTCCATCCTGGAGTGTAGCCACTCTCTATTCTCTGCCATGATTTGATTTGAGAAAGGCTTTAAAAGTGAAACCTGCCTGTTCACTTGGTTTCCATGTGCTAAAAGTCATTTTATGTTAATCTTATTTCAGATCGAGCTGCAGTGTGAATGTGGACGAAGAAAAGAGATCATGATTTGCTCTGAAGCATCCAGTACTTATCAAAGGTTAGTGCTACTTAAATGTTAACTATTGGTGGACCTAGGTAAAGGGTATACATGTGTTATAAGATCCTTGCAACTTTTGTAAAAGTTGGAAAGTTTTTAAAATAAATTTTCTTAAATTTGGTTTTTCTAGTTCAAAGAAAAGTTACTGTTTTATGTACCTTCCCTTCCCAAACTTTAATTTGTAAAATAGCCTTTTTATTTCCCTTCATCCTTCTTCCTCTCTCCCCTTTTGGTCTTATTACACCATGGGATCAGAAGGGAAGAGGTCGTGAAGTTGCATGCTTTAACATCCCACCACCAAGTCCTGTGCTCCTCCCCTGGGATGGGGGTTTCTGACTGCTCTGTGAGGTGTCTTTGCAGCCTCCTGAAATCTTGGGACCTGTGTGTTCATATAGTGAACTGAGTATAGAGGTAGATGTGTTAAGAATGGATGGTTGTATATATCTCTGATTAAAAGCAGAGATGTACCATGAAGATAGGTCTTTAGAGGTATGCAGATATTAGAGTAGCTGTGTTTAAATACCTTCTGAGTGCCAGGCATTGACCTGGATGTTCAAGGGAGTACCAAGGAGTGGATTACCTCATCGTTTCCTGTGGAGCTAGCTGCTTAGAATCTAATTGAGGAGCTAGGACCTAAGCATGTAGATAATTTATAATAGATGGGCTTCCAAGGCCACACAAATTGGCAAGTAGTAGATTTGCCTTGAAGGAGGCCTTTTATGTGCCTAATATAAGAAGGTTCTTATATAACTACAATACCTTTTCTCTTTTTTATACTTTAGAATGGCTGCTATTTCCATGGCCTCCAAAATAACAGACATGCAGCTTGGAGATTCAGTGGAGATCAGCAAGTTAATTACTAAGAAGGAAATGCACCAAGCCAGGTAATATTTTAAATGCCTTCTTTCTACTATTAGACTTAATTTCCAGAGGGCAGGAACCATTGATTTATCTTAATCCCCCGCCAGTAAAGCCCTTGCACATACAGTAGGTGTTCAACAGACATTTGATGTTATGAGTCACACCCAATGCAATCTGAAGAATTCTACTCAGGGTATTGTTAAGACCAGAGGAGACTTTTCCAGGCCTCACTCCAACCAGTAGCCAGAGGAAGCAGAGGCCTAGATATGTCCAGCCCAACCCATAGGAGAACACAGAAGCAGAGTGGCGGCTATGTGGAAAAGGGGAGCTGTGGTTGTCAGAGAGTTACTGGGAGCATTTTGGGGGCTGAGCAGGCAGGAGACACTCTGAGACCCTTCTGAGGACTCCTAGACTCCCATAAACCAGAGTCCTGCCCACCCGTCCTTGAGAGGGTCCTCATCTAGCCATCCTTTGGCCAGAGTCCACTCTGTTTCAAGGTTGACTAAAAACTTATTGCTGCATAGAAACTGAAACCTGTGCTCTGACTTTATTTTTTTCATTTGCTTCTCAAGGCTGGAGTGTGATGAGGAGTGTTTAGCCTTGGAAAGGAAAAAGTAAGTAGTGTCAACTCCTGTTTGTCTAATAATTGTCCTTGAGCTCTGTGAAACTAGTGGGAGGGAGCAACTCTTCAAGCATTCACTCACTTGACACCTGCTCTGAGTCCTTTGCTGCTACTGGAGGGCAAGAAATTCGATCATCAAGAATTGAAGTGTCATCTGTGGCCATGCCACCCTGAACAAGCCTGATTCCATCTGATCTCGGAAGCTAAGCAGGGTCGGGCCTGGTTAGTACTTGGATGGGAGATCACCTAGGAAGACCAGGTGCTGTAGGCGTAAAAAAGAAAAAATAAGGGATTGTAAGCTGACAAGGTCCTTGCTGTCTGTGAGGTCAGCCAGGGGTTGCCTCGCCTTAAAAAAAAAAAAAGTATTGAAGTGTCTAGAGATAAACCACTTAACATGATTTCAGCATATTTCCGAAACATGAGCTTGTGTGGTTTGGAGCATGGTGTAAACATCCCATACCTCAGCATACTTATTCAGTGACTGGCAGACTTCCTTATTCCCATGGAGATAAGAGGCTTAAATTTTTTTTAATGAACTTTTAAGTTGAAGTGTAACATAAATATAGAAGATCAGAAGTATGCAGACTAGTGAGTCATCACAAAGTGAATACAGTGTTATAAAAGCACCCAGGTCAAGAAATAGAAAATTACCAGAACCCTCTGTTGTACTCCACAAAGATAGAACCTCTGTCCTGACTTCTAATACTTTAGAATAGTTTTGTCTGTTTTTGAACTTTATATTGATAATGAAATCATATAGTTGTATTATTTTTGTCTGGCTTTTATTACGTTCGTGACATTCATTTCTATCGTTGCACGTAGCAGTACTTTTTCATTTTCATTCCTGCATGATATTTTATTATATTAATCTAATTCTCTTTTCTACCATTAATAGATGTTTGTTGTTATCAGTATCGAGCAATTACAAATACTGTGTAAAAACATATATACTTGCTTTGCTGTATATATGTATTCATTTCTGTTGGATGTAAACGTAAGAGTAAAATTACTGATTAATAGGGTATGCATTTGTTCAGCTTTAGTCGATTCTGCCAAACTGTCCAGAATGGGTGTACCAAATTACATTCCTACCAGCAAGGTCACAGTTCTCGTTGCTCTACGTTTTTTGTCAGTACTTGGAATTGTTGGATTTTTTAATTTTAATCCATTCTCATGGATATATAGCCAAATGTTTGAGCTTTAACTTACATTTACCTGATAACCAGTGAGGTTGAACACCTTTTCCCAAGTTTATTGGCCATTTGAATATCCTCTTTTCTGAAGTGCCTATTCAAGTCTTTTACTCTTTTTTAGATTGTGTTGTCTGTCTTTTTCATATTGATTAGTAGGAGTACTTTATATATTTTGAATATGAGTCCTTTGGTTTTATATACTGTATTTTCTTGTACTCCATACTTTCACTTTTCACTTTTCATGATGTCCTTTGATAAACGGAAGTTTCTAATTTTAATGTAGTCCAATTTTTTCCTTAGTGAGTAGTGCTCTTTATGTCCTGCTTAAGAAATACTTACCTAGCTGATGATCATGATGATATTCTAGAAGCTGTATTGTTTTACTTCTCACATTTAGATCTACAGTTGACCTGGACTGATATTTTTTGAGCGTGGCATAAGGAGGGTTTATGATTTCTTTCTGCATGAGTATTAATTTGACCAGTACCATTTAAAAAGATACCCTTTTTTCAGTGCTCTGCAGTGCCGCCTTTGTTTTAAATCAAGTATTTATATTATGTATGAGTCTGTTTCTGAGCTCATTATGTTCTATCGCACTAGTATCGTACTGTCTTAGTTATTGTACCTTTATAACAAACCTTAATATCTGGTAGTATATCTCTTCAAACATGGTTCTTCAAGATTGTCTTGGCTATTCTTGGCCATTTGTATTTCCACTTAAATTTTAGAATTAGCTTATCAAAAACTTGCTGGGTTTTTTGGTTCAGTTGATATTCAATTTATAGGTCACTTTGGGGAGATTTAACATCTTTATAATGTTGAGTCTTCAAGGTGTATCCTTTCATTTATTCATGTCTTCTTTGATTTCTCTCAATGATATTTTATAGTTTTCTATATATAGATCTTGTACATCTTTCAGTAGATTTGTTCCTTGCTATTTGATGTTTTTTGATGCTATTAAAATTGGTATTTTTTTTCTTGTAAAAATTAAAAATTAGTTTTCTAATTGCTTGTTACTAGTATAGAGTTTTGTGCCCAGGTCTCACTGGCTCTAGAACTAAAGTTCTCTCCACTACACCATAATGCCTCCCAGGCTTACTGGTATATGGAAATACAGTTGATGTTTGTTGACTTGTATTCACAACCTTGCTAAATTCACTTGTTTCTAATAGCTTCTTTTAGATTTTACATGTACATGATCATGTCCTTTTCTAATATTAGTAGTTTTATTATAATAGTAGTTTTGCTTCTTTCCAGTTCTTAACTTTTTTTTTTCTTGCATTATTGCACTGGCTAGGGCCTCCAGTACAGTACTGAATGGAAGGTGGTAATGATAGATATTCTTAACTTATCTCCAATCTCACAGGGAAAGCTTTAAAAATTTACTGGTAAATAATGGTGTCTGCTGTAAATTATTTGAGAATACTCTTTATCAGATTAAGTGGCATTTATTCAATGACTGGCAAACTTTCTGGTTCCAACAAAGGTTGATTAAAAGGTACAGCCCTATAAAAATGTTAACAATTGGAGAATTTATGTTGAAGGGAATGTAGGAGTTTATTGTCATATTCTTGTAACTTGTCTTTGAAAAATTTTTAAGATAAAAACTTAACAGAAACAGACAAATGCAGACAAAGTATAGTCCTGTTTTATGTTGAAGTTCGACTTTCAGCAGTTGATAACAGCACCTCTTCGATCCTCATGGCGACTTTGTAAATAACTACTATCCAGAACTCTTGCCCTTTAAGAACCATCAGTCACAATGTTCTCAGCTGCAGAATGTGAACTAATAGTCCTGAGATGCTATTGTGAAGACACAGAGGTCTCCAAAACATGGAAATGACCTTTGTGTAGTTGAGAGACAGTATTGTATAATAGGTAGAACCAGAGCTCTAGAGTCAGTTTACCTGGATTTGAATCCTCACTTCACAAATCACTTAGCTATGTGACCTTGAAGAAATCACATATCCTCTCTAAGCTTTAATTTTTCTTAAAAACCTTTGGAAATGGTGATGATAATAGTGTTTACCTCCCAGAATTGTTGTGAGGAGTAATACAGTAAAATTAATGATGAAACACAAAGTTCTCTGCATAAGCCTAGTACATAGTAGATGCTCAGTAAATGTGATTTATAGATTAGAACAGGCTCTATTTCAGAAAGCCTTTTGAATTTCTCCTCAATCTTAGAGTGATAACATAATGATTCTCACTATACTTTCTTAAAAATCCACTGACCTAAGGGAAAGAAATACAAATTTTAAAAAGGAAACTCCATCCGAAGTTGCAAATACATACTTTATTGCAGAAATGAAAAACTGGCAGGCAGATTTTCCCACAGATATGTTTTATTGGTGTTTAAATTTGAATTAGTGGCCAACCAATCAAAATATCAAAAGATATCTATCCCCTGAGGAATTCTCTTGAAATTTTGAAAATTAAGCTTCTCTTTGAAAATTTGGAAAATCTAACAACAGTAAACTAGATTCTTATAGGCATTCAGTTTGCCAGAGACCTGTCTCATGTAAATGAAAGTTGTACTAAGTGCTGAGCTGAATTATCTATCTTTAAAAAAAAAAGAAAAAGAAAAGAAAGACGTAACTGGGTGTTACTGGTGAGATGTCATGAGACTCATACATACACTGTTGGTCAAAACATAAATGGGCAGTTGTGGTGGCCACTTAGACCATGATGATCAAGGGTCTGCTGTCCATACCTTTTTACCCAGTAATCCCACACCTGGAAACATTTTTGAGAGAAATAATCGTAAAAACTTTTTGCTCAGAGATATTAATTATGTCACTTATAATATTGAGAAACTAGGCAACTGTTAGAGAAACCTAAATGAGGAATGTTGAGAAAATTGTGGGATACACATAATTAGAAGATTATGAGCTATTATTAAAATAATATATGTGAAAAACAAATAGTAATATGAGAAATGCTAATCATATAATAGGGTAGAAAAATGCAAAGCTTTATATACACTGATTGCAACTACTTAAAATTATAGGGAGGAAAATCTTAAAGGAACTGTATTAAAATGCAGTGTTTATGTCATTAATGGAATTCTTTATTTTCTAGCTCTGTAATGTGATATTAATTTTAATATTTCTATATCTACTTTATGTATCATTTCCCCCTGACCATTCCCAGTGCTCTCAATCCACCAGCCTTCTCTTTACCAAAAATTCCAAGTCCCCAATGTCAACCTCTGGCTTGCTCATACCCACATGGACCTGTCTTGTTTATTTTCTTCTGTGAATACAATACCATATCTTTTCCCAAGTTGTTGTTATTCTTTCCTTAATAATTGGGATTGTTAATGTATAAAGAACTTAGAACATGGTGAGCACTTTGTGTTACTATGAGATAGTTTTCCTCCCCCTCTTTTCTTTTTTATTTACATACTTCTCGCTTACTTTCAGGCGATTAGCAGAGGCATTTCATATCAGTGATGATTCTGATCCTTTCAATGTACGTTCTTCAGCGTCAAAATTCAGTGACAGTTTGAAAGAAGATGCCAGGTATGGAATGTATTGCCTGCTTTCTTAATTGTGGCTTACAAGAGTGTTTGATCTTTTAAGATGTAATAACTAATGTGTTTAATTCCTCTGTGATTGAGCCAGTTCAAGTTTATACATCTATTACAATAGATTATGTGATGTTTAATAAAAATCCTTCTCTTGTTTTCTCAAAACTATCCTGTTTAAGAATTGAACTTGGTGGGGCGGGGTGGGGGGTGCGACGGGGAGCGGGGCGGCCGGCCTCTATGGTAGGAGTTTGGGCTGGACTCTCTGGCCAAATTCCACTTCTGTTGCCCAGGTCTCAGTCACGTGCATCCTTAGTTAGGCAGTAACACCTCTTACTTTCCATCTGTCTCCTGGTTCTACAGTGACTATTTCTCCTTCTGTCTTCTCCTTTCTCATACTGTTTTCTCATTTTTCTCTTTTGTTCAGTCACAGTTGACATTCTGTTATCTGAAAATTCCTAACCTCTGTAGTTGTTCTCCCCACATTGTCCATTGTGTGCACTATATAGACAGAGAAGGTGGGTGGGAAGGATTCTCAAAGAGCAAGCACAGAAGAAATTAACTGTGACAATTTCTCATTTCAGGAAGGACTTAAAGTTTGTCAGTGACATTGAGAAGGAAATGGAAGCCCTCGTGGAAGCCGTGAATAAGGTTGAAGTCAAAACATCCAACTTGACATGTCTCTAAGGCAGCTTGATAAAAAAATCAAGTCCCAGAAACATTGTTGGTGTTAGAGTAGTTGTAGAAAAAAGTCTCAACTTCCTTTTGAGGATCATTATTTTTCCCAAAGCCCAGCTATGATAACATTGGTGGAATCCATGTCCTGGTTCAGGAACGATAGCTGCAATCAAAACTACGTGTAAATAAAAATCTTAGCTTGGTGCCTAAGAATGGGTGGAGAAACTGGATGAGGGGGTTCAGTAGTGATAGTTGAATGACTGTGTGGAGACACTTAGGAAGATATGCTTGGCCCTCAGATCTCTGAAGGGCTATTGTGTGGTGGGACCTACTGGTTCTTCATTACCCCAGAGGCAGAAAGAAACCTTTGAGTAAAGATAAAAAATTGGATGACTGCTGAAGAGTAGTGAGATAGACTCCCTCAGGAGTCTCAAGAGAATGAGGCTGCGTCCTGGAGGCAGCCAGGGATGTCGAGAAGGTAGCTTTAAGGAACAAAGTCTTAGTCAGAAGCAGTGAGCCTCAGTGGCTCCCTCTTCATTCAGTGGGGGCTCTGAGTGAGGATGAGATGGCTGCTTTAGCTCCATATCTAATGAGAGGTTTCCTTCCCACCGTCTTTCTTGCCCGCTTCGCTTCCTCCCTCTGTTCCCACTTCCTAGCAGGATACTAACACAAAAGAGGGAATGGAATCATTGTTCCTCTCCCATTAGGAAAACTGTGCAAATGTATTTCTCTGCTTATGTGTCTGTCTGCACACTCATGATTTTTAGTGTAGAATGTTACTTTAATAGGAAGTGAGATTTTCTTGTTTTATAAGTCTTCAATTTATTTAGCCTTTTCTTGGAAATATCACTCACTCCCCAGTTACAAGTTCCCTCAAGAGGAACCATTACACTGTCTAAGTCTCAGTTCACTTACCCTTTGTCCCTCACCCTGGCCAGCTGCTACTGTGTGGCTCATAGAATAGATGAAGTGCATCAGCCTGCCACCTCCTAAACTCCTTGGCTTGCTATACACACTGTGGGCCTCTACAACTCAGCCATTTCTCTATTGACCCAGGCTGTTCCAGTGGCAGGGGAAGGACTTTTGTAAGCATACTGTTTTCAGAATGATTTTATCAGTCTCTTTTCCTTCAATACAGGGAAAGAATAGTAAGAAGAGCCACTTCTTTCCTCCCATGAACAGAGACCACCGGAGGCTTATCCATGACCTGGCCCAAGTGTATGGCCTAGAGAGCATGAGCTATGACAGTGAACCAAAGCGCAACGTCGTAGTCACTGCAGTCAGGTGGGTTGATCTTGTCATCACAAAAGAACTGCTCAGTGGGACAACCTGGACCTGGGAAGCAAGATCTGTCAATATTTGCTTCCCTTACTTTCTCTCCTGGAAGAGTAGTTGGAAAATCTGCTTTTGGCACAGCCATTCTGAGATAATCTAAAAGTCCAAACCAGAGAACAAAGCCCATGCCTCAGTCCACAGGACAGACACACCTAAAGAATGGAAGCCTCGTGTCTGCCCAGACCTATATCAATCACTGGAGGCAGCATTCCTCAGGCAGAGGGAATAGACCCTGAAGGCCTGGGTTGGGTGCCTGTTCATCACGTCTGTCCTTTTTTCCCTTCTGTCCTGGCATGATGAAAACAGAAAGAATTCTGGACTGTGACTCAAGGCATCTGCTGTAAACATGTTTGCCATCAGAGAAGACTGAGGCAGTAATGTGAGAGGGGACAGGGAGAACCTAGGATCACTGTCAGAACCTGAGGGAGTAGCAGAAACTTCCCAACAAGGAAAACTTGAGTGCGAAATGAGAAGAAGCGGGTAACAGGCCCAGCAGAGGTGGGTGGAAGGGACGAGGGTTAAATGAAGGTGACCATGCCTGAGCAGAGACAGGTCATGTCAGAGAGTGCTCAGTTGCACCATACTGCCAAAGTCACAGACTAGATTTTTAGCCGTCTGCCTTTCTCTACAAATAAGTCTCACTTTTCAATACTTTGTGTTCTGACTTTTATCAGAGGGAAGTCCATTTGTCCTCCTACCACACTGACAGGTGTGCTTGAAAAGGAAATGCAATCACGGCCTCCACCACCAATTCCTCATCACAGACATCAGACAGACAAGTAAGGATTCTTCAGCTGCTTTCCAAAGGGTCCTGTCTGTTCAGAGAAGCCAGCAAAGCTGAACTATCCTGGGCTGCACCAGCCATTGGTGGCCCCTCAGGCCTGGCCTTGAGGTGCCGTATTCAAATATGTAAGGTTTGACGATGTCAAACACATTTGTCATGCCAGAGGGTCCCAATTTGTTGTTTGTAATGCCCACCCTCCCTCCAGGGAGAACTGGGATTGATGAAGGGAGCTGGCAGTAAAGAGGGAGACTCTCATGTTTTGCCTTACTTCCATATGGTTTGAGTCATTTTTACAACAAAAGCATATATTCATGATTTAAAGAGAAAAGAAAACCACGTTGGCAAGCAGCAGCAAGTCTGCCAGGTGTTTTCTTAGATGGGAGCAGGAAAGGAGCATTGTCCTTCCTTCTCCTCCTCTCCCTTGCCAGGAGCGGAGCCAGATGCCCTCCTGTCACAAGACAACATTGCTGAAAGTTGCTGTGAAACCCAGAGGGTTCCCTACGCCTGTTCTGGCCTTCCACACACAGGCCCTGACAGTACCCCCTACACAAAACCTCTGGTAGGGAAGTTTCAAAGGTCACTGTGAGGGTCATAGTCATATTGGGACTTGACAGGGCAGCTAGGTGTTTCCCATTGGGAGCATCTGGGGCCATGTAGCTCCCCAGTGTCAGCTCCAGCCACCCCTGGGAGGCAGGTGGCCTGGATGCTGGTCAGCACTGATTGCCTGTTTGTACAGGCAGTGCTTTTGAGAACAGGTGGGGTATTCCACACATTATTCCACAGCCGTGCCCAGTATCACCTAGACATAACCATGTGGAGTCATTGGCCTGTTTATGCCATGCTGTCTTTTTCTCCCCCTTAGCTTGCTTTATTTTTGTATAAAACTATAGCATAGAAAATTTTTAGAAAGAATAGAACCCCTGTGTTACCATCACCAAATTTCAACAGTAGACTCTTCTATCTTATCAAAGCTTCACAAATGGGAAATGAGCCTATCCTTAACTTTCTGAAGACCTGAATCTGTTTCCCCCAAAAAGAAAAGATGAATCATTCTTTGTTTGCTTTTCAGGAATCCTGGGAGCAGTAATTTACAGAAAATAGCCAAGGAGCCTGTAATTGACTACTTTGATGTCCAGGACTGAGAAGCTCAAGATGCGCTTATATGAAAGAATGATTAGGTGGGGCAGAGACTCATTTGCCAGCAGATAAATCATGCTTATTCCCAACTGCCTGGTGGACTCCTAGCCTCACATACTGTCTTGTACTGATACATCCAAAGCATGAATGTGTCAGAAATCCCCTGTTCTCTAATCCATCTGAATGCAGTGTCTCAGTACAGCCAGATCTTGACTTCAATGTCACTAGTGATTCGGTCATGTATTTGCAGAGTATCCTTACACCTTCGCTGTGATTGCTCAGAGGGTTAGGGAAACATTGGACTTGATTTGGACAAACCAGAATTTGGCCTGAAACCAGTTTAATGGCACTTAGTCATAGCCTCACTTATATCAGTTATCCATTCTCTTCCCAAAAATGCCTGCAACATCAGATGCACCTTGCTTTCTTAATCCAGACTGATCACAATCTTTGGAAAGACACAAGCGAACTTCTTAGCCTGAAATACCAAACGTTGAATTGGTACACCTTATCCGGAAGCACATGTGTTGTATTAAATCCAGCTATCTTATCTGAGTCTTTTGCCAAAAACTCTCATAGGTCTAGCTGAACTTATTTTAGTGGTTCTCAGTACCACTAGTTGTAGACCTAGCAGAGGAATCTGGTAGCTTTACCGAATTCCATTTTCTGGAGTCCAGGGGGAGCCTCATACCACATCCCTAATAACCCTGTCTAGTGGCAGTCACTTTAGCTATCCACCATGATGGCAGGACATAGAGCAAGCTCCTCCTGTCATGTCCACACTGTGTCCTCTATGTATGACCAGTGTATCCCCAATGCCTTCTCTTTGGTTGAGAAAGAGTCTCAGGTGGACCTGCCTTTCCTGTATTGCTTTCTCCTAGGCCTGCAGCAGCCGTATTGGCTCTCTCTGTCTCTGAGTGCTAGACTTCTGTTTGAATATTCAAAAAAGTATGTGGACAGTCCAGGGCTCATCCCAGCAGCCCACTGAAGACATTCTTCAGCCTCCTTTAAGGCAGGTGCATCAACAGTTATATTAGTTTGGCCCTCTGCATTGGCATCCCTCCAGCATAGAGACCAGACTACCAACAACTGCCTTCTCCTCCAGAACAAGCCATAAGCCCCAGAGCAATAGGTTTGAGAAATGACATCACAAAACCAGCACCTATTTTCACAGAGCAGGGCTACCCTTTGGTTCTGACCCAGACAATCTGCCTTAAAAGGCGTCAAGTACAGCAGTCAGAACAAGCAGTTGGAGGGCAGATATGAAAATCTACAAAACCTCCTTATCTGGGCCCACTTAGCACAGGAGCATGGCCCCACACCCAATAGGAAGCCCACGAGCGTCTGTTATATCTTTCAGGCAGAGTTTAGTGACTGAACTGTACATTGAGAACTTGAGAGCATCTCAGAATCAGCAGGAGGCAAGAAACCTGATTTCAGATTCCAGCTCTGCCACATAACTTGCTGTTTGTTGGAATGGAGGTATCACTAACCTCTCCAGGCTTGTGATGATTAAATGAGATAACATACGTAGAGGTACCTGATCTATGTGCCGAAAGTTTATAAAAATGATACTTGATATCTGGAAAATATGTAAGCATCTTTCTCCATAATACTAGCCAAGTAAAAGGTTAGAATGCTAAGAAGCCCTCTTCAGGTGAATGCTTATGTGCCTACCTGGCACCTACCTTGTGCTAGGGCTGTGAGGAGCAGATTTGGCCTCTTCTTTAGTTAGTAATCCAGTTGGGGACGCATACCTGAATATAATGGAGTTGGTTAGTCTGGCACAAATAGGCCATTAGTCTGTTATTAAAAGCTGAAGAACCATACGAGGAGTTTTTTTGTGATGTCGAGACTGGGTTAGCTCGCACTGGGGGGAAGGATCTCTGTATGGGGAAGGGAAGCAGGAGAGGAAGCATTTGAGCTGAGTCTGGAGATCACAGTCATTTATTTTTGTTTGTTTGTTTGTTTTAGGCGAGGCAACCCTTGGTTGACCTCACAGATTGCAAGGACCTCGTCAGTTTACAATCCCTTATTTTTTATTTTTTACATCTACAGCACCTGGTCTTCCCATCCAAGTACTAACCAGGTTCGACCCTGCTTAGCTTCCGAGATCAGACAGGATCGGGCTTGTTCAGGGTGGCATGGCTGTAGACATACCAAATGAAAGTCAAGGGTGTAAGACAAGCCTGGGGGCATGGTCTGTATTGGGTTTGAGGAAGGGACTGTTCAGAGTGGACAAACAACTGGAGGGACACGTGATAAAGCAGAAGAGGTAGACAGGTCAGGTTATGGAGAGCCACGAGGAGCCACTAAAGTATCCTAAGGAGAGAGCGGCTTGGCTGGATTTATGATCAAGAGCAGGAGTCAGCAAACATTTTCTGTAAAAGGCCAGCTAGTAAATATTTCAGGCTTTGTGAGCGTTAGTTTCAGTTGCAGCAACTTTGCCATTGTAGCGTGAAAGCCACAGACGATACACGAGTGAACACGACTCAGTTATAGTAACTTATTGTATAGATGCTGAAATCGAAATTTCATGTAATTTTTACATGTCACAAAATAATGTTTGTATTTTGTCTAACCATTTAAAAATGTGAAAACCATTCTTAGCTTATGGAATGTACAAAAACAGCAGCAGACTGGATGTAGCCATTGACCTTTCTTTGCCTTAGGGATTGGAGGGCAAATATGAGGTAAGAAGACCAGTCAAGAGCTGTGGGAGTGATCCAAGTGAGAGGATGAGGGTAGTGGGAGTTGGTGCTGCAAAAAAAGGAAGAGAGGCAGGAAATCTAGGCAGTACTATAGGGTGCCAGGAGTCAGCAGAGAGCTAGCCCCACATGGATCACCAAAGGGACCCCAGACCCCTCAGCAAGAGGAAGCTGCTTCTCATGGATTGGTGAATTTCCCAGTAAGCAGTGGCCTTGGACAAGACTCTACATGAGTGGACTAAAGGGAAAGATACCCCTACCCCTTCACCCCATACATGGAGGGAGCCTGTGGGCACCAGGACCCCACACTATAGCTCCCTGAGAGTCAGATGGTGTCTTTCCTCCCCATTCCAGCCCTAGGAATTTATGGGGCCAGAACTTTCAGACCAGGTTCTTATCTCTGGAATTCCCTCTGGCAGGGCTGGCTCCTATAAACAGTGCTGCCAGCGTGGCGTGCAGTGGAGAATTCTGTGTGGCACTGGAGATGAAAGCAGCCCTCTTGATTGCAGGGTCTGTGTGAAGCAGCTCTGGATGGTGTTCTGGACAGGGCCCAAACAGGCCAGAGACAAATAGGGGTGGGGGGTGGGGTGAAGGCGTCAGTCAGTCTTAAGGGGGAAGTACTAAGTCACAAATATGGGTCCCCACACTTAGGTTTAGGAAGTCCTTTCTGTGTGGTCCCAGCCTTCTTCATGCTTGAAAACCTGGAGACCTTGTTTTCTAAGGAAAACCCGCCTTGTGCCACCTCTTCCAAAACTGGGGAGGGAGTGCCAGGCCAGAGCTCCTTCATCCTCAAACCTGCCTTCCTCATCTGCCCTGCCACACCCATCAGGCAAGTTCTGCCTTCCAAACTCCCCACATGGCCTCAGCACAGGTGTCCCATACCACTTCCCATGGCCTTTTAGAGCTCACAATTCTCCAGGACATTCTCTCAACCAACCCCAGTCTACAAAGACCTACCCAGAAGGCACAAGGCTGCATGGGGTTACACTCTGTGTGCCAAGCCAGGACTGGAATCCAGGCCTTGGGTTTCCCAACCTACAGCTACCCTAGGCTGGGAGAGACCGGAGTCCTCGGGATAAAGCACACTGCCTTCCCCAAACAGTTCTCTGGGCATCCTTCCCAGTGGCCCAGGTTGTCCTCACCTCAAGCTCTGTGCTGCACAGCCTCCTGGGAGACCTGGGTGCAGAGAACCCAGCTGAACTGCCAGGATGCCCGACTGGCTGCCTCAGCTCTCTCTGTGACCCTGAGCAGTTGGCTTCCAGTGTCTGGGCATTAGTCTCCTCATCTGTCTGCTGGGTAATATAGTTCCTGCTCCAGTACTGCCCGGAGCCATTGGGAGGGTAGTCGGGAGATGGGCTGAGAGGTTGGAGAGTCTCAAAGTGTCATGTGGCATCTCTGCATGGTCAAGCTTCTGGAGCCTGCCACGGGACTCTCAGGGTAACTCAGGGGGAAGGAACAGAGCCATCCCAAAGCTGCTCTGATAAGGGTTGGGGCTTTCAGTCACCCCCACCCCTTACTCCACCCCTACCCCCACTCCCCCAAGCCTGATGGGAGTGAAGGAGAAGTCCTCATGTACCCACACGTCCCCAAGAATCTCTCTTGAGCACTCAATATGCACCAAGCACTGTGCTCATCACTTTCACTCCTCAAAGGCCCATGAAGTAGTTTTCTTATACCCATTTCACCAGTGGGGAAACTGAAGGTGGGAGCAGTTAGGTCACTAGCCTAAGATCACTCCATGAACAACTGGGAATACGAAACTGCTACCAGGTCTAACCCAAAAACCTGTGTCCTCTTCACTACACAGGCAGAGCAGCTGCACCTCATACAGCTCATCCTGGAGCCCCTGGGACTGCATGGCCCAGGAGGGCAGGACAAATGGGAGGAAAGTTTATGCCAAGTACCAACGTAGAGAATACCAGCAATCCCCAAAGATGAAGTTTTTCTAAAATGGCCACAAGGGGGCAGTGTGTAGCCTCCAAACCAGGAGCCAGCTGCAGGGGCGAGGAAGTGTTTACACTTTGCCTCAGGAAAGCTCTTTTATTTAAAACTAATTTGAAGAGTTTATCGTCGTTATCTTTTAACTGTGTCACTCTTTCATTTCTTTTTTTAAAACTTGTCTCTGCTTGTTGATATACACAGTATAAGCAAGGGTGGGTGGGGGGCGGGACATAGCCATGCAAATACTCCAGGGAAGAGTCCCAGGCAGAGGGAATGGCCATGGCAAAGGCTCAATGGTGGGAAAGTGCTGTGCACCTTAATGGAACAACACAGCCATTGGGCTGTAGGGAAATGAATAAGGAAGACTGTAGCAGGGGCCTTGAGGCCATTGGAAGGTTTAGGGCAGAGGAATGAATGATAATCTCTGGCTCATTTTTTTGAAAGAATTGCTCCAGATGTGCATCGAGACTAGACTGTAAGGCTAAGTCAGAGCACGGGGAGAGCCCGGGAGCCCAGTCAGAAAAACATTGCTGTAATCCAAGAGAGGCACCAGTGACCCAAACGTGGGGTGGTGAAAAGTGGAGTCTTGATACATTTTGCAGATAACAGGATTTGCTGACAGCTGTGATGTGGGGTGTGAGAGAGAAGAGAGTCAGGAATGACTTCAAAGTGTTTGGCCTGAGCAATAGGAAGATGAATTTACCATTTACTAAGATAGGAAAGCATGTGGGAAGAGCAGGCTTGAAGGATGAAAATCTGTCCAGTAGCTAGTTGACCATGGGGGCTGGAGATCTAATCTGGGGAGCTGTTGGCATATAATAGTATTTAAATGCTGGTGAGATCACATGAAAGAGAAGAAGTCCGAAGACTGTGCCCTGGGCACTCCATCATCTAGAGGGCAAGGAGCTGAGGACAGGGGAGGAGTCAGATTTCCAGAACCAGAGCCGGGAACCAAAGCTACAGGGAAGTCCTGTGGGATGAGGGTCTCTGGGGTTTTCCTCTAGGTTTCCTAGTACAGTGTGGGCTTCTCTTACTTGCCCTGACCTGTCTGAGGCTCCATGGCACAAGTCAGTTAAGGCCCCAGAGTATTCAGGCTCCAGGGCCAAGGGAGATCATGGACCTTGGTTGCCTCCTCTTTAGCCATCTCTTAAACATGGGTGCTCATCAGGGCTCCATCTTCTCTCCATGAGCCACCTCATCTATCTGCAAGCGTTTAAACACCGCCATGGGCTTAAAAGCTCTGTCTCTAGCACAGGCTCATATCTTTCCCCAAATGTCCCACAAGCACCTCCAATTCACATGTCCAACCTCCAAACTGTTTCCTGCTGTGTCCACCAACTATCCAGTCTCTCCAGCTCCAGTACTGGGCCTTCCTTAAGAGTTCATCTTCTAATGTCCCTTCACCCTGGGGCCAGAAGTCAGGACAGGTAGGAAAATGTGGGGCATGGGGTGGGCAGGAACGTATTCTTGCTGAGCCCATCAGGGCTGTTCTAGGGGCCTGTTATAACTCGCATCTGAGGAATCCTTATCAACCAGTGGGGGTGTAGTTGGGTCTCTGGAGGACTCAAAAGGCTCAACCCTAGATTTGGCCTCATCTGTGTGCTTGGGTATGTATACCTGGCTCTGAGCTGTGTTCTCTCAGATTCTGACCTAGCCTCCGAGCCTCCAGCCTCCACTCACTCAGGCCCTCCCGCCTTTGGCTCCTGAACACACACGGGGAGACCACGAGCTCCACCACCATGAATGCTAGTGGCAAAAGTGAAACCTGAAACACCTCACTCCTGAGCATCATTATTCCCACTTTACATACAAGGAAACTGAGGCCTAAGAGATTCAGTAACCTGCCAAAACATGATGAGGAGCACTTGAGTGTTTGGGGGTTTTATTCATTTGTGTTTTTTGGTTTGCTTTTTGAGTATTTTCCTGTTATTTTAACAATACTTGTATGTAATATACATGCTTACAGGATATATTTCACAGTTTAAAAACCAAACAAAAACTAGCCAAAGTCATACTGATAAGGACTAGAATCCCTACTATCTGCCCCTTACTAAGCCGATCTCCCCAGGCCTCAGTTTCCTCAGATATAAGATGGGTGTGATGACATGACGACAAGCGGGTGTAGCGTAATAATAGTGAACACATCCCGTACGTGCCACATATTGTTCATCTCATCATCCCAGCAGCCCTATGAGTGGGAGCAATAATTATCCTATCTTACCTAAGGTCATACAGCTAGTGAGTGGCAGAGCTGGTATTTGGACACAGGCAGGCTGGTCTCCACCTGTGCTTGTAGGTGCCATAGTATGGTCCCTGCAGTGCACAGGAGGGCTGGGAACAGGCCTATTCTCACTCCAGCTTCAGCACAGAGGTGGACGAGGAGCCAAAGTTGGGTTACAGGCTCCGAGTTGCCATAGCCTCCTCCCACTGAGGGCATCAGCACCCCAGCCTGGCCTGAGATGGCTGCTCCCATCTCTTCCAGGGCCGCAGGACCCCATCTGAAGGAGACAGACCAGCCAGAACAGGCAGACCAGGGTGCTGCCTGGGTGCCAATCCCTGAGTGGGAGTGGGAGAGCAATCCAAACAGAGAGGAAGGGGCTCTTCTAAAGCCAGGACCACCAGACTGAGGACCAAACCTTTATCTGCAAAGCCCTGGAGGGACCTGACCTGGGGCTGGGAGTTATTTCTGTCCCATCCCTGTCCCCATCCAAATCCTCAGCTAGGGTTGGGCATGGGGTAGGTAGAGAAGTGGGATCATGACATGAGGCTTCAAAGTGCTGGAAGGAGTTAGAGCTGGGGGGCTCCCCAGACACCAACAGATCCTAACCTCATTGTACAGATAGGAAAACCAAGACCCAGAGAGAGGAGTGGTCCTATCGGGTCACATAGCCAGCCCATGCCGGGCCTGGGACTGGGAGAGTGGGAGAGGACCCTGCCTTACAACCCTGCCCAGCTCCCCAAGCTGAACAGATGCGTCTCCTAGGTCCAGCCAGGAAACGGTTACAGGAGAGACCGTGTGTGTGTGTGTGTGTGCGTGCGCGCGCGCGCGCGTGCACGCGTTCACATAAGACAGAGAACAGAGCCAAGAGCAAGGACCCCAAAGGTGCCATGATGCCTGCCCCACCCCATCCTGCCTGCTTATTTCCTTACTGCAGTGTGACCTGCCTCTATCCTCCAGAGACTTCCCTCACCTCTGCCCCAAGACTGGGCCTCCATTCACCCTACCAACCTTCTCTGACCTCATCTTCCACTCTCTCCTCCTCCTTTTCATTCCAGCAATGACCCCTCCATGTTCCCACCTCAGGACCTTTGCACCGGCTGTTCCTTCAGCCTGGCACGCTCTTCCCCCAGGTGTCTACATGGATCTTTCCCTCTCCCGCTTCAGGTCTTTACCTAAAGTCACCTCACTGAGGCCTCTATCTTCACACCCCACATACTTCCTATCCCTTTTTCCTGCTTTTCCTCCTTAGCTTGTATCACTAGCACACCATGTGTTTTGCACAGAAAGTCAGCTCCATGAGAACAAGGACTTTTGTGTATCTTCTTTGTGCCTGTATCCCTGACACTGGAATGCTGTCTGGCATGTTATAGGCTTTCGACCAACAGAGAATGAAAGAGGTCTGTGCTCAGTGCACAGAAATCCTCTGTAACCAGGGTCAGGGCTTATCAGAGCGTGACATTGGGATCAGAATCTACAGGATGTTATGAGCTGTGGGCCTAGTGTAGGTCTATGGCAGAGCAGTGGACAGCAGGCAGGAGTTCTGGATGGATCCACTGGCTGCCCTGTCTCTGAGGCCACTTCCCAGGGACATGAGGATGCCAGAAGGCTGAAGTGGTCAGTGAGGGACAATGGAGGGTAGCAGCCTGAACCCCGAGGCCCATATATACCTCTTCTGTAACTGAGGCCTTGTGATCATGCTGCTCTGAAACACCAGGAATGAGAAAGGCCACCCTCCTTGAGTTCACATGGCCACTGAAGTTGAGAGGGGAAGAAAGAGGCTTGTCCAGGGTCACAGAGGGAGGCAGCTGACTGGGACTTCCCTGCTCACTCCCAGGCTTGGTTCCCCTGGCTCAGCTTCTCCCAGTGTAGGATGTCAAACATACTCAAGCCCCTTCCCTTTTTCCCTGGACCCCCTGTAATCTCAGCAGGCTCCAGCCTATCACTTCTCATCACCTATTCTCATGCTATAGCTATTTCTTCATCTTTTAAAATATGTGATACCCACAAACAAGTGTATATCACAGTTATATGTTATAAAGCACAATCATATAACCCATAAATTCTTCCCCAACTCCAGAACTAGAAAATTATTAATAGCTCGCACTACCCCATGCTCTTACTCATCTCATCTCCCATTCCTATATCCTCAGAGGAACCATTTCTTCCTTTTTTAAAAAAAAGTTTTATCAGATGTGTATGCCCAAAGAATATATTAACTTTTGCTTGTTTGTCAATGGTATAAACTGATGTCATACTGTATATAGTCTACTGCATTGCTTTTTTAGGCCTCCCAAATTGTTCCATATTGTTGCAGGTAGCTGTTATGCCTTAGTTTTCACTGTTGTATGTGACTGTACTGCAATGTAAGTTTCTATTCCCCTGCTGATGGACATTTGGGTTGTTTCTAGTGCCCCCTGACCATCCACTTTGCACCTCCTCCTCCACCAGACATCTCGAGGTACCCAGTCCACACCTCATAGCCACCTCCTAGCTAAGCTCCCAAGATCCTGCTCACTGACCCTCCTCTCACTGTTCCATGGCCTCAGCTATATCCACACAACCATGGCTTCCCCAATCACTGTCTTTGACTCTCTTCTCAGCTCCGGACTCTACAAAAGGCATAACTGTTTAGAACACTTACTCTGTGCCAAGCACTATTCTCAGCATTGTATATGTTTTATTTCATTGACTATCACAGCAACATAAATGGTAGGCAATATTATTAGACCCATTCTACAGATGAGAAAACTAAGGCCCAGAGAGATTGAGTAATTTGCCCAAGACTACATATCTCTTACTCTTCTAGTCCCATAGACAAGTTTCTCTCTCGTGCTCCACTCTCAGTGGAGACATCTCCAATTCCCTATGCCCAAGCTAGAAACTGAAAGTCAGCCCTGACTCCTGCCTTGTTTTTACCCACTCCTTCATCCAATTCGAGCCCAAGTCCTGTGGGTGCTACTGAGTGAACCCCTTCTCTCCACACCTACCAGGTGCCCCACTGCTCCTCTTGGATCATTGCCTCTCACCACACTCCCTTGCAGGCCCCAATCTTTCCCTCTTCCAGCAACCTGCACACTGCAGCTCAGGAGGGCTTTCTAAATCTATCACCATGGCCCCACCTCCAGAAGAAAACTCAGCCTTCTCTGCCCCGTTCCCTCAAACTCTAAAGTACAGCAACTAGCCCCAGAAAGGATACCTTCCGGCCCCCGCTCTCCTCTGTCTCCTCCTCTGGGAAGCCATCCCTGGCCTCAGCTTCGAGGGGGGCTATGAACCCCCTCTGAGCTCCACAGCCTCTGTACAGCCCCCTCTCTACCACTTAGTTCTTTTCTCCTGTCCCCATTAGACTGCACTCCTCAAAGGCAGAGACCCAGACTCATGCACTGCAGCAGCTTTAGTGCCCAGGCAAGGCCTGCACACGGGAGGTGCTCAATAATTTTGAAAGGATAAGTGAACAAGCAATGACAGGAACCGTGGGTGATGCTGCCTTCTGAGTCCCAGAAAGCAGGATGATTCTGCCTGGCCCCAGAGCCGGTGGATCCTGGCTGCTCCACTGCCGCCCAACCTCTGGGACTGTCCCCCAATGGCATGAGCTCGTTTCCTGTCTTTACACCTTTTGGAAGGATTTCCATCTCCGCATCTTTCAAATTCTGGAATTCCTTAATGTGGGAGAGCTCTGGCACAAGGAAGAAGGAAGAGGAGTCTAACCCTTTACCTACTTTCAGTCAACATCAGGCATTTTCAAGAGTGGGGGGTAATTTTGCCCCCAAGGGAGAGAAAATTGATTCTTGGAAGAGGGAGATGAAAAAAATCTTACTATTTTTGTATAAAGTACAGATATATATAAAGTATATAAATAGATACACAGTATATATGTGGTGTCAAAATATCACATAATTAAGAAAAAATATCTAAAAGACTTCTGAGGAGATGCCCCTCAGAAAAAAGGTTGAGAAACTCTGACCTACACACTTGGGCCTTGTTTTGTTTGGTCCAAGGCCTGGTCAAAACTGAGGGAGAGTCTCGAGCCCTTTCCTAGGACAGCTCAAGGCATCCCCAGAGCTGACCCCCCAACCAGCAAGCTATTGTCCTTTTCCCAAAACCATCCCTTTCCTGCCCTATGCCTAAAGTTCACTGTTCTGTGTCTGGCAGCTTTTAATCTCATCCTGTCCCTCCTGAGGGGGCAGGTGGGCCCTTCCCCATTCTCCTCCAAGAGGCACCCTGGCTCCCAGGGCTGGAAGGAGTTGGAAGCCTCTTAGCTCCATGCTCCAGCCTTGGGCTACTGCATAACCTTAGACTTCTTGGGAGAATCCAGGAGGGAAACCCAACCACAGGAGGCACCCAGGAAGCAAGGGTGCTACTTTGGGACAAGGCTTGCTTTATTGAAGTGAGAATCAGGTCAGAATATTACTTAAAATCGCTCTATGTAGATGGAGTCACTTAAGGGTGGGCCAGGCTGGATTGAAGGTCTGTTGTGGGGGGACACGGAGACATGGGTAAGGGCAGAGGTCATGGTTTGAGGAGCCATAGTCTTGGGCAACGTGCGTATTTTGTGGTCTTCATATTCCACGGGGTTCTCCAGTGTCTGGGGCTTCCGTGGGATGGTGGAGCTAACGAAGACCAAGTAGATGATGCCACCTAAGTAGGCACCCAGGGGCGGTGCCACCACTGGCACCCACCACCAGTTTTTGGCCCTGCAGGCAAGAGGCAGAGGCCTATTGAAGGGACCAAGGCCTGGAATATCGCCTACATCCACCCAGGCCGAGACGGGGAGTAGGGCCTGAGAGTAGACGAATGACCCCTATCCTAGCCCAGGAGTCACCTCTGAGTCTGGGGCCCTGGTCAGCTTCGCCCTGATTCAGGAACAGGGACTTATCTGGGGGCAGGATTTACATTCAGTCCAGGAGCAGGATCTGCATTAGTGCTGGTCTGGGGGAAGGTCAGGACCCACTCCTGCCTCCCCAGGCCACCTGGCAGCTCTGCAGAACTCTCCTGTGCTGCTCCTCACAACATCTCCACTCCCCTCTCCCCACACCCTGCATGCAAAGAACCCACAGAAAGCTCACAGGAATGTGCTGGGCAGGGCAGTACCTGAAGACCTGTGTGCCCCAACCAGCAATAAAGGTGAAGAAGCGAGGAGGCAGGTCCCGGGATGGATTGATGGCATATCCTGAGTTCATGCCCAGGGATGATCCAATGATGACAACAAGGATGCCAATCACCAGAGCCTGTGTCCCTTGCAGTGCTGGGTTGTTCTCCTCATCCGTGATGGCAGAGAGACACAACTGGAGCATCCCTGTAACTATCACCTGGGGAACAGATGCCGTGGCAGCCACCCGGGGCCACTAGCCCAAACCCGCTGGCAGGGACATGTCTTGGTACAGTTCCCATCCAGAGTTCTCGTCCTCTCTATGGTGAGGGGCTGCCTACTGGCCTCTTCCTGAGGTGGGGAGGGCCTAAGGAGGTTCACCCACCCTGGACCACTGACCTCATCCAGAAAGCCCCTCCACAGTGTCATGTGATCAGGAAGGTAGGTAGCAAAAATGTTAGCGGTGGCTACAGGACCAGTCACTGTCAGATGTCCTCCTGAGTAGTTGATAATGGCTGCTGTGGAGACACAGATGGAGTGTGAACCTATCCCTAGCTCAACCCCACTGGAGCCTAGAAATAAGGTTGTAGGATGGAGGGGTGGAGAGTGCTTCCAAGGGTTCTCTCTCCCAGACATTTTCAGTCCAGGACACAGAGGTTGAATCTGTCCATATTTCAGAGAAGGAGGCTGAGGCCAGAAACAAACAACTCAGGGAAGGACACTCACTGTAGAAGAGGCAGTAGATGGTGGCAGCAGCCAGGAAGGAACCCAGGAACTGACCCAGTACGTACACAGGAAATTTCTTCCAGGACATGTGGCCTAGTGCACAGCTGGTGAAGGTCACAGCTGCATTCATGTGGGCCCCTGAAGGATGGGCAAATGTGTCGTGAGAGCGAGAGCAGAAACCAACAACAATAATAAATAATATTGAGAGCAACAACAATATAATAAGGCAAGCATTTATGGAATACACTCATTTAATTCTCACGAGGACCCAACAAGGCAGGGACTACCATCTTCATTTCACCATTAAGGAAAAAGCTTGCCTAAGTTGACCCAGCTAATAAAAATGATGTGTCAAGGGGGCTCATTAAGAGTCTGGATAAGACAGAGGAAAGGAGTTTAGGGTATTATCCCTCCAAGTAGCCAGTGAGGGTGAGGTGCTGGCTGACTCGGAGCAAGTGCTGGCTAGAGATGGGCAGGAAGAGCCTGCAAGGAAGGGATTCCCAGGCAGGGCCCAGGCTCACTCACCAGAGATTTTCCCTGCCACGTGCACGCCCATGGTGACTCCAAAGCCAAAACTTAGGTTGACACTGAGGTAGCTCCCGAGGCTTCCTCCTAGAACCATATGGGCCACGGAACCAAGGCCAAACACCTGCGAGGGAGGGGCCTCTGAGGGGACTGCCTGCCCAGAAGCTCGGACCTCAGAGGAGGGCTCAGAGCTCAGTTTGGGCTCCTCGCCCTCACACCCTGAGCCTCCCTGCATTACCCTTAGAGACCCTCTGCCATGCCCTCTTCCTCCAGAGACTTCCTTCTTCATGACCCCTGGCCCCTGTCAAATAGGTCTCTAAGATCTGACCAGTGAGAGCTGTGTGGGGGGCATTAGAGGAGCCGGAGTGGGGCAGTAGAGTCAGGGGCTCTTCCAGACACCTCCAGGCCCCTGCACTGCAAGCTTATCTGAAGTTCAGGGGAGGGGACAAGGCTTCGAGGAGGGCATGGCTGGTATGGATTGAACCCCTCAGAGCATCTGACATTTGAGCCTAGCCTTAAGGAAGTTTCTTCAAGGGATCAAACTTCATAGACTCTGCCACTAACCCACACCTCAACCTTCACCCACCCACCACCCACCCTGCCCCACACACGTCAGCCCTGGAAGCCAGTGGGGTTCTAACTCTCTTAGCTCAGCAACATTCGCCCTCAGGTGTCATTCCTGAACTTCTAGCTCTTGCCCATCCCTAACTGCTGGATCTCCTCAGCGATCCCTTTCCCTTTTAGGGAGATTAGAGTCCTGAAGCTAGGCCCTCACTCAACTTCCTTCAGCAGCCCACCTGAATCTATATCTGCCTATCCCTTTAGCCCTGGTACCTGCACCCAGTCCCTCCCTCCCTCTGTAGAGGCCTCCCTCTTGCTCGTATCTTCCAGCCTCCCCTTGACTGGCTCCCATAGACTCGGGTCTCTCCCTTCCTAAATGTAAACCTTGCCACCTCAGCTCAGCTTCCCTGTCCAGTTGTGGACTTCTGGATGCCCCCTCCCTGTGTCAGTCAGACTTCAGGAAAGAACCCACTGTCTGGCTCCTTTATCCCTTCCCTTGCTCTCCCCTCCTTAATCTGGCTTCCACATGTCAGGGACACCTAAGCTCTCTCTGAGGGCTCCAGCCTCTTGATTTCTCAAAGGTCCCTTCAGACGTTGTCTTACTTGACATTACTAACTCTGAGCTCCTGGAAAGTCCCTCCTCTTAGCCTCCATGACATCTCTCTCTCCAGGTTCTCCTCTTACCTACATAGCCTCTCCCTCTCTACTGTTCCCTCCCACATTCTTTTTCATTCATCTGCCTCATGAATATAGATGATCCCAGAGCACCATCCCTGGCCCCTTTCATGTCTCACCCCAGTCACTCTTCTTGGGTCTTTTTACCAAGTCTATGGCTTCAAATATGCCTGCCGTACTAAATTCTCAAAACCTTTGTCTGGGAGCCAGATCCATATTTCCAAATACCCACTGGAAGTCTGGATGTTATAGGCATTTCAGGCTCTGTGTTGAAAGCCCACCGTCTCAGAAAATGTGACCCTCATCCTATGTTCTCCATCCCACTTAGCCAAGCCAGAAACTTGGATGTCACAAATGAGAGCTTCCTCTCCCTCTTCCCCCAGAGACCTAATCAGCTCTGCTTACATTCTCCCCAGATCTTTGCCTCCTCCTTGCAGCCAGAGTGATCTAACACAAAAATCTGATCATGCCCTTCATTCGAACATTCTCTGGCTCCTCTCCATTTCTAAGATAAAGTTCAAACCCAGTAGGCCACCACTTAAGAACTTTATAATTTCTGCCTTTCAATTTCATATCTGCTCCAGTGTTCTCTATGTTCAGCAACAGTATTATTACTAAATAATAATAACCATTTATTGAGCATTTACTATGTGCCAGGTACTGGTAAGCAAGTTATATCTACCGTCGCCTTTAACTCTTACACCAACATATGCATTGGTTATTGTTAGTCTCCCCATTTGACAGATGGGCAATCTGAGGCTTGGAGAAGTTGAGTTAGCTTGTCCAAAGTACACAGCCTGCATGTAGTGAGTCAGGATTTGAAACTAGGCAGTCACCTGTGCCAGACAGCCTCAAACAAAACCACCACGCTACACCCTTTGTGCCTTGCTTTCTTATTCCTCTGTGTTTTTGCACATGCTTTTCCCTCTGTATGGAATAGCTGACCCTAGATCCTGAAAAATTAATACTGTTCTTTAAAGCCACACTCAGATGGCACCACCTTTGAAAAGTTCTGTGTTTTGGACATATTCTCTCTGAGGGATCTCTAGATTCCAGACTGCTGGAAATCAGAATCTAGATCTGTGTCATCCAATATGATATGATGGCACTAGCCACATGTGGCCATTATGTACTTGAAATGTGGCGAGTCCAAATTGAGATCTGCTGTAAGTGTAAAGTACAAATTTCAAAGACTTAGTAGGAAAAGGGGAATGTAGAATCTTATTCATAACTTTATCTTGATAACATGTTGAACTGGTAATATTTTGGATATGTGGGTTAAATATAGTAACTATTAAAATTTTACCTGTCACCTATTTTAAAATATGGCTACTAGAAAAATTGAAATTACAAATGTGGCTTATATGGTATTTCCCTTGGCAAGTCTGTTCTAGAGTTTTTGAAAAAGAAAACCTGGAGAATTGTGGACATGGAGGCTACTGCCGAAGCCATTGGGGAGCAAGAGGCTTCCTGGAAGAGGACACAGAGTGGGACGGCACCTGAGGGCTGAACCTAGAGCCACACGCCAGCCCTCACGGGTGGGTGTTAGAAGCCCCAGCTGGAGCAGGTGTAGAAATGAGAAAAGAACAAAAAGAGAATGCGTCCTGGACACCAGGGAGAAGCAGTGTCCCAAGGAGGGTATGGTTCACACAGTCACCTGCAGCCTCCAGGTCAAGTACATGAAGGCCTGGAAAGCATCCCTTTGGATGTGACAATCCAGCAGCCATTAGTAATGTGGTGAGCACTGTACCATCAGGCCATGGGGACAGAAGTGAGGTCCCAGAGACTGAGAGGTGAGTAAGTAGTAAGGAAGAGTTGAAGGGATCAATGTAGACATCTCTTTGAGAACTTGCCTGAGAAGGAAGGGAGAGGCTGAAGATAAAGGAGAGAGAAAAGGACAGAAACAAGTACCTTAGTAGACTGGGAGGCAGGGCTCCTCCTTGAAGGAGATTGGACCACCCTAGAAGAGGGGAAGATATATAGATGCACAGGTAGATGAGGTCTGGTGGTAAGAGGGACAGGTGAGTGAGGTGGCAGACACTGGAAGTCTACCTGACGGTTTTCACTGTCAAGCTGGAGAGCAAGCCATTTGCTGATTTTAAAAAAAAAAAGGCAAAGTACAGAGCATCTTTGGAGAAGTCTGAGAAAAAGATGAAATAGCCTGGATAGAGTATGGGAAAGGCAGTGAGCAGAGCCCACCGGCTTCCTCAAGACCCCCAGGGCACATGCGGAGGGGCCCAGGGATGGGCTGGCTTAGGGCCAAGGGTAGGATGAGGCAGGAGAGGACAGGAAGAGATGGGGCGTGGAGGTTGGGAGTGAGGCCAGGATAGTCTGACAGGCTTGGGGGGTCAGGAGGTATAGGGAATGGAGCCGCATGGAGGGTCTAAAGGCCCAGGGTCCCCATTTCCAAGTAGGAGCTCAGAACTGTTTGCTAAAAGTAATGAATGAATGAACTCCACACGATCTGTGTCACGGTTACCGTTGACAGCCCGTGGACCTAATCCATTCAGCACATATGTTCTGTTTGGATAACTTGGTATTTATGACCAGAAGTATCAGCTTCTTGCAAGAACTCAGAAGCCCAGTAATGCTTGTCTGCATTCTGCCCTGCATGGCCACAGTCAGCCAGAGTAGTGGCAGCTATGTACTTACGCAGGTCAGCACTCTGCAGTTAGCCACAGACTCCACCACTCTGAGTTGCTCTCTCTGGCCCCTGGAATGTGTGAGTTTGCAACCCTTGCCCATGGTTTATATCTACAGCTGGTTTTCCAGAGCCCTGATGGCCCAGCCCCTCCCCTCCCTGGTCAGTGAATATGGCCCAGACTGTCCAAGTCCCTCCAACAGCCACGAGGCCAGCCCTGAGGACAACGCCCCCAGAGAATTGAGTAGAACAGTCCATTTCCCTCATCCAGGCTGCAGTAAATAGGACCCAAGGTCACACTTGCTTTTCTGTAAAACCTTCACCGTGATGACTCACTGAGCTTTCTATCAACTTGGTACAGGTCCAACAACTAAAAATAACAACATAATGTCCTATATAAGTTTAAACCTCCCAAAGTTCTTTTATAAGTGTTACTTCCCTTCAATCCTCACAGCAAATCTGAATAGCAAATGTTTCTGCTTTCACTCTACAAATGGGGAAACCAAGGCCCAGAGAGGGTTCTTGAACTACCGAAAGCCTGAAAGCGAGGGCCTTACTTCAGCTGGGGGAGAGTTAACAGGCCAGGATGTTAGAAATCCTGCCATAGCTACACTAAGGGGCAGAGCATAGAGATTAAGAGTCAAGACTCTGATATTAGGCTGGGCTGGATTTACTCTTAACTTAAACTGTGATCTTGGGCAAGTGACAGTCTTGTGGAGCCTCAGTTTCTCCATCTGAGAAATTGGGGATAATAATAGACCCTCTCTCACAGGATTATTGCAAGGATTTTGGAAGGTGTTACATGTACGGAGCTTAACATCACTGCCTGGCATATAGTAGGTGCTCAATAATAATCTCAATAAAAGGAAGAGAAACACAGACATGGGTAGGCATCATTCTTTGTGGGTGGTACCTGTTTCCTCTATGAGTTTTCTCAGGAAGCACCCTCTTGCCTCTACAGTTCCAAGGTTTAACTGCCCTCATGGGACTGGAATGTTTTGTCATAAATGAATTACTTTGCTCTGAATTAAGGTGGGACAAAATCCAGTGCTGCCATCACAGCTCAGGAGCCAAGCAGGAGGGTGGGTAATGGGGGAGGGGGGAGGGTGGGAGGCAGGGAGAAGAGAGCAGCTGAGAGCACTTGTCATAATGACCAGAGACCAACACATGTGGGCTCTTGGCTTTCTTTACACAAGTTTGCCAGCTCGATGTTAGTGTTTTGTTTACCAATGAGGAAGCGAATGTCCTGAACAGTTAAGATGTTGTGGAAGATCACACAGCTAGAAGATAACAGAGCCAGAGCCAGAATTCAAACCCAGCTCCAAAGCCCATGAAGGCCCCATTCAACACCCTTCAAAACCGAGAAGACAGACTCTGAGCCACAGAGAGATCTGCCCAAGGCCAGCTAGCTAGTGACTCAGTGGAGGATCAGGATAAGAACCCAGGTGTCCAGAGTCCCCTGGGCTCCATGAGCCCCATCATCTCCTACCATGTGACTCAATGCACGTGCACTCACACACACACACAACCACAGGGACACTCACATTCTCACACACACTTCTTCTCTCTCCCGACTTCCTCGGCATGTTCCTCGCCATCTTTGCTTCCCTTCCCAGAGGCTGCCCCATCTTTCCACGGACCAGGGCCCTCTGTAAGGTGCAAACAGGCATGGCTACAGCTGAAGGGCAGGGGCTGGCTGGGGTAGATGGCAGGGCTGAAGCAGGTGGAGAGAGAGGGAACTTCTAAGAAAACTCACCTCCTGCTTGGAACAGTGGTTTCTGTCCCATCATCCACTAAAAGATCCCTTGCCAAGGTCCCCAGTGACCTCCGTGTTGCCAAACCCTACAGGCCTTTGTCGGTGCTCACCTTCTCTGACCTGTCCGCAGCCTCCCACACGGCTGACCACTCCCTACTGTGGACCACCCCCAACCCACGCTTCTGTAACCTGGTCTCCCCCTGCCTTTTCCTCCCACCTTTCTGGCCAATACTTCTCAGGCCTCTTTGTGTGCTCCTCTTCATTCTTCAGAGCTCTGTACTTAACTTGTTTTCTCTTCCTATATACTCTCGCTGGACAGTTTTTATAACCATCATCCATATTCTGATGAACCGTAACTCTTTACTTCCAGCCCAAACCACGACCTGGAGCTCTAGACCTCTAAATCCAACCACCCCTAGGTTTCTCACCCCGCACCTCACCTGATTACATCCAAACTGACCTCACCTTTTGCCCTGCTCTGGGCCCTGGGTTCAGAACAGCTCCTTCAGCACTTACCCCACGTCTCTGGCTTGCGAAGTCTCCTTGATTCCATCTTCTCTGATGGCCTCAAACATGTGCCTTCTTCTCCATCCCTAGACCAGTTACCATTCTCTCTCTATCTTAGGTCATTGTGACAGTCTCTTAACTGATTCCCCTCCCTCCAGCCTTGCCCATTCTGCTGGGGTTCCACACCACACCCAGAATATCCTTCTAAAATCCAAATCTGACCACAACGTTCCCCTGCTTGAAAGACTTCAGTGTCTTTGTATTGCCCTCAGAATTAATTCTCGAAGCCTGATTCAATGTTCTCTCTAATCTCTTTCCCCGTAGTTTCCTTTCTCCTCACTTCCAGCCATGCCCTCTGACTCCCTCCAGCCCATGGCTTTGTTACGCCCCCACATATTATGAGACCTTTCTCTCCCAGAAAGACTTGGTGAGGAAGACGGAGCTCTCTCCTTACTTTCCTATGCTTCCCCCTCAGGATCCCAGCTCAGAGGCCAGGAAATGGCCACTGCGACCCGGGGGGTCAGCAGTGGGGAGGGGGTCACAGATCGCCCTTATTGAGTGAGCTCCACCCACCTGAAGTCCTAGGGTTCATGCTCCTTCCTCAGAGCTCACCACCCTGTGCCACCCATTCACTCACCATCATGACATATGTGCTTATGAGCTCGGCCAGGAACTCTCGCACCATCTCCTTCTGCAGTATTGTCCTAGGCGACGAGACCATCCTGGAGTTGTGGGTGGACCTGAAGCAGCAGCCCGAGCCCATGGGCAGAAATGAGACTCAAGTGCACTTGCTGCCCATCGGCCCTTCAACGCATGGCTGAGTTAATGGGCAACCCAGTGGCCTCTCTACACACACCTCCTCTTGCCCAGAGCTGCTGGAGGAGCTGGAATCAGAGACATCTGAGAGCCACAGGGACATGGAAAGGGACAGGGGGTAGATAGCCAGGCCATGCCCCTTCTTCCTTCTGATGGGGACTGGACCAGTGAGAAGGGCACGCCAATGAGGCCACTTTGCAGAGGGGGCAGTAGAGGATCTGATGAATGCCATCTCTGGTACCAATGAGCCTTGGAAGAGAGCAGGCAGGAAAGTGGAGCTCAGTTATCTGTCTGTCTGCCTGCCTGCCTATCTGTAGGAACCAGATCTCTGGAGACACAGTCAAGATATCAGGCAGGAGGACCTGGCAACCACCAGATACTCTGCAAACAGCACAGAGTGGGGCAAAGTCTGCTCCTGGGCTCTATAAACAGAACTCAGGCCTGAAATATGCACCAGGTTCTGCCGAAGGTGAAGGGGTCTGCAAAGTACGCCAGGCTCTGCAACCAGGTCAACACAGAGAGATGTTTGTGAGTGAGTAAACAAATGAACAAACAAATGAGAGAGAGAGAGAGAGAGGAAAGGAGGGACTGGATCTTACTCCCTGGTGTATTCTCAGTGCCTAGCACAGTGCCAGGCACATAGTAGGTGTGCAATATATATTGTTAAATGGGTGGAAACTGGGAAATTTATTTGTCTTTCTTTCTACTAGATCCCCAGGACTTTCTACAGTGCCTGACACATGGTAGATGTTTGATAAATATTTATTTAATAAACACTTGATTGGATAGACAGATGAAAAAGTGAGTTATAGGCTCCAACATCTCTTGGGGTTGGTGTATAGAGCTTGAATTTAGAGAAGGAGATGAGGTCTAGAGGCTAAAGAGAAGAAACAGGTACTGACAACTCTTAAGTATAGCCTTAGTGCCTGTTAAGACTGGTGACCCTACCCCCTGCTGAATGCCTGAAGTTGACACCAAACACTCACTACCTTACCCTGCTTGGGATAGCAACATCAGCCCCCCAACCCCACCCCAGGCTTTCCCCAGTCTCACAGAAGCAAAGAATAAGCAGAGAGAGTGGGAAATGTAAGCCAGGCATACATTTTCTGGCTGAGACTCCATGTTCATATCTCATCCAGCCCAGTCTTTGTTCTGTCCTTACCCCAGGGAAACAAACCCAGGCCTGTCCATGTGGAGGGGATGTGGAATTGCCTGGATGATGCACTGACTCCCATCCAACTCCAGCTCCCATGTAGCATCAGGTAGGGGTCCTTGATCCCTATAATCGGCCTCTCCAACCCTGAAGAAGAGCCTAAGAGCAGACTGAGGCAGGTAGGAACTCAAGAACAGTCCTGAGAAGGTGCCAGAGGAGCAGAAAGTCAAAGACATCGAGAGAGTCTGGAACCCTGGCCCCTTCCTCCTTGCCACATGGCAGGCAGTACACAGTAAGCAACAAATAACCACCTACTAGCCACTGAACCACAAATTTTTCAAATGCCTGCTATGTTTAAGCTCTGTAGTAAAGACCACTGGCATGACCCCTACTCTTGGGAAGAAACCTCATTAACTAAGCGATTACTATAAAGTATGAGGAGTGTTGCCCACAGGTGAAGAGTGAGCACTGAGGGATTGTAAGGAGGAAGCAAATGTTCTAGAGGTGGGAGTAGGAGGCTCTCCAAGAGGAATAAAAATTTAGGTCAAGAATAGAAGACTGGCCAGGTGAAGGCTGGTCCCATCAGGGGAGGTGGGGAAAGTTCTAGGCTTTGGAATGGCATGGGCAGAGAGGAGTGCAGGGCCAGATGGCAGAAGGCATCATGGCCCATGTTAGGGAGTCTTAACTTAATCCAGAGGGCCAGGGGGCTCAGTGGAAGATTTAAGCAGGACTGCCTCCTCTATGGAGGCTGAGACGAGGGAGCAGGTGTGGAGGAATGGTGAGAAATCAGGAAGCTTCTGTCCCACACAGACAGAGGTGATGGCAGTCAGAGCCAAAAAGGTGCCATGGAGATGGCTAGAAGACAGTCAAACCAACAGACCTTGGTGTTTGATAAAAGAGGAAAATGGAAAGGGAAGAGTCAGTGATGACCCTAGATTTTGGCTAGAGTAGCAGAATGACATGTGTAGCACAGGAGAGAAACTGCAGGCTTAGGCAGAGAGGAGTCCTCTTCTAGGTGTGTTGAGTTTGAGGAGATGACCAGTAAGGAGGCAGCTGGTCATGTGGTATCATTTAGAGACACACATTTGGAGGTCACTGAATCATAGGTGGCCATTTGACCCATGGACATAGACAAGATAGCTCAAGGAGAGGGTGTAGAATGAGAAAAAAGTATCTAAAAAAATTAGCCTACAAAGAAACTAACAGCCAACCTAAGTAATATATGCTAACCAAGAAACTAAATACCTAACAACTCACCAACCAACTCTTTGGCCGACTAATCAATGACAACTTAACGACTAACTGACTTTCCTATTAGCTAGTTCATTTAATTATCTAATCAATAAAACAACAGTAAACTACCCAACTAACCTCAAGCCAACCATTGAACTGCTAACCAACATTCATTCATTCAACACGTTTATCGAGCATCTACTTATGAGTTAGTCAGGCACCTGTGATACAAAGTAAAAACTCAGTCTCCACCCTCAGGTTGCTCCAACTCGTGGGCAAAATGGATCATGGCAACACTGTCAGAAGTGATAAGCCCCCGGGTAGGAGGCGAGACCCGAAGAAACTTTTGAAGAATGAGCAGACGGTGGCCTAAAGTGGCCACAGGGGAGTAGGGTAGTAGTAGAGAGAATGGTGAGAGTGAGCACATTCTAGGTATTTTAGGAGACTAGATGTGAGGCATGGGGGAGACAGGAGTGTCAAGGACAAGATCTTTACCTCTGGCTTGAGCAACAGAGGAGAAGGAGACCCTAGACTGAGCTGAGAGTATAGGAAGAGGAGTGGGTTTGGGGGGAGTATAGGAAGCTATTTTCAGCTGGGATCGAGTTGTCTGTGGGACACCAGTGACTCTTTAGAAACAGGGTCTAAAGCCCAGGAGAGAGTCCTGGGTTGAAGACAGCAATGCCATCAGCACAGAGCGGGAACCATTTGTTCTCGCTATCCAGGAGTGCACAAACAAATACCCCCGCTCATGTGGAGGTGACAGGCGGCGATGTAATGAGCAATAATGGAACAGGCAAGTACATTTGTATGTTAGAAGGTACATTTGTGTGTTAGAAGGTAGTACGTCCTAATGGGGAAAGATTGAGCAAGGAAAAGTAGGTGGGGTATGATTTTAAATAGGGCAGACAGGGTAAGCCTCATTAAGAAGGTAGCATTTGAGCAAAGACATGAAGGAGGTGAGGGAGTGAGCCATGTGAATAACTGCAGGAAAAGTGTTTCAGGCAGAGGGAACAGTCACTGAAGGACTCTGAGAACGTTTGAAGGAAAGGAAGGGAGGTCAGTGTGATTGGAGTGGGAAGAATGAGGGTAGTGTGGGGGAGGTCAGAAAGGAAACAAACTAGTTAGGCAGGGCCCTGGCACTGAAAGGACTTTGGCTTTTATTTCACCCCAAGAAACCTGAGCCTGAGAGGGTGAGAGGTAGCGAGTTCAGTTCAATTGAGCACTACCAACACAGGGGCAGTAGGAACCTGATGACCTCCCCCTTGACCCTCATTTGGGTCTTTCTGAGCCTCCCTCCCCTCATCCCAAGGCCCGGCCTGTGCTTGGCCATGGGCACAGGAGAGAGGGGCCCATAAGCTAGTGGGGGGATGGGGAGGAGGGTGTCTGGGGGGATCAGCTGTCATGTAGGAGAGGCTGAGTGGGGCAGGGAGGGTACTGAGTGTGCTGGGTGAAGGGTGGGAGGCTGACATAGGAGAGTGGTGCTTACCGCTTCTTCTTGTTTTCTTGAGCCATATTCTGTCTGAAATTTTTGAATGCTGTGGAGCCAAAGAGAGGTTGCTAGGGCTGGGAGACACAGAATTTGGCCCCACATTCTCATCAGACCTCAGCGCCCCCGCCCCTCGCCCCCCAGGGGAGAAGCCACAAGGACAGCTCCTATCAGTTCCAATCCCTCAACCCAGCCAAGCTGGAAGGGGGTGGGAGAGGTGGACATACTTCAGCCAATGGGAAGAGGCCCTGGAGTTCCACCTCCTCTACCCATGCTGTCCTCAGGACCCCTGACCTCTGGACCAGGCCCTTCAGAGATCCTCCTGAACTTCCCAAGTCTGCAACCCAGCTTTGGACAGTGGAGATACCCACAGACTCCCCTCAGTGGCTTTACCCTCACATATATGACTATTATTGACTTTGGTCTAACCTCAAGCCCTCTTGCTGCTGACTTAAACTGTGACTTTCCAGAGCTGCTTCTTTGCACATGTGCATGCACACACACGTACACACATGCACGCACGCACCCACACATACACACAGGATGAGGTCCTAAAAATTCATTTAGCCCGTACTCTCGCCTCAGAGCAAAGTCTACTCTTCTCACTGTTTCCGAAAATTCTCCCTCATATTTCCATTTTCCCCACAAACGACATCACGAACGTAACCCTTGAGTATCTCCATCCTGTACGTCCCCTTTGTCTTCTAGCCCGATTCCCTCTAACTGCAGCACAAGTTCACATCCTTAGCCCTGATTGCAGAAACCCTCTGGGGGTGACGGTAGGAGAACTCCAGGGGTAGAGAAACCACTCCAGCAAAGCCAGCAATCGACCCACTCTCTGATCTGCGTCCCTTCTGCCTTGATCCAGAGTCGCTGGTCTCCATTCTCTGGTCCCACCCCCATGCTCGCTGAAGGCCCAGCACAACATACCTTCCTGATCTCTGCTCCACCGCTGGTCCTCCCAACGGCCAATTTACAGGTAAGGAAACCGAAACCTGGAGTGTCGCACAGCACCTCAGGACTAAACCAGAACAGACATCCAGGCCTTCACCTCCCAGCTGGGGTTTCTTTCCAAAACAGTCCCATGGTCACCTTCTCCCCATATGGTCCCAAAGGGAGTGGCACCCCAAGTATAGGCCCCTGCCTAGAGCCAGACTCACTCTGCTGAAGCACCTTACGTTTCTCAGAGTCTGCTTTGGGGGCTTCTCAGTTACAGCAGCTCATGGTTTTGCTCCTCTATGACTGTCTCAGGCTCTGGCTGTTCCCCCAGGTGGGGCTCCGCTGTCTCTGTGTCCCTAGTCTAGAGCCCGCCTCCTTGGGGTGGCTCCAAGTGCTGTTTTGCTGCTCCAGGGGAGAGGTCAGTGGGGCAGGGGTTTGGCCGGTGCCACTTGAGCCAAGTCCAGATGCACTACCCAAAATAGCATCCTTTCTCCTGCCAGCAGCGCCATGGAGACTAGGTTCTAAGGCAGAGTCCTTATGATGTCAGAGGTGGAGCTCTGAGTGGACTCTGGGCCTCATGGTCCCAGAGGAAAGGCTTCCCTTCTAAGCCAGGCATTCAGCCCAGAGCGAGAGGAAGCCTCCCAGGCCCCAGGTCCAGGGGAGGCTCCAGAGGCTCCCGAGCCCCCAGCTGTGGGGAGAGCTGCACAGAATGGGAACTGGAAAGTTCTCTGGAGATCAACAATCAGGTGGAGGAATTGGAGAGAGGATCCTGGGTCAGTCTTCAGGGAGCCTTCATTCTGAAGGAGGAAGGAGAAACTTAGGCCCTGGACTTCCCTGGTCTGAGGGGAAGAAGGACACATCAGCCATAGTTGCAGTGAAACCCTTGTCTGAGAGGAAAGGTAGAAAAGCCAAGCCTGGTCTTCTGCGGGTCCCTAGTCTGGGGTAGAGAAGAAGAAGCCTGGGTCTCCTCCTCTGGGAGCCTGCATCTGAGCAGGGCAGGGGGAAGCCTAGGCCCTGCCCTCAAAAACACTTCCCTCCAGAGAGGCAATGGAGACCTCTGTGAAGGAACCGAAGCCAACCAGAGTGTGGGGCTCTGACCCAGAGCTGCAGGAACTCAGTGACTGAGATGGGGTCAGGAGCAAGCCAGGGGACCAGCTGCTGTCTGAGAGGACTTCTGGAGCTCAGGTATGGTTGGTCATCCAAGGATAGAGCAGTGTGAGATCTGAGCAGGTCACCCAGTGATGAGATAAAGAAGAATGGTTGCTGATCTGCACACTGTGAAGAGACTTAGAAATCTAACTATGGGAGGTGAACACACAGTCTAAATATATATATGCCTTACTGTTAAAATGTACACCTGAAACTTATTAGATTTCAATAACCAGTGTCACATAAGTAAGTAAACAAACAAATAAATGAATGAATGAATAAATAGACTTGCCAGGTGGAGTGGTGGATGGGAACAGGAAGTCCAGGGAGCTTCTGAGGCCAGCAGTCCTTCGTCGTGGGGAGGCAGTATAAGATTTAGTTGCCCAAAGCCATCTCTGGTAATAGAACTGTCCTCCAGAGGGTGCCAACAGACCAGGCCAGGTCTAGAAGCCTCGTTGCTCAGGTCCCCACCCCAAGTTGCCCTGCAGGTCACTCTGCAGGGAGACAGGGGTCAGCTGCAGTCCTAGGGCTTCTTATTCAGAAGCCGTCCTTAAGGAACAAACTTCCACTTCAGCCCCGCAGGCTGAGGCTTCACCCCTCACTCACCTCTGCAGACTCCAGTGGGCTCAAAATGCTAAGTCCTTCCTTCAGTATAGGGGAGACGTACCCTAGACATGGAAGACACCTGCCTTTATTCCTTTCCTGTGTATGCTGTTGGGATAAGGGTAAGGTAAGGGTCAAAAGTGGAGGTGGGATCTAGGATGAGGTCAGAGCTTGAGCAGAGTTGGATTGGGCTGGGATCATGTTGGTGAGTGAGGAAATTGGGATCCATGTGCAAGTTAGAGGTTAAGCCCGGGACTCATTCACTGGGCGAGGTGCTGGGGACCAGAGGTGGAGAAGACACAGTCCCGTCCTTTCTTGGGAGAGATAGATAACTGGCAGGTAACTTAAGATACACTGTGATAAAGTGAAGGGAATACAGGCAGCAGCTAAGCCATCCTGGAGGGGAGTAAGAATCTTTCAGAAGAGATGACATGCGAGCTGAGTCCACTGAGGTGAGCAGGGGAGGGTGGGGCGGGGCTGGCAATTTGAAGCCATTTGGAGCCCAGTGGGATTGTGAGAAAACCTAATGAATTCTGGGACCTCTAAGTGGCTTGCAGAGGGTTGGAGAAGTGGGCGGGGGCAGACCGTGAAGGACTTTGTCCGCCAGGACACAGTATCAGACTTTATCCCAAAGCGCCTGAGGAGCCCTTGAAGGGTTTTAAGCAAAAAGGAGAGTGAAGTAGACCATTTGGGGTCTTCGAGGCCCTGGAGCATCCAGTAGGCAGAGGCACAACTGGGCCTGGGCTTGGGAGAGAGGTCCACCTAGAGAAAGAGAACAAGAGATATCAGTACCTGTGCATTCACCTGGGAGTCAATGAAATTGCCAGGAAGCACGAGTGAGTGAGGCAAAGGAGAGGGGCAGGATTCTGGGGACAGAAGGGTGACTGGGGAGTAGCAGCTGACGAGGGAGATGGAAACCCAGACACTGGGCTGCCAACAGACTATCAGGAGCTTGCAGGGTCTGTGGGCCCAGAGTTGGGTGTGAGGTGGGGCCAGCCTTGAAGAGCTGGTACGATGGAGGGTAGCCACAGCACTAAAGAAGTGGTGGCTGAGGAGACAGAAAGTTCAACTGAGGAGCGAGGAGAGGCAGCTAAAAGGGCCATGAGGCTGGGCGTTTGCGTCAGAGTTGGGTCTAGACAGAGCCTGGGGGGATATCCAGGGCCAATGGGGATGATGGAGGGCAGGGAGGGGATACCTGGGGTCCTGTTTTCACAGGGTAGGGTCTGAATAGAGTCACCAGATAAAATACAGGAGGCTCAATTAAATGTGAATTTCAGAGAAACAATTATTTGCAATATTTGGAACATATTTATACTAAAACACTATCCATCTTTTCTCTGAAATTCAAATTTAACTGGGTGTCCTAGCTCTGAGCCGCAGTGAATGAAGTCCCCTCTAGACACCTTGCACACTGACCTGGGTTTGAGTCCTGGCTGGGCATCAAATTCACCACATAACCTTGGCTCAGGCCTGCCCCTGAGCCTGTTTCCTAGTGTGTGAAAGGTGTTGGCAGATGTGTGGTCCTCCCACTCAACTACTTTTGGTATCCAGACAGGGCCCAGGGAAAGGTTTATGAAGGCAGCAACAGTCCATTAAGTCAAAGACTAATTTAGTTGAAATGATAAATAGGTTGAAAGTGAAATGGTAATTTTAGTGTGCTACCGGGGCAGTTTTTGCAAACTTTCATGTTTCTTTAGGCAGTTAATCCCTCTTTCAGAAGTTATTCAATTTTTCAATTCTAATTTTCTCTGTAGTACACTATTTTTGCTACTGAAAGTTTCGAAATGACCCAGTGCTCATCAATCTCGCATTTCTTACTCACTACGCTAAAAATCTTACAATATGAACTGGTGAATGGGGATATTAATGTTCGACCTAACTGAAAATTTAAATATTTATGAACACATAGCCAAGCAAGTCAAGCAGATATAACTGTCTATCGTTGAAGTGGAAATTTTTTAAATAGAAAACAAATTTTAAAATCTCAGATCCTTTTATTTATTTATTACCTAAATACAAACAAGTCAAAAGAACCTTAAAAGACATGACAAGTCTTGACTCCATGACAACTACTACTTACATTTTAGTAGGTTTCCTTCTAATCCTTTTTTCCTGTACACACATATACATGTCTTTCCTCATTTTGTCGACAATAAGTAGAATAAAAGTTTTGTAAAGTTTTGTATAGTACTTTGTTCACGCAAACATTTACCGAGAGCATCTTTTCATGCTAATAAGTTCACATCCGCATCATGTATGTGGCTGTACAGCACAGAATTGCTTTCAATTTAAAGTTTTTCAACTCCTCTATTATGAACATCACAGGACCGACACAGTTGGCTGAAACCCAGTTAGGAATGAACAAGCAAATAGAAATTTTAAAAAATCAAACTGAAGAAAAATATTCAAAGATGTTAAAACTAATCTGAACTTTCCCAAAATGCCCCCCACCCAAAGTGGTGATGTATAAAAAGCTAATCATTTCAGCTAATTTGTTTCAACTAACATGCTGTTTAATTAACTTACCTATCATGTAAACGGCTTTCAATCAAATTATTTTATTAGACTTGAGGTTTCTCAGACTTTTTTGTGACCTGGAATCCTTCGTATAACTCAGGAGCAAGGTAGCAACTTGCCCAAGATCACCCAGAATCTGAACATCCAGATCAGGGCTCTGTCCCTTACCCTGGGAGGCCAGGTCCCCCCAGGTAAGAGAATTGGGGGCTAAGAAGCTAGACTGGGGATGGGTAGGGGGCAAAGACAGGACCCAGGATGATCTTTAACTCTGATGCTCTGCAATGCCCAGATCCCCCTCTCCCCTCAGCCCAGGCTCTTATCCTTCATTCTCAGAGTCATGCCCGGACCTCCAGGGCAGAGTGGACAGATACTAGAGCAGACAGAGTCAGGAGGCACAGCCAGTTTCCCAAGGGCAAATATCCTGTGTGTAAGGAACCACAGCCTTGCTCCACTCTAAAGCTCATGTCAGGCTGCCTAATTTGGCATTAGAAATCAGGCCTGTCCCTTTCTAGTATGAGCTGGAACTGTCAGGGAAGACTTCCTAGAGGAGGCGGTCTCATCAACAGAGTTGGGAGATGACACTGAAGGAATTTGCATGTGGGAGAAGCATTTATGTCTTTGTATACGTCTATATGTAAACATGTATATGTGTGAATGGGTAGGTGTGTGTGTGCATGTGTGTATATGCATCTGTTCTTACATGTGAAAACCTCTCTGCAGGCTCTTGCTCTCTCTTCTGTCTCTCTCTCTTTCACACACACATACACACACAGAGTCTTCCACATGTGAGTATGTGCCCATTCCACTGGGTTAATATTTTCCTGCCTGCGTCAGCATGGTCCCAGTCAGTGGGCAGCTCACTGCAGGAACGTGCCCTATCTGATCTGGTCAGGTTCTATGGGCCTGCAACAGGGGGCTTGGAGTGGGCAAGGAGCCCATTTCAGCAACCCCAGGGCAAACTACTCTCTCTCCACTCTCTTGCTCAGCCTGAGAAAGTAGGCAGGTCCAGTGGCCCAGCAGCCCCAATGTGATGTGATTGCCCTGACTCCATACTCACACTGAGGGCTCCCCGAGTGGGGCAGCCTCCCTTCCTCCCTGCATATGGACAAGGCCAGTGACTCCCTGAGATACCTCCCGGGTCCCTTGTTTTTGCCCAAATCTCAAGGCCTCTCCAAACACAGATGTTCCAGCAAGTAAACACGAAGTAGAGACCTGGAGGAAACAGTATGCCCACTTCAGTAGGAAAGCATGCCACCCTGTGGGAGGGTGGGATTTTATTTACAGCTTTCCAGAAACATAGTGATTGCACAAAGGGCCTGTACAGAGGTCTGTGTGGGCAAGGACTAGGGCATGGGCACCCACAGGCGTTGAGCCTCAGCCAGGAAGGCTAGGTGGAACACTGGGACCCTGAGTAGGGCGGGGCCTTCCCGGTTCCTGAGCCTCTCCAGTGTCAGTGAAGGGTCTTTCCATGCCCAAACCAGTACCTGGGTGCAGGCTGGGCCGGATTGGGCTTGGCAGGCAGACACAGTCTCTTCTGCTCTGAGCACAGCCCGAGGTCTACGGTGAGTCAATTGAGGATAACCTAATGCATCTCTGTACGGGACAAAGGTGGAGCATGGAGGGAGGATGACGACCAGCAGTGAGTCTGTTCCCCATGGTGCAGGCTTAGTGGCTTCTAGCCTCCCTCACACTTCATGTCTGGGCAGTCTCCTCCCACCCTAAGGCTGCTGCTGACTTTCACGGCCCTTGCCACTTTTGCCTTTATGGGCCCCCTCCTCCTTAAAAAATTTAAATAAAAATTATATATTACAACCGTGTTAATATAAAGACCAACATATTAACACTGTATATTAAAACATTTTCTTGAACCTATAAGTTCATTTTTTTCTTCTTTTAAGACAAAACATTTTTTGTGGGCCTTTAAATAGAACATCTTAGAGAGCACTATATCTAGAGAAGTTGGCCCTGCACATCCCTGACGTCCTCTCTGACTACACAAACACTGTCATCTCTCCAGTCCTATTACCAGCCCAGATCTCACTCCACTGTTCCAGAGCAAACGATCCAACATCACTTCTGTTCTTTCTCATAAGTTTAATGGACATATCTACCTTCGCCTGCTCCAATCCAACTTTATCCAGTCTTCTCCCAAATCTATCCACTCTGGTTTCATCAGTCTTTTTTCTTTTTTTTTTTTTTATGAAGTATTTTAAATTTCAGCCATTATGTCATTTCACGCCTACATTCTTCAATATTCTCTAAAATATATGAACAATTTCTTACGTAATCACGATGCACTCCCGTGGAATTATTGAGTATCCACAATTGTTTCAAAATGTCTTTTTGCATTAATTTGTTGGTTGGTTTGAGTCAGGATCCAAACAAGTTCACACATTACATTGGGTTAAATGTTCTCTTAAACACGAGCAGTTAGTTCCCTTTTCTCTCTCTTATTTGTTCATGTCACTGACTTGAGTAAATGTCGTTCTATAGGAGTCTATGTTCTGGATTTGTCTGTTTGCTTCCTTATGGTGTCATTTAACTTTTCCTCCATCCCTTGCATTTCTTAGAATATACAGGAAGTTAGCTCTAATGGTATGATTTTATTTAGGTTCAATTTTGGTGGGGGGAGGGGGAATCTTTTGTGAATAGTGCTGTGTGCTTCCTCTTGCATCTCATCCAGAGGCACATAATGTCGAGTTGGCCCATGCTTAGTGATGCCAGCCAATCAGTGCTTCAGAGGGTGGCAGCCTGATCCTTCCATTGTCAAGTTTGCCATCAGCCATTCACCTTCTGGTTCCATCTTTTGATTTTTGCCTAAATCAATTTCAAAATCCTTTCGCACTAAAGCATTTTAAAGGAGACGCTCTGAGCAGCAATTTCTTAACCCACAGAAAAGAAAGGTCTGATAATAGTGGAGTCTCTCCAGTGTCAGTGGAAGGTCTTTCCACGCCCAAACCAGTACCGGGTTAATCAGAACAAAAAGGGAGTCAGGATCAGGGAGGCTTCGCAGGAGGATGAAAGCGTGAGGTGGTGGCTAGAAGTCTGAACCTGGGTCTTGTTTGGGGTTTGACTATTCAGGGAGGACTCCCCCATTCAGGTGGTGAGCTATGGTTCATAGCTCAGGCTTTATAGCCAGGCAGACCTGAGCTTGAATCCAATTCAGCCTCTTAATTGGCGTTGGGTAACTTTGAGCAAGATATTTAACTGGGTGTCTTCAACTGTGAGGTGGAGATGCTAATCCTCACCTGGAAGGATTGTTGAGAGAATAGAGTGAGTTGGTAAGGGGCGTAGAGAGTGCCTGGTGGAGAGTAAACACTGTGGTATTTGAGGAAGGGGACCCTGTACCTCAACCCTCCTGCCCTAACCAACTCTTGCCTGACGCCAGGGCCAAATAGAAGGGCTGGAGGTGGAGTGTATGCTCATTCCACAGACAACAAGACCAAAGCCCATGGACTTCCACTCAGACCTTGAGCCACTCCAGCCGGGTGAGTCTGATCTTCTAGCCCTTCCCATTGCAAACTGGCCACTCAGCTAACGGGTCTTGACTCTTGTTGGTTCCGGCCTGGGGGCGGGGCTGCCCCAGGCAGCTGCAATCGCCAGCTCAGCCAACAAGCAGCAGGCTCACCTAGTGACTGAGTGATCCATCTGTGACAAGGCGACGGACAGGCAGTCTCCTGGGGACGTCCTGGCCTGTATAGTATATTATGCATAGCAGATGCACAATAAATGTACATCGAGAGGTCTATGGCCATGCCACCCTGAACATGCCGGATCTCGTCTGATCTCAGAAGCTAAGCAGGGTCAGGCCTGGTTAGTACTTGGATGGGAGACCACCTAGGAAGACCAGGTGCTATAGGTGTTAAAAAATAATGTCAATTGAGAGAATTGAGCTCCCACTTCCCTGAGTGGAAGAGAACTAGGTTATCAGGGATGGCGACTATGCCTGTGTGTGAGATGGAATGGGGATTTGGGCAACCTCGGAATTCGTGGCCCCATGCCCCGGAGCCCTGAGGTGAACAGCCAGGGCCTAGCAGAGAACCCAGAGCTCTTCACTCCTGCTCTTGTTCCAGCCTGTTTACTCCTGCCTTGCCTGCTCCCACCCACAACCCTGGACTCCAGTTAGCCTCTCACTTGCTTACCACAGCAGCTGAGGCAACCAGCCTCGGGCTTCAGTGAGATGGGGTGAGGGTGTCCAAACACCTCCCCTGCCCCGTCCCAACCACATCCTTTTAACAGCACTCAAACGACTGGGCACTAGCGCCCCCTGTTGGCGGTCTAACCTGACTCCTTTGGCCTGAGCCCACTAGAGGCACCACTCATGAGCCCCCTCCTCCTGATTCCCCACAAGAGACTGGCGCAGGGTCCTTCTCTGAGGGGAGACACGAGGCTTTATGTAGCCCAGCCCACACACCTTCATTGTGGCTTCCAAGTTTTCTTTTCATGTCACCTGTGCTGCTTTCCTTTCTTGTTTTGTTGACTTTGGTGCTGTTTGTTTGCTCAGGCTAAGCCTACAGCCCCCAGGATGAAAACTCTGAACCTGGAAAAGTGTGAATCTGAGAGACAGCAAGCTGGGGTTGTGGAGGCAGGGGCAGGGGTTTGGAATGAGAGACCAGGAAAGCTGTGAGCTGGTTCCCAACCTCAGTCTGGGGGACACTGCTGTTCACCCCCAGCAGGCAAGCACAGTTGGGAGGAGGCAGGGATGGGTGGACAGACTTTCTGAGCCTCACTTCAGGCAGGTCTTGGCCTGTAACGTTAATTTGTTTTGAAGCTCAGCCCCAGAACTCTAAATGCCTAACTTCTTCAGGAAACTCGAACACCCCTTGTAGGTCAGAGTGCAAGTTCTCTGGAGATTGTTACCTGCTTTTAACCCCTGGTCCAGCTGAGCAACTTGGGACACTGCCATTCCTCATGTGAGGCCCCTAGCACCAAACCGCCTGCCTTTCCCAACATCCCCATGAGAATCTGTTCTCCAAAAGCCTTGGAGGTGGCCCTCCAGGAATTATTGGCCCCTTCACATTTTACAGTGGGACAGTCGAGCCCCAGAGAAGGTAAAGGAACATCTCCAAAGTCACTAAGTGAGAGCCTGGAGTAGAATCCAGTCTTGCTGGCCCCTAACCCAGGCTCTGTGCCCCACTTTAAGCATCTCTCGGATCTTGGAGCATGATGGGAAGGCCCTGCCACAGGCCCTGGGTGCTATGGCAGGGGCCGGCACACCCAGACATGGGTGTGCACGCACACAGCGTGCCAGTGCACACTGCCACACAAAGCAGGGGAATGGGCAACCTGGAGCTGATGTGCTCTCCTCATATCCTACTAGGCCAGACACCACCTGGACTCTAATGTCCTTCCCACCTGCAGAGAGAGTAAGAGAAAGCTCTGGCTCGATGCCAACCCTCCACACTCACTGCTCTTGGCCTGCCTGTGTGTCCTGTGGGTGTGTATGCCTTCTCAGGGTTAAGATGGGGGAGCCACCTTGGCCTGCAGCCAGAAGCTTAAAGGATAAGCTTAGAGAAACCGCTGCCATCACTATGGGCTTAGAGCGCCTGACTCTGCCAGCTGGTCCAGCCAAGCCCTTGTTGGGGAGGATGAGCTGTCATCAGGGAGCCCTCTTCATCTGCCACCCACCCAGGCCTCCGCCTCTCTTGGCTCAGCCATCTCCAAAGCTGCATCCCTCTTTCAGGGAGACACCTGCACTCATGCACGTGTGCCTTGGGAAGAGCTGTGTATTCACCCATACTACCTCCACCTCATACCACACACACCTTCCAAATCTGGGGCCCATGTCTTTGCACATCCCACATGGGCTGTGTGCACAGGGACTTTCCCAGCCTGTATGCACAGTCAGACATGGGCACGCATCTCAGACTCAGGCATGTAACACAGCATATACACATACCCCATATAGATGAACACACAGGTTCTCCATTCTACCAAGGCCATATGAGGGGTGACTCACCTGCTAAACCATGGGACTTGCTGAGCCAGAACAATGGGAAGCCCCAAGCTGACAGCTGTGGCCTCAGGGGACCAACACCCTGCGTGGGGCCCGCCCTGCCACCATCTTCCAGCACACCCCAACCCTCCCCTTCAATCCTATTACCTCCTGCGCATACCCTCACCCAGGACTGATGACAGAAAGGCACCTCTATTCTTTTCAACTTCATATATACATACACATACATAAACATATATACACACATATATATACACACATACATATGTATATATTCAGCTGAGCTGTTGTCTGTCACTCTACCTTGAGGGCTGCCATCAAACTTTTGCTGTTAAATACAGATGCCCTAGGGGAAAAACTGGGATGGCAAGCATGACCCATCCTCTCTCCTCTCCCCTGTCCAAACTCTATGCCTCCTATCTATAACCCCTCCATGGAAGCCCTTCTATCAACAATAATTCACACTTCTCCCCTTTCTTAGCTTGCATACACTTAGCCGAGAGCTGCACTCTGGGCCCAGACAGGCTCTGTCCCCTCTTGTCTTCTTCTCCCAACAGTGTATTCCTGCTTAGGAGTTTGTACCCAAGACTGGGAGCTCCCTAAGAATGGAGGGGCAGTCTACAAACAAAGAGCTAGGAGGCCAGAGTGGTCAGGTGAGTGTGTTATCCACTTGATGAAGGAAGCTGGTAAAGCCCACCTACCCCTGGCTCCTCATACCCCATCATCACTGAGTCAAGTCCTGCTGGGTCTGAAGAATGACCTAAAACTTCTACTATATGCCAGGCATATCTGTCAATACACGATCAAGTTGTACATGCATTAAAATTAAGAAACAACACTCAAAGTCTCATCATCTTTCTAGTCTGAAAATATAACATAAAGCAGTTAAGAGTGTGGCCTCTGAAGCCAGATTGTTAGGTTCAAATCCAAGCTCTACTGCTTACTCACAATTTAATCTCTCTGTGCCTCAGTTTCTTTATCTGGAAAAAGGATATACGAGTATCTATGTACCTCATGAAGTTCTTGTGAATATTAAGTCAGCTAATAACACACACGGAGTGCTTAGGAGTGGCCCTGGCCTACGGTAAGTGCTCTACGGTAAATGCTACTACTGTTCCCCTTCCCTCCACTAATTCAGTGCCTTATAATCTGTCCCTAACAATCTAATCTTTGCACATCTGTCAACGTGGTCTTCTAAACACAAATCTGACGGGGTCCCTCCAGTATTCAGAATCCTTCCATGGTTTCTCATGGCCCTCAGGATGGTGTCTGGCTCCCTATGCCTGCTCACACGGCCCCTCACATCTGCCCCAGTGCTCCAGCCTCACCACTTCTCCTCTCATTTTTCCTTGAGCCCCCAGAACCCCCTGGACCCTCTTCACCTAGAACCCTCTATCCCATGTACTGGTAAATGCTTAACAATTGCTCTCTGGAAAAAATGAGTATATATATATATACATACATAAGTTTATTCTAAATTTTACTGATATAAAGTTGTAAAATAGCACACAACTTACCAATACTAAATATACATATTTAAATACATATTTACATATATTAATACTAAAATGTGCTGTGCTCTTTAATTGTAAATTCTGCAGCATAAATTGTTCTGTAGTATGCTTTCTTTGATCTTTGCCAATCCTTATATCTGTAGCCAACCTGTGGTTGCAATGCATCCAGGACTTGACAAAATCAGACTATGAATAAATTCTTGGTTACTATCCAATTCCACAAAAAGTCATTCACATCATTGACTAACAAGTATAGTTCCAACATAAATGTTTGTTGATATTTTCATTTACTTTAAAGAGTAAGATAAAAGTAAAAGAATGAAGACATGAGTTGAAACCTCACTCATTCATCAGCGATATGTGACCTATTTTGCTGAATTTGTTGATAGATTCCAAATATTGAAAGAATGTTTCCTCAAGGTTTTGTGCTATTCACAATGTGATGGCTACAGACATGACAAACTTTTAAGTTTAATCTGCATTATTAACATTTTCTCCATCACTTTCTTAAGTCTAGAGCAAGGGTCAATAAACTTTTTTGTGATGGGTCAAATATTAGTAAATATTTTAGGTTTTGCAGGCCATACAGTCTCTGTTGCAAGTACTGAGCTCTGCCACTGTAGCATGAGAGCAGCTGTAGGCAATATGTAAACACGTGGCCCTATTCCAACACAACTTTATTTATGGACACTAAAATTCAAATTTCATATCATTTCCACATGTCATGAAATATTCATGAAATAATTGTTCTGTAGAATGCTTTTTTTCAACTATTAAAAAATATAAAAACCATTTTTAGCTCACAAGCTGGCTTTGGCCTGCAGACTATCGTTTGTCAACACTTGGTTCATGAAATCAATCAAAACAATAAATTAAGCCCTGACTCGTAGTGTTGGTCAATTTCAACAATGTAAATACCTCCACGATGGCCTATTTCAAACTACCAGTGTGATGTCACTGAACAGGGAGTTGGGAAGCAATGAGCAACAGCACACCATTAAACAGTTTCTCCACCTTAAAGGCTCAATAGATGTAAGTAACTTTAAGAGCATAGATAATAATAAAATGTAATAACAAATAAGAAGTGATGAGTTTGATTATTTATGAACTTTGTTTTAAAAATACTGTATATAATTACACATTTATATAAGTCAATGCTTAATAATGGCTGTGTTTAATAAACAGTTTGGAAAATTTTTGAAACTTAATTGGCTCTTGCAAGCCTGTTGGGGTGGCTCCAGAGCCTCTGTCATCCCTCAAAGCCTCTCTGGCCAATGCCAACTGGCTCTTCCAGACTCAGAGTCCACATTACCTCTGCCCTGACCTTTCCTAGGCTGGATGTGGCACTTTCTCCAGGTTCCCATAGCTGTTTGGGCTTTTCTCTTTCAGAGCCAGTAAGGATTAAGCTACCTCACTTATTTGCTTGACTGTTTTCCCTCAGAGGAAACACAAAGACCAACAATCTTGTTCATCTCTCCATCCCCAGGGCTTAGAAAATGCCTGGCAGATAGAAGGAACTCCATGAATATTTGTGTTATAAAATAGACCGAAAAGCCTTGTGGAGGTACGTGGGGCAAGGAGACAGGATTAGGGAAGTGGGAGTCTGATGAGAGGAGCTTAAACCAGGGCTCATAATGTCTGGGAAGGCAGGATCGGAATATTCCCTAGTTGTCATAGGGGCCTTCAGGTAGGGATGTCTGATCAGGATACTTGCATCCCAAAGCTCTACTCTGCCCCCAACAAGTCCAGGCTCCCCCATCTCTACCCTACTCAGCTCAAATTTTAGCTGTGTTCTCTTAGCTCCCCAGGACTTCAGGAGGAACTTACAAGGAGGACTCCCTCATCTTTGGTGGCATGTCAAGGAGTGCTTGGTCTTTAGTGGGCAAAGACCAAGGAGATTCTCCCCATTATACAGAGGAACACCTGAAGTCCAGGGCTGAGAGGTGACTGACCCAAACTTAGATGTCCCAGGGCTGCTTCTTTAGCTGTGAATTCCCCAAACCCTGTCTGAGGGCTTCAGGCTAACTTGTTCCCCAAGTTATCTTATTCTTTCTAACAAGACAGCCCTCTCTCCCAGGGAGGGGCTGGGTGGTATAGATTTTCTCTTTCCTCCTGGGAAGCAGCCCAAATCAAGAGGCACTTCATCTTCCCTGATCCACCATCACCTGCCCCACCTGTAGTCTAACCTGAATCCCTTCTGCTTTGATGACTCTGCCTTGCCTTCCCAGAATGGGACCTTGGCTCTCATCCTAGAAGTGACCTCACCAAGGGGCTGTTCTCCACCCTTGAGCCCCTCCCCAGCTTCACAGTAGAATCAGGACCCATAGCCCAACCCAGCATGTTTTCACAGTTCCTGTAGGCAGTCATCAAGCAAGGGCAGCCGGCTTGCTGGAGCCACCTCTCCCATCCTTGACCTTTGCCTGACATCCACCCTCGTCTACCCCCTCTCTACAATACATACACACACACCCCATCCTGGGGCCCAGGCTCCACTATCGGCCTGTCCAGACTTGCCTTCTGTCCTGCTGGCTCACACACCCAACCCAGCCAATACCCTTTGGTAGAATATCTCACTCAGATCAGAGAGAGGAGTAGAAAGAGGCAGTCTGAGGGGTCAACTTCCTGTCATGCCCATGGCCGACATCCCTTCCTCAGATTGGGAAATTCCATTAAAAACCCCAAGGCCCAGGTCTCCAAATGCCCCAGTTTTATGGGTGAACAAAGTGAGGTCCCAACAGGAACTCGAGAGTGTGGGCATGAGAGCTGACCCAAGGCCTCAGGGTAAGTTAGTGGCAGGGACAGGATCCTATGCATAGCCTCCCATCCCTGCACAGGGTGGCCTCCTTGCTGCATACTGCCATCAGCAAGGAGAGTCAGAGGATTCCCCTGAGGAAACTGGGGGTGCCAGAGGAGTCATAGGTGGGTTCCAGCTCTGGCAGAGGATAACCTTGTTCTGCAGAATTTTGAGAGATTGGACACCTCTCAAATCACTCCTAGCTCAGTGCTAAAGAGAGGAAACAGACCAGCTCAGCCAGTAATCAGGGTTCCTTACCAGTGGCATACTAAATGGAAGTGGGGGTGGAAGCAAGCAATTGTTGGAGACAAGGAATAGTGGGTGCATCATTGGCAAAGAACTTAAAAACAATAAAACTGACTAAAAGTCTGCTTCTTGTTATCACCATCAGCAGCAATTCTAAATAAGTCAGTAATAAAATACTTCTCTCAGATGGGGTAGACCATTCCCACTGCCCCCGCTTGGTACACCACTATTCCTAACTACATATTCACCCTCAAATTCTGCCTATCAAATCCAAATTATTAGATTATAAGACAATTTCATCTCTTTTAGAGAATTTATGGGTTCTTTAGGGACATCTTTTTCCGAATGTCTACTTCTGAGCTTCTTAAAAAAGTATGAATCAGTCTCTACAAGGGTACTTGGTTTATTCTTTATTCATTCATTCCTTCCTTCCTTCATTCATTCATTCAACAGCCATGGAAGCCCTACCAAGTGATAGATACTGAATGTCCAAATGGAAAACAAGTCACAGTCGCAGTACTGGAGGGTTTACAAGGCAGTAGGGAAGCTAGTGAGTAAATAAGAAGTTTCAGTGCGGGTATCAGAGGTAATAAGCACAAGGGCCTGTGACAGTGGGGTAGGGCATGGCAATCAGGACGCCTTCTTGGAAGAAGGGACATCCATTTGAACAACTGAGAAGAAGTTAGCCAAGCAAAGGTGTGTGGGATGAATAGATGTTTTCCCCTGGAGGACATATAAAGGCCTAGAGGAAGCCTGGGAAATGCCAATAGCAAAATTCCGTGTGGCTGGAGTAGGGCAGGAGCCCGGTGATGATAGAGGTCAGCATGGGACAGATCATGAACTGTCTTATACTTGCTCCTAAGAGTGATGAGCATCATTGAAAGGCTGTAAACTGGAGTGGCAGGAGTGAATTAGTGTATTAGAAAGCTCAGCTTGGCTGTAGCTCAGAAGGCATGAATTTGGGGTGGGGGGAGCAAGAGTAGAGCAGAGAAACTGGTTAGGAGGCGGTTACAGGAAGGCAAGAGATGGTGGTAGCCAGAACAAAGGGAGTAGCATTAGGAATGGAAAAAGGGGTTAGGTTGGAGCACAGTGCTGAGAAATGATTGACTATCGGGATGCTGGAGCAGGAAGCATAGAGTGACTCCCAGGTGTCTGGCTGGGATGGTACCCCTCTCTGAGATAGGAACGAAGGAGGAGGAGTAGACTTAGAGCATAACTGGGTCTTATTTTCCTATTTCTGATAAGAATTTTTCAAATTCACATCATTTCTTATATGTGCATCACGTAAGTGGGACTTTTTGGTTTTGTAGATCAAGGCAGCCCTCAAAACACTCTGCATAAAGAGGGGTTACTCTGAAGAATTAAAGTGAAAATTAGTGAGAAATGCAGCAAAAAAGGGTACATTTAATTAACTCCACCACACTTTACTTATCATTCATTCAGGCCGAGTGTTTGGGAGGTAGACAAGAAGCCTGGCCCCAGAAATCAAATAAAAAAGTAATATAAGATTATAAAATACTGACACTTACACATAAAACATTATTTTTGCCTCTTTGTTGTCATTGTTATTTTTTACAAATGCATAGCTTTTATTATAAAAATAGTAATGCCCATTAAAGAATATGAAAAACTATAAGAAATAAAAATAAATTGCTCACAATTCAGAAACAACACAATGCCTATTATTCTTTCACTGTTTCATCTTTTAATCTTTCTAAGTACTCTGTTGACACAATTGAATAATTCTGTATAAGCTTGTTTGTATAATGCCCTTTTCACGTAATGCCGTGATTGTAGAATAATTATCAGCTCTTCAGAATCATGCTTTTCATAACTAAGAGACAAACCATACTTTATTTAATCTATCTCTATCATTGGGTATTTAGTTTGTTTTCAAGTGCTTATTCAAACCAGCTAAAAAGCCCTTGAAATACTCAAAATACTCAAAAGTACTCAAAAATAAATAAAAGAGACACCAAAAATACGACAGGGAATGAACAAGTTAGTATGCATACAGCACCTAGCACAGTGCCTGGCACTGTTCGGTGCTCTATAAATAGTGTTTGTTCACGCAACAGACATTACTGAGCCCCTACCATAAGCCAGGCACTGTGCTAGACTCTGGGGACCCGGCAATAACACAGATGGACACAGTTACTGCCCTCCCAGAGTGTCCTGTCTGGTGGGCAAGAAGGCCTTAAACACACAATTATATGAATGAATAGTTGACCATAAGTATTATGTGTCAAGTTACTGGGGGATATGAGAGTATATCATAGGGAGGGGAAGGCAATAGCTGAGGGGACATAAGGGAATTCTAAAAAGGGAAATAATAGTCAATTTAATAAATGAAGATTTTTGGTCTAGGCTGGCCTCAGAGTACAGCCTACATAGGACTGAAATGAAGCCCTGCCAGAGCAGAGATCAATGGTAAGGAGTGTGACAATTCCAGGTAGGGAAGCCCAGATGAAGCCAGAGGCTGGAAAGGCAGGGGCAAAGGCTCATAGGTGGGCATATGTCTACACCAGAGGGGAACGCTCATCTCAGGACCTAATTGAGGCACTGAAGATAAGGAGGATGTTGATGATGGTGACAGGGGAGGAGGCAGAGATGGGCAAGGCTGGTGAACTAACAGAAGGGATGGAGAAAGGTGGTGACAGTTCAGAGGACTTAGAGGTGATGAAGACTGGTACAGGTGGTGACAATCAAGGTGATGGGGAGATGGGAATGGAACTAGGCAGTGATTAGGGTTGGGATAAAGGCAGTTGATAAAGACGGTTGGTTCAGACAGCAACAGCCTTGGTCATGGGGCTGGGACTAGGATGGCAACAATGCTGGGGAAAGTAACGCAGTGATGGGAACTGGGTCAGGTGACAGCACAATTAAGAAAGGGGCAGTGGTTGTGATGCAGGGATGATGGTGAGGGTGACAAATGAGTGACAGGGTCGGAGATGAATTGTGATCATGAAGGTGACCCAAGGGTGACAAGAAGTGTGGGTAGTGATGATGTCTGTGCTGGTGGCGAACTAGAAACACCACTCTGGCCCCTCCCCTGTGTTTCAACATCAGAACTGTTTCCTAGGCCTCAGGTCCCATGACTCAGAATCAAGCATCAGCCAAGCCCCAGATAAGATCTCCAGGCGCAGCCACAGCCAAGGGGGCTGGCCAGGTGCCTCTCCTGGCTGTGCCCAGGCCCATCAAGGTAGCCAGGCATGGAACCTGAGTGTCATCTCTGCCTCCTCCTTCCTGGGTCCACATCCACCCTAATGTGAGGTCCACCAGGAACCCATAACCTCCCCTTCCTTGGGGATCTCAACTGTCCTAGCCAGGGCTTTGTCTATTCCACCAGCTTCTTCCACAACTGACCCCATTAGAAGTTTCTGAGCCTTCTAATGCTTTGTCATAACCATTTCCTGGGATGAGAGAAAAAAGAAGGTAGGCTTCAAGGCAGGTGGGAGTGGGGGGTTAATCCCATCCATTCACCCCACAAATAATTACCGGGCCCTTTGCAAAGTATAAGGGCCTGGCTTGTACAATTGGACCTGTGTCTCCCTGTCTCCATGAAGCTCAGGCTGGGGAACAGACATGTAAATGGCAGGGAGAGCAAATAGCACCACTGGGGAGAGTGCTATTCTCTTGTAATAGAGGGAGGCAAACTGCTTTTTAAAACCTGAGGAGAGTGGGTCCCTAACCTTTTTGGCACCAGGGACGGGTGCTCCTGTGAGAATCTAATGCCTGATGATCTGAGGTGGAGCTGAGGCGGTGATGCTAGTGCTGGGGGAGCTGCTGCACATATGGATGAAGCTTCGCTCACTTATCTGTTGCTCACCTCCTGCTGTGTGGCCCGGTTCCTAACAGGTCACTTTCTCTCTCCTCGTTGCTCACGATACTCTAAATCAAGGTCGAGGACCCCTGATTTAGAGTATCGTGAGAGAGAAAGTGAGGAAGGGCAATGAGAAGAGAAAGGAAACCAGCGAGACTCCAGAAGCTTAGAGTGCTGTGAATGAAAAAGGGGTTCTATGGAAAGTGTCCTCAGGGTGATCTGATCATAAATTCCTAACTGGGCAGGTCATGGTGGGTAGTCACACTTGGTTTAGAAAAGTTTTATCTTCACCTTAAGCAAGCTGTGTCCATTGTTTCTGTGAATCTAGGTTAACACACTTTTGAAATGCCCCTGTTCAGACTCCTCCCTCTAATGCATGACCACCCAATTCTTAATTTCCTTCGACTGATTGTATTTGTAGTCTCCTCCACTAATTAGGCTTTAAGTTCCATGAAGACAAGAACCATTCAATAGGCTTTGGTTTCCCTTTTCTTGACAGTCTTCAGTTTCCATTTGAGAATCCATTTTGTTCATGTGAAACTAACTTCTGTCCTGGGACCAGAGATGGAACCTGTGACTTAGGCTAATCTAATCATGCCAGGCTATTCTTGTGACACAGAGATGGGCATGTGACCAAGCTGGTCCAATCAGAACATATCTTTGGGACTGCTGTGACAAAGATTCTCTCTTTTCCCTGCCATACGTTAATAAGAAACGTGTAGCCTGGAGCTACTGCCAGGTGTCTTAAAAACACAAGAGGATCCAGGCTTAGAACAAGGCTGACACCATGGAAAAAAAGAGAGAAGAAACAGAAAGGACATGGGTGCTGGATCAAGCCTCACCTGAAGTTTTCCTCTGATTTTTCAGTTATGTGAGCCAATGAGTTACGGTTGCTGCCCAAGCCACTATGAGTCATATTTCCTCTTTTTTGCATCTAGATGCTTCCTACCTGATATTGAATATATCTTGTTCATTACAGTATTCCTGGTACCTACCACAACCTGGCATAAAAAATATCTCCAATAAATACTTGATGAAATAATAAGCAAGCAAATAAATGAATTAAACTCAGGCCCTCAGGCAGATCGGCTAGAGGTACTATTTTGCCCATAAAAGCCTTCTAGGAGCCCTTCTGCAGAGTTTCTGCTGGTCTCATTGATCTTACTTACCTCAAGGGACTCCTGCGGGTCCCCCTTTTTCCTAGCTATGGCCCAGATCCTGGAACAGTCAACAGCTTAGTCACTTTCTGCTCATTCCCTGGCAGCTGGGCCTGTTGTGGCTTCACTCCGCAATCAGGTATCAGTGGGCTTAGAAGCTGTCCCCTGAGAGAACCCAGGTGTGCACTGGCCACTGCCTTACCCAGCAGCTTCATGCAACTTTGTGGGTGAGACTCTGTAGAATGTCAGAGAGAATGTGGACCCATTGACTTGAGAAGGTGAGGCGGCCCTGACTCTCTGGTTGCCTGGGATTCTAAACTTCTGTGAGAAAGACAGCACTGCCGATCAGAAATGGGGAGTTTTAGTCAATTCTGTTCTCTCTTTCAGCAGCTTCTACATCCCTTGCCCAGACATTGGGACTCTCAGTCACATTCTTCAAACCTCCTGTTTCCTGACTCCCCGCTCTGAAAATCTGGTTTGTGACCTCAAAACCTAAAGGCTTCCCAATCCCACATTCTGAACCTCGTGGCCCCGGTTTTTTTTATCCCCTATCTCTGCACTAACCCACACACACAATCCTAGCCTGTCAGACTCATTGCATAGATGTGTGGCTTCTGAAGACTCACAAGTCGCAGTGTATTCAAGTGTGAGTACCAGATAAGTGTGAGTGCAGTGTTGATGTGTGCTTGAGCATGCATGACTGTAAGAGTGTGTGTGTCAGTGTAAAGACATGGAGTGCAGGTGTGTGTGTAAGAGTGGGAGTACACTTAAGTGTATCTAAGTGTGCTTGAACATCTGGGTGTGTAGGCGAGTGTGAGTTGATGCCAGAGTATGAGTGTGCCTGTATGAGTGTGGAGTGAGTGTGGAGTGAGTGTATGTGGGTGTGTCAGAGGTGAATGAGTGAAAGTGTAAATGTGTTTTTGTGAGTGCACAGACACCCATACACCCATCCTTCATCAGTCACACCCTCACGTGTGTGTGGGCACATATGCACCTCCAAGAATGAAGGTGACTCAAGATGTAAACCTTTAGTCTGATAAAAGGAAGACTTTGTCCACAGGCCGGGGTCAATCTCCCCTCTCCACCCCTGACATGGAACTGGGCATCCCCCAGCTAAAGGCTACTTCCACCAGGAAAGAGCTCCCTCAGACCGAGCCTGCTGCCTACCTCCCCCTTAGGCCAGGCCACCTTCTCCCCTCCCTCAACTTGTTTCCGGCCAGGCCCTGTCAATGACCCTGAGCAGAGTGGTAAAGAATGAGGGTGGTGGACAGGACATTCCAGGTACCTCCTCAGCTATGGGGGGACATCTCCATGGAGATGAGCACTGGACCATGTCCAGATGACTATCGGGGCTCCCAGAGTTCTCTCTTCCCCCGCCTAGCCTCTCCCAGCCAGGCCTCCCTGGCTCTGAGTCCAGCGAGGAAGCCTGACAAAAGCCCACCACTCTTCCCAGGGGCTTCGGAGAAGCTGGTTGAGGTGACTGAATCTGGTTTAAGGCTTTATCCCCAGAGAGCTCTAGAGATGGGGAAAGGTAACACCCGCCCCTTCTCCACACTAGGTCAGTCAGTTTTCAGCCCACTCATAACCTCACCTTCAGCAATCTCGTCTGTTCCATAAGACTCTCCCATTAGTGCTTCCCCTCTATCCAGGCCTCATATGCTTTGGCCATACACAGAGATGTTGGAACTCTCAGTGTGATGGTGAAAGCTAGAAAAGGCTCCCAGAGTCGTCATAATTATCTTGGTTTCTGCCCCATTCTTGAGGAGCTGAAGCAGGATGACAGTGAAACCTGAGGAAGGCCTTCCTGGTAAGCCTGTGAAACAAGATTAGAAAACACAGATTGGGATTGTGCTTCTGCCTTCAAACTCCCTGGGATTGACTCTCTCCCCTGATTCCCTGTGCAGTACCCTCTAAACCCCTAATTCATGACCATGACCACCCTCAACCTACACAGGAGCTCACAAGGAAGCATAATAATAATATTTTATCTTCTATAGCTCTTACTGCTACATCTGGCATCATTCTATATGTGTTATCTCATTTAATCTTTACCTTGTGCAACCTAATAAAATAACTACTGTTATTATTCCCATTTGACAGATGAAGAAACTAAAGGGCAGAGAGGTAGTCTCTGTCAGGGATCCAGCAGAAACAGTATATCCTGGGATTTACTGAAGAGAGTTTATAAAGGGACTATTTACGAGCGGGGGCGGGTGGGCAGAATCACGGGACCGGCAAGGGATGGCCTGGGAACTAACAGTAGGCAGCCACTTCCCTCTCAGCCAGAGGAGGCCAGAGGAGAGAGCAGTGTTACTGGAACTCAGTGGAAGTCCTGGAAAAGGCATCAATACCCTGACCTTCCCCCACCGCCAACCATACCCCCACTCTCTGCCCTATTTCCTAGCTGCGCGTGCCACTTGCTAAACCCAACTGGAAGCCAGAGGGCAAGAGGCCCAGGCAATGCAGCCCATAGATATTAGCCTCCTCGAGCACAGAGCAAGCTGGAGAGTGGTTAGGGAGGAAATGGAGACTCTGTATCTCCAAGGTCCCATGGCTGCGAAGAACTGGTGTGGAATGTAGGCGATCTGGACCCAGAGCCCTGTGTCCCTGAGATGCTGCAAAGTGCTGTGTGAGAACAGGGTTTACAGGAGCCAGGTTGGGGACAGAAGACTGGATTCTATAGTCCAGGCTCTGCTGCACTGCTCTGTGACCCTGACTGATGAGGGTCTGAGCCTCAGTTTCTACTTTACACAAAGAAGAAGTGAGTGCCACTCTTGGACAGCCAAGGTGCCCAGACAAGACAGAGCCTCTGTTCCCACTGCCACCCTTACCTCAAATAAACATGGCACCAAAGGTCGAAGCCCCAGCATGGAGACACAGAGGCCTGGAGGAAGCCACCCCCAACTGTTGGGCATATGTACCCACTCCTCTGCCCCATGGACTTGAGGTGTTCTGGGTGAGCCCCCTCCCTGAAGGCCCCAGTGCCTCAGTCTCTCTTCCCTGGTCCACAACCCAGGACCTCCACCCCAAGACGGGCTCCCTCCTTCCAGTGAGGAGGTACAGGGTCCTGCCTAGGCCAGCACCTTCACAGACCCTTCCTTGGGGGATCAAGGGCGTCTCTGACTACCGGGGTCTCTGAACGGATAGAGTAGTCCCTTCTCTCCCCTTCCCACCCCACCCAACTCTACTCCACCCTGCTTCCTCAAGCCTGGGGGGTGCCCCACCCAGGTTTTCAGACAAACAAAATCAAGGGGAAAGAGCAAGAAGGAGGGAGCTCATTACCAGGAATTAAGAAGGAGGCATGCCCTGGGGTAGACAAGCGGGGCTGGGCTGGCAGGAGAGTCACTCCTAGGTATGCATGGAGATGGGCTCTGAGGTTCACAAGATGTTCACTTAGAAGTACAAAGAAAGACCCAGACACAAAGAGTGAGGTGGTGACAGAGACACAGAAAGAGACAGAGACATAGTGGGCCAGAGGCACAGACCCACAGAGATGTAACCAGACATACTGAGAAGAAAGACAAGCATACTCAAAAACACTGAGAAGGGCACACTTGCACGTGTGCACACACACGGGAGCAGCCAAGGGAATAGGAACCAAGCTCAGGTTTCAGGGAGGCTGATTTCAATCTAAACAAGTCAGAACTTTAAGGAAACATGGGCTCCTTCAAAGAGGGCTGTGGAAAGAAAGCGACTCGGGAAGAAGGCACAGAGATGAGGTGTTGGGTCTGTTTACCCTTCCACTGGGTGATCCTCCCTCCCAGTCCACCTTGAAAAATGGATTAAGACACTTTGCCTAAAGAAGATGAAGAGGTTTTTTTCTAGAACTTGCTATCATCCAGAAAGGCTGATTAGAGGCACAGCCTGCCTGGAAGTGAGTGGGGAGGTTGGGAAGCTTTCCTCCTGACCCTGGAGGGGTCACACGCTGCTACTTGGCTCAGGTCCCCCCCAGCCCCTGCCCCACCTCACTGCTCCTGGCCCCAGCCAGGCTTTACTCTTTCTCATGATGACTGCCCCTCCATCCGACACATTCCCTTGGCTGCGTGCTCCTCTGCCCTCCACACCTGGGCGTGTGGCCCCTCTTGTGCCTCCCTTCTATCTCACCTCAAAGCCTCCTCTAGTCAGGGCACAGCAAGCTATCCCTCCCCTCCTCTTAACCCCTTTCCCCCGACCCCCCAGGAAATTCGGAATTATTGGAAGGAATCTGAAGCCGAAGAGGATGTTGAATTTAATGACCCTTAAAAAACAGTCTTCAGCATCTCTCCGCCACCTCCACAAACCCTCCTCGGGAAAATTCATGAGGTGACATTTACTGACAATTTACCATCCACTGGTCACTGTGCTAAGTCCTTTTCATGAATTATCTTCCATTACCTCCTCCTCTCAATACCTCCCAATTCACAGATAAGGAAACTAAGGCTCAGGAAAAGAAAATGACCACTCTATGGTCACATCGCTAGAGAAAGGCCAAGCTGGTCCTGGAATCTAAGTTTGACTTTTTTACTTGACCACAGCACCAGAAGGCTTCCAACCACCCCCTAGGCTGACTGGCCAGGGTCAACTGCAGGATTTGATAGGAAGGGATGACAGGAGGGCATGAGGCATGCTAAGGAGGACAGCAGGGTGGGGCACCGAAGGTGGGACCTGTGTGGCTGGAATGAAACTCCAGGCATTCCCCGCTAAGGTTTGCCCTTCTTCTCCCAGGGCCTGGGAGGGGGACACTCCCTCTGGCATACTTCCCTCCAACATTCCATACACACCTCTTGGGAGCTGGGGACAAGGAATGGGTGGACACCTGAGATGGAACTGCCTTCTCCCACTCCCACTTCCCCAGAGTCCTAGCTGTGTGACCCTGCATTTGCCACCCACCCTCTCTGGCCCATGGTCTCCTCGTCTGTAGAAGGGCTGGGGAGTAAGAGCTGGTTTAACCTCTAAAACCCACAGTTCTCCTGCAGGACTCAGAGATCCTCTGGCTCCCATAGGGTTAACTCTGCAGGAGGGCTTGGGTTGGGGATGCCTTCCCTTTTATTCCCAGTGAAATCTGAGGAGGATTGGGAAAGGAAGGAGGTGAGAAGGGGCACGTGATCTCCTGGCACAGCTTCCTGGGCTCAGGTGTCATGAACCCCTTGCCTCCCTAGGCAGTCAGAGTGCAAGAGCCAGTCCAACCCCAGCCTTACAGGACACAGATGTGCCTCGGACTGAAGAACTGAAGCAGAGAGGAAGATAGGAATAAATGCAGCTGTGGTCTCTGGGCTCTGACAACTGACCATAGAAGATGGTGGAAAAGTGGGGAAGAGCAGGATGACTTCCTAAAGGAGGAGGTATTAGAGAAGATCGGGAGGATTTTAGTGAGTGGGCACTTTGGAGTAAAGGTCCAAACGTAGGAAGGCACAGGAGCACATAGAGTAGTCTAGGATGGATGGAGCATTGTGAGGGGATGAGTTGGGACAGGGACTAGGTCCTGGAGGGCCTGAATATAGAATGGCGGTTTGGGATTGTCTCCGGATGGCAGCCGCAGAAAGAGGCCCACTTTCAGCAGGAGTTTCAGAAAGATCCCCCTGGTTGCTATGTGGACTGACTGGGACAGGCGTAGAGGCGGGGACGCTGCTAAGGGGGCTGTGACCAAGGTCTGAGTGAAGGAGATGCAGCCTGAATAGGTGCGAGCTGTAGAAGACAATATAGGTTCCCAATCTGATCGGTCTCATCTAGCAACAGGGAGCTCATTATTCTTGGGCAGCAGTCCTCCCCTAGGAGAAAGTTCTTCCCTAGGCCCAGGCTCAAGTTTGTCTTCCTGGGGTGATGGGTGGGTACAAGGATCAGGAAGGAGATGTCGTTCATTGTGCTGGGGGTCCCAGGAAGATGGAAGCTTGGGAAAAAGTATGGGACCACTGAGTTCAAGCTGAGATGCAGAGGCTCTGTGACCTGTCTGTGTGACTGCCCCCCGTCCCCCAGGGTACCCTGGCCAGGTTAAATACCCAGGTGGGCACCCTGGGTATTTGTAGCCAGACACACTGAAGCTCCTTAACTGGCTTCAGAAAAACAGTAGAGTAAGCAGAAAAATACATACATAACTGGCAGTTTTAGGCATACATTTTATTGTGGTTTTTTTTTAATATATATATATATATAAAAAGCAAAAGAGTACACATGTGGAGTGGAGGATTAAAGAAATGAAGACCCTAGTTAGAGTAGGGTCTCCATTCCCCACTCCTAAAACTATAACGTCCGCTATTATTTTTAAAAAACAAAAACGAAAAAAACAACAAAAAAAGAGCAAACATGAAACTTATGACCTGGACTTCGCCCTATCCCCTCATGCCTATATTATGACAGAAACATATTTGGCTGTTACTTATATACAGCCAGAGGTCTACATTTAGGCTGTGGCCCCCTCCTCCAAGCCCACCCATATCCCACCCTACCTCCCCCAAAGCCTCCCCTAAGCCCCTGCTTGGAAAACAGGGCAGACACACACATATATCTGGACCCTCCTCCATATATCTGGCTCCATATGGAGCCCCCGAAACCAGCAGACCCCAGGCACTTTCCTCATTCATAGGTAAACACATCACAGCTCCCCCCATGGCTAGAATCCTTTCCACTTGGTCCTTTGTCCTGAATATCTGGGATAACATGCATACACACATTCACACATTCACTGTCCATTCCTTCCCTTTGAGAGACAAAGTATTATGTTGGCCCTACTCCCTGATCCACCACAGTTTAAGGGCAGTGGTCTAAAGTCCTATTTGGTTGGGATCTGGTGGAAAATCCTGGAGGGGGCTGTCCCACAGGGTGGGGGCAAACAAGGAGTTTCTTAGCCTGGGAGGGGGATCCTGAAGGGGGCTTCTAGGGAGCAGCCCTTGCACAGTCAGTGGATACTCCAGGAAGAGGGGCAAGGGGGATGGCCCCCGTCCACTCAGACTTGCTCCTTGTGCTTCACGTGAGCCAGCTTCACATTCTCTTGCTCAGTGGAGGGTGGAGGCTGCTCCAAGTGGCAGCCGATCATGATCTGGTACACAAAGACTCCCGCGATGGAGCCCAGGAGTGGGGAGATGATGGGCACCCACCACCAGTGGCGGCCCGTCCTGAGGGACAAAATATTTAGTTAGGGGAGGGTGGGACAAGCAGAGAGGAGGCAAGCCAGGGCAGGCTGGGTTGGGGCAGCACTCACGTGAAGACTTCCGAGCCCCAGCCTGCGATGGCGGTGAAGAGACGGGGGCCGAAGTCTCGGGCAGGGTTGACGGCATAGCCGGAGTTGAAGCCCATGGAAGTGCCAATGACCAAGACCACCAGGCCCACGGTGAAGGCCTCCAGGCCTCGGGGGACAGGGTTGTTGTAGGGGTCCACAATGGCCAGCACACACACAATGAGAGAAGCCGTGCCGATGAACTAACAAGTAGGGAGAACAGAGTGAAGAGTAGCCCCCACCCTACCTTCTGGTCCCTCCTTCTGGCCTCTGGCTTCCCTCAAGCTCTTAGAGTCTTGTCACCTCCTGCATTCTGCTTTCTAGGGCAGTGGTGCTAGAATTTCTGTGGGCACAAGTATCCCCCAGGGTACTGGTTAAATATAAGTACCTGCTACCCTAATTCCGAGGTAGGTAGCCCAACATATTGAGAAACCCTGCTCTAGATAAGGAGTCCTGACCCCCCGCAAGCCCATCAGCAACCCAGGGCAATCTGGTCCCCCTCCCTGTGTTCCCCTCACAGTCCCCAACCCATACCTGGTCGAAGAAGCCATTGACCATGTCCAAGTGTCCAGAGGGATAGGTGGCAAAGATGCCAGCTGTGCCATTGGGACCCGAGACTACAAACTCGTTGTTGGCGAAGGCCAAGATTGCATCTGGTGACAGATTAGACCCCAGGTGAGTGAGGGCAGAGGCCTGAGTCCAGTTGCCCAACTCAGGTTGGGCCCACCCTCCCAGGGGTCATAGGTGAGTTGAATCACTGCTATATTATGCTGGAGTTGAAGGCAGTGGGGTGGGTGGGGTGAGGGCCTGAGATGCTATTGTTGCCCAACTTGTTTCTTTCCCCTCGTGCCCCCCACCTTAAGTCTGTGCGTGAATGAATGAGTCATGAGCCTGGGGCCTGGGCAGGCCTCAGATGTCTGTCATCAGAAGACCTGGTGCCAGCAGGTCCCAAGTAGAGAGAAAGGGAGTGGAGGAGGGTAATGCTTACCATAATACAGCCCGAAAACAATCCCAGCGCCCAGGAAGGCTCCCAGCGTCTGGGCCAAAGTGTAGATGGGCAGCTTGATCCATGGCTCACGTGCCAGGAAGCACATGGCAAAGGTCACAGCAGGGTTCAGGTGAGCCCCTGGGCAGAGAGGAGATGGGACCTATTAGCCATAGCCTGCCACAGTGGGGAGGCCAGGATTCCGCACCACTTTCATATTCCCCATCTCTGGCCTAGGGAAGCAGAGGTGCAGAAAAGAGTTTCTTGTACCGGATAGGGGGTTGGACTGTGTTACTGACAGCGGTCCCCAAGCTTTTTGGCACCAGAGACGGATGCTCCTGTAAGAATCTAATGACTGATGATCTGAGGTGGAGCTGAGGCGGTGATGCTAGCGCTGGGGAGTGGCTGCAAATACAGATGAATCTTTACTCACTTGCCTACTGTGTAGCCTAACAGGCCGCGGACCGGACCAGTAGTGGGCTGCGGCCCAGGGATTGGGGACCCCTGATGTAACAGACCAACTCTGCTAACCTCTGATTCCAAGGTGAGAGTCAAAAGTTCTATCAAGTTCCTTCTCCATTCTCCTCTTCCAAAGGCTCAGAACTCAGGCCACAGCTATGCACTGCCCTTGGGAATACTCTGCCACCCCATTCCCCAGGGGGACCCTTTGTGGGAATGCTGTTCAGGGTAAATGAATGAGGGTGGGTAAAAGTCTTACCGGAGACCTGGCCAGCAATGAGGATGCCCAGGGTGACAGCAAAGCCAAAGGCCAGGTTAATGGTAAGGAAACCACCATGGGTGCCCCGGCTGAGCACGACCTGGGCCACCGAGCCACAGCCAAACATCTGTGTCAGGAAACAAAACAAGGCAAAGAGGGTGAGGCCCAGCTGAGGCCCAGCAACTCTCACTCCGGAGGAAAAGATGAAGCCGATAACCTCTGCCTGTCCCCATTAGGAGCACAGAAGGCCCGTCCTGGAATTCAACCAAAATCCCTCCTTCTGCAACTGCACCCTGGGAAGAAGCAGATATGCCCTCCCACTCCCAATGTCCCAACTCTAACATAACAGGGCCTTATGGAAGGAGCAGGAAGCAGAGTCTGCAACTGGGAGCCCAGAAGATGGCTGAACCATCTTCACTAATTTTTGTCGAATCTCAACAGGAGTGGGGTTGAGGGGAACAGCTTTCACCTCAGCAGTTTTGCCCCCAACCCTTCAGGACTGGCCCACAGAGGTAGGAAGGTTCTCACTCATCCCCTACCTGCAGCTGCATCCCTCTTTGCCCCAAAGTCAAGCTCAGGTGGTGGTGGCGGTGATATGGGAGAGTGGACAAAGAAACAGGGAAGAGGCCAGAAGTTAGGTTGAATCCACTTCTGAATCTGGGGTGTCAGAGCCCCTGGCTCTCCCCAGAGCCTTTTGTAGTACCCTCACCATCCTTGACCTATCCCTGTCCCAGAGCCTCCTCTTTCCATCCAGCCTGACCTCTCTGCCCTCAGGGGTCCAGGGTTCCCACTCAGATTTGGCGGTCCTGAAGACAATGATCTGAGTGGCTCTTCTCAATCCAGGCCCCAGAGCAGAGGAAATGGGGAGATTGGTTTTAAGCTTTCTGCCAGGGATCGGGAGATTCAAAAGAACTAAGGTCTCTGATATCCTACAAGGATAGAATGTGCTGTATGTCTATTCCCCTCATTCAAATATAAAAATGCTCCTGTACCAGTTGTAAAGAGTTGTTACTCTGAGCCCTGGGAGTAATCCCCAAAGCTGTTCCAGCCCCTGCCCAGGTCTCCTCTTCCACCTTCCCCTAGCGAAAGGTTTTATTGCCTCCCCTTAGCTAAAATTTCTTCACAGATGCTGACCCAGCAGGCAGTCTCCAAGACCCCATGCTAAGGGCCCTTGTCCATTCTGATGGGTTAGTGTCCTATTGTACTGGGTTGATAGGCATCTTAATTATCCTTCAGAAAGACCAAGAGATAGTGGGGAAACCAGCTGCAATGATGCAGGGCAACAGTGTACAGGAGGCGAGAGCAAAGATCAGAGATCATGAGTATGTCCGGGGAGGGGATGTCGGGGATGAAGGGGCACGTGTGGGTCTGGAGCATCCTGCTGGGCTTGGCAAGCCCTGGGCTCACTTCCTTCCCTGCCTGAGGCCCAAACCTGGCTCCATCCCAGGAAGCCTTGGAGGGAGAAGTTGCCAGAGCCAGTCCTTGGGGCTAATCTTCCTCTTCCCCTTCCTTCTCTCCTGTGCCCTCCTCTTACGAGATACCTCAGAGAAAGGGGCTTCCTTCACCCCAAAGCCAGCCCTGATTCTGCCACTGCAGGCTCTAAGTCCCCAACCCACAGAGGTATGCAGGCAAGCCCTCACCCACCACTCAGGGGACTCCCAGGCTTGGCCCTTCCTCTTCCGGTTGCCCTTGAGATTCTGCTTTTCAGTGACACCTGATGCCTCACACCCACCTGAGCTTGAAACTCTCCTTCCTGGGCTCAGTGCTAGGTCTGATTGCTCTTTTGTTGGGGAGGCAAACTGAGACTTGGGAGGGGACAGGGAAGCCACTCTGTGAATGTGGAAAACAGCTTTCCCTGGACTGGCTGCTCTCAAATAGAGGGCTGGACCCATAAATCAGGCACTGGGGACACAAGACTCTGGGACAGGAGGATAATAAGCATTTGCCATACTCCCTTCTTCCCTTCTTGAAACAGGGGAGAAAAGGGATGGAGATGACTGGTAGGGCTATTAGTCTTGTGAGGGGCTGTGGATAAAGTGCCCCACCAGCTTCTCCCTTCCATTTCTGGAAGCCGGAGGTGAGTCTCAGCCCTCCTCTCCCCACGGAGACTTCTCCACCACCACAAACCATTTGGGGTGGGCCACCCAGCCCTACTTGCCTCTAGTTAAGTTTCCAAATGCACAGCTGGCTGTTGCGTCTGTATTACCTAGGTTGGGGCTGGGTCAGGAAAGGAGTAACCCACCCACTGCAAAGGAGCAACTGAACCCAGAAGTAACCCAGGAAGAAAACAGGTGTAACCACATGAGAGGCTGAAAAATCAGAGTAACTGAGACAGGAAATAGAGACTGTAAGTGGTGTGACTGCCAGAACCAAGAAGTGCAAACAGAGTCACCTGGGAACAACCCAGGGACGAAACTAGAGTAACCAGAGAGTAACTGAGACTGGGAAGTAACCCCAACAGGAGAAGTCTCCCACTCAGAGAACCCATAGAGTAACTCAGAATGCTTCTGCACAGAAGCTGACAACATCTGCCTGGGTAACTGACAAGGTCTGGGCATCGCTCAGCAGGAGGGGAGCGACTTTAGTGACACCACTTCCTCTGTGCCTAGGGCCCAGCAGCCTTGGCAGCCTTCCACAGCCTCCTATCTTCAGGATCCTCCTTTCTTCTCACTCAGCTATTTGCACCCTGTTCAGCCTCTGCCCTCTGCCCCCACCTGTAGCAAACTGTCCTCATGTCACAAGAACTTTTGGACTTTCTGAGGCTTAATTATTTATTAGGGATCAGACATAAGGCGCCAAATAACCTAATGAGAAGCCCATTTGCCTCTGCCTCCCTGGAGGACTCTCAGAAAATGGGGATCTGTGGGAGCCTTGAGAAGGGACTTAAGGTCTCAGACTGCAGTGGTGACCACTGCCCTCAGCCTGTGGGCTGGGTCACTGGCAGGAGGTTAAAAAGGATCAGAGCTGTCGCTGGGGAGTGATAGCTGTCATAGATGGGGTAAAAGCTATGGGGGAAGAGCATTTTGAAAAGGGTCGAAGATGAGGGGAGGTCAGAGCTAGGAGAGGGGTCAGGGCTGTCTTGAAAAGCACAGCCCTTCGCTGAACAGAGGGATTAGGGAATGTAGGGGCTGAAGACAGAAGGGCTTTTCTGGGTCCCTCCACTCACCACGAGGATGAGGGTTCCCAGGCACTCAGCCAGCGCCTGGCGAAGCAGCCGGTAGCGGATGTGGAGCATCTCCCCGCAGCGGGACACAAGCTCCTTCTGTCGACCCATGGCGGGGCAGGCGGCGGCGCTGTCGGGCGGGAGGGACGGCGAGCACGGCGGGAGGGCGGCGGACAAAGCTGCAGTGGCGGTGAGCACCGGGAGGCGCCCTTTATAGGAGCGCGGGAGGCAAGGGCCCCACCCGCTCCGCTGCCCCACCCGCTCCGCTGCCCCGCCCGCTCGGCCCCGCTTAGAGTCCGTTTAGCCCTTGGCCGGCCGCTGGAGTGGGCGGCCACTGCCCTTTGCCAGGGAGGCTGGGGGACGCTGGGGGGACGCTGGGTTAGGGAGCTAATGAGGAAGGTGGAGGAGCATGAGGTGTGAAGTGCCTTAGGGGTGAGTTTGGCCCAGGAGGGCACTTAGGGGAGGAGGTATCTTGGTGGCTGAGAGGGGATTGAGGGGGCTGAGAACCAGTAGCGGGGTATGGGCATGTGGAAGAGCGTGGCCGGGGAGAATGAGCTGCCACAGAGACCTCATTGGCCCATGACAGTGAGACTTGCAGGCATCCTTACCACGGTGGGGGTGAGAGGAGGTGGAGGAAAATAAAGGACCTGGTCCCAGATCTACAGGATGGTTGGACCCAGCATGTCCTTAGTCAGGGGGCTGGAGGGTGGAGGCTGTGGGCCCCAAGGGAGAAGAGACCCTCTAGTAGACCAGACCCAGGTGGACACACAGAACACGCGTTGAGTTCTAGCCAGAATTCATGGGCCCTTGCTCCTTGTGCTGTGAGTACATGTCACATATTGCATTTCCTGACCAGCTCTGTCCACAGTCATGTCCATACATGACATCTGTCCCATGTGCCTGATCATACTTGCTGAGCATTTCTCATGGCTGGGCACGAGATTGTCAAACATAGCTGGGTTAACTGAGATTGTCACACGTGTAGCTGCATGAGTTTTGCACATGGCTCCAGAGACTAAGCTGCAGTTGTCCTAACATGCCACATGCCACATGCTTGCCAACAGGGTGAGTCCCAGTTGTTTTTAACCCTCTGCTCTCCCACTCTGGCTGATCCCCTGCCAGGGGAGAATCTGTTTCCTTCAGACATTAAGCTGGCTAAACTATGGGAATGTCAGCTCTATCCAAGGGGGCTCTTGGGGCCACCTTGCTCCCTATGCTGCATTCAGTAATTAGGAAATAGGTTTGGTGGCCTGGGCCCAACTCCCACAGGACTGGGAGCAAATATGCCCTCACCACAGTCCCTTATGGTAGCATTGTCAGGGGAGACTGAAGAAACCACATTTTCTAGATGGACTTAATCCAGGTGGGCTAAGGGCTCTAGGGACTTGTCTCTTGAGGAATGGCTGTCAGAAATGAGGGCTCCAGAAGTGACTCATAACCGAAGAGATGGAGTTTAACAACACACATTGGGTAGATTCATACTCATGTACCCACGTGTACCCACATACATTCTAAAGACACTTATAGGCACTGAGCTTTGCTCACATGCTCATGGGGTCCCATTTACATGAGAGCCTGGCCATAGGCTCACACGCACATGCAACCCACAAACAACGTCCTTCATGGCGCTTGGTCTAGAGAGATGCACCCCACCCTCTGGGCCCTCACGGGCTGGGAGGCCCCATGGTGAATCAGGGAGCTATCACCGAGTGCCTGCCCGTAGCCCCACTGCCAGTCTGTGACTCAGGATGGAACCCTAGACTCCTGGTGCCAGAGCCCAGACTGGGAATGAGGGAACATGCTGCCCTCTCTTCTCCCTGCCCCATGGTGTGCTTATCAGCTCCTCGCTGTCTCAAGCTGGTGCTGCAAAAGCAGCACAGGGTGGGAACTGGCAAGGGGCTCCTCAACACCAAAAGAAAGTAGGGAACCCCAGATCACAGCACCCCATCCTTACCCTGCCCCATCCTGGGCCTGCCAGCAGTCAAGCCTGGCCTGGAACCCAGAGCAAGGGAGAAAAACAGGGACAGCTCTGCCACCAGCAGGCACACACAAGGCTCCTGTACACACACGTGTTTGCACTCAACTCACATAGGTGTTCATATGTGCTCCATTGGGAGGAACAGGTCATATGCACCATTGTGCATTTGTGTATCTTCTTCACATTAAGCGGCATTTATTAACACATGTGTACCTACATTTATTCACACATATTTGCATGCATGTCTATGCCTACCTATAATCCTGGGGCTACAACTTACCACAGAGCATCTTTTCGACTCCCTGCCAAGGCCCGTAGCTTGGCAAGTGGAGCAAGAGCTGGTTCTCAATGCTCTATAGCCCCAAATCAGGGCCCAACCTTCGGGATCGTGATTCCATATACTCCCACCAAACTCATTCCTATTTATAACTAATATGTACACACATCTTCATTCATGGATGTACACATGCACATTGAAATGGGTTAGGGTTGGAGCTGAGAAGGTATGGGTAGTTTTCTTAGTGCGCCTGAAAGATCTGGAGGAGGGGAGAATGCAATGCCTTCCAAAGTTTCCTTGTTCTTGTCAGCCCACCTTGGGTCATCTGAGATTAAGAGGAGTCAGGGCCTGAGGAGCACCAGGCTTGTCCAGAAGCACCAGGCTGACCTTAGTTTGGCGGGCAGAAGCAAGACCTCATTGCAGAACTGCACACTTGGGGCATCATTCTCATTGTAATCAATGTGAATGGCACCATTGGAGGAAAAGGCAGAAGGAAGCATGGTTCCACAGAATAGAGAACGATTTTGGTGAGGCCCTGACTCTGAGTCACACAGCTTACCTAGAGCCTTCTGGGCTCCCTCTTGTGTTTTGGGAAGGAAAGCCAGGGCTGAGTACAGGCTGGAAGCCAGCCCACCTGGGAGCTCCAGGAGGAGGCTTCATCTTCTCCCAGGGCATCTTGAGCAAGGTCTGTGTCTCACCTGGGCGGGAGGCTGAGCTCAGGAAGGAGCCTTTAAGGCCCATCCACCCTGTTGGAGGCCATGACTCCTTGAGGTCAGAGCTGGGGGAGTGGGTTCCCAGCAAAGGGAAGGGCTGAAGACAGATGCAAGTCCCAGCTTGCTGAACCAGAGGGGCTGGCTGGTGCCCTGTAAGGGGTGGAGGTGGCACACCCTTCACTTCCTGCCCCCCAAACTCTTTTGCCTGAATGGGAGTAGTCTGAACCAGCAAAGTAGACATGGGCTTTGCTGTTCAGAAAATGGGGTGGAGAAGAGTGTAGACATAGATAGGGAATCACTACGGTCCACTCCAGCCTCCCTGAGCCCCCTAACCTCCTCCAGAGAACTGGAACAGGGTAGGGGAGGAGCAGACCAAACATAGACATTTTCTTTTCTTTTTCTTTATTTTATTCAATTACAGTTGACATTCAATATTATTTTATGTTAGTTTCAGCATAGTGGTTAGACATTTATATAATTTATGAAGTGATCCCCCCAATTAGTCTAGTACCCACCTGGCACTATACATAGTTACTACAATATTATTGACTATATTCCCTCTGCTATACTTTACATCCCTGCGACTATTTTGTAACTGCTAATTTGTATTTCTGAATCCCTTCACCTTTTTCATCCAGCCCCTCAAACCTCTCCTCACCTGGCAACCATCAGTTTGTCTCTGTCTCTATGACACAGACATTTTCAAGTTTAAGAGGCACTTCCTCCCACATGCAAAATAACTCCCAGAAGTGGGTGTATGTCACTGCTTTCACAGATGACAAAACTGAGATTTGGAAGGAAGTCTCACTCGGCCACTGAGTGTTGAGCCGGGATTCAAACCCCATGGGAATCGGGAAGAGAAGCGAAAAGGGCAGAAAGGACAGGGAGCCACAGGCCCAGGCTGAGACACAGGGGAGCAGGAGCCAGGGCCTAGCAACCCACTCAGTCTCTCCAAACTTGAGCTCCCTTTCTACAGTGTCCTCCACTCTTGGGCCACTGCTGAACACCATTCCTGCTTCTGAGCCTTAGGAGTTGAGGGGTGACTCTGGACTGGCATGGGGAGTGGAAAACTGAGATGAATCACACTATTATGAGCGTCCCCAGACTGAGGGGCAGGCGAGTAGCTCCTCCTACTGCACCAATGGTCACTCCCTGTCTCCAGACAGATAAGATGGTAGGGAGCCTGTGAACACAAACTGCCCCTTCAGGTACCTCTGGCCAGATGTCCAGCTTGACCTTGAGAAAATCTGCCTTTTGACTCAAATCCTGGGGACTCTGGGTTCACCTTCTGGTGTCTCTGAGCTGCCCTTGACACCTTTTGAGGACAGCAGCAGGTCATAGAGAAGAGGCAGAGAAATGGGATTGAGGCCTAGACCCTTTGCTGAGGAAGGGCCCAGAGTCCTAGGATCAGGCTGATGTGGGTAGAGCCCTCTTGCAGACTCAGAATTTCAGTTCAAGCCTGGCTTGGCCACTGACCAGTCAGGTAACCTAAACAGCTCTCTTCCCCACCCCTCAGAGTCTGAGTGCCTTCATCAGACACCTGGAGGTTTCAGGTGAAGTCCTCTTTCAACCCATGGCCTCTGAAACAAGATTATGGATGTTTCAGGCTTTAAAAACTGCATTATAGGATCAACACAGAAGGAAGGTTCATTCCAGAAGCTGCCTCCTTAATCAGAGCCACATTTCCTCATGTGTGAATATCCATGTGCATTTTTGGCTATGTATGTGCATGTATCCATGGAGGTCTGTGTGTATATGTGGGCAGCCATGGGGTCCACATATGTGTGTATCCATGAGGGCCTGTGTGTGCATGTGTATGTCTAATGGAGTCTGTGTGCATACCTGTGTGTCCTTGTCTGGGCCTAGATGTGGATCTGGGTCCAGTGTTTATAAAAACCATAGATAGGAGAGATAGGGATCTGTTGAGGAGTCTGAAGACACAGTCTGAAGACATTTGGGCCTACCCCATGCCAACCTGGGGGAAGGGTGTCAGTGACATGGAGCTGACACAGACCAGGCTGTCACTGAGAACAGGCCTCGGGTGTCTGGAGGGCTCTGTTTCATACCTCAGGGACAGACCCCTGGAGCCCCTGGGCTTTCTGATTTCTCATCTCCCTCCTCACTAGCAGTAAAGCTCCTTGCAATGAAGATGGGGTTGCTTCAGAGGATGAAGAGTCAGGACCAGAGATCAATGAAGAAGGAAAGCTGACAGGCTTCCTATGGAGTCTGAACCAAGGCCTAGCATTTGCCTAGTGTCTGAAGCCAGGAAGGTAGCATGGAGGATCCTCTGGGCTGAGGCAGTCAAAGGGCTTCTTGGAGGAAGAAACATCTGGGTGGGGATTTTGTGGAGAGTCTTGCGGTTTAGAGAAGGCTGAGCCAGGCCCTGGTAGGAATGGCTGCTGGCTGGGTACGTGATGAGAGCAGCCGTAGTGAGGCCAGAGTGACACAGGTAACCTCGGAAGGGCCTTGGGTTCTATACTAAAGGCCTGGACCTTACTACCCAGGGGCCAGAAATATTCAAGCTGTGATTCTTTAAGCCCCAAGGGCTCTAAGGAAGCTCTCACAGAGATTGCTGCAGCTGGAGGCAGGGAGAAGGAAGCCAAGAGGCAGAGCCCTGGTCCCACTTCCTGCTCTAACCACAGCATTTTAACCATTTTATATCAGGGTTCTGAACAAGATTTCAATTGACAAATGTTCCACGGCTAAGGAAAGTAGCTAATGGGAGACCTGAGGGTTTTAATTAGGGGGGTGATACAGTCTCCACTGGCCGTTTAGAAGGATCCCTCCAGCTGCTGAGTGGAGGATGAGTTAGAAGGGGAGAGACTAAGGCCAGGAGGCCTGGAAGGAGGCCACGGAGGAGAGAAAGAGGCTAGATGCAGGACAATGACTGTAGGAAGGAAAGAAGGTTTTGATTTGTAATTTAGGAGGCAGAGTAGGCAGGGCAGATGGGCAAAAAGTTGAAGTTGGAGGTGGGCAGAATTGGGTAGGCAGGAACCTAAAGCTGAGATGGGGCCCAGGACAACTGCTGTCTGAGAGGCCTGTGGTCTCAAGGGGGTAGGGGTGGGGGACAGGTAGTAAAAGGAGGGTTTGCATCTGGCATTCCAGAAAGGTGATGGGTGTGTGTGAGCCCCAGTATACTCTCCCTGCATTTCAGCCCAGTCTGGATGCTAATTACAGAGCAGCCACCAGCTGCCTGCCCAAGGTGAGAAGAGTCACAGGAGAGGAGACAGGCTGCAGCAGGAGATTTTGCAGTCGGACTTCAGGAATGATCTCCTGAAGGTCTCCAGACCTGGAGTCAATGGGAACTAGGCTCCAGCGAGTCCTCATTGGTTGAAAGCTAAAGACGGGGGTGTTGTGGAGAGAGACTAGGAAAGGCTAGGATGCCATATCTATCCTTTTCATCCAAACTGTTGATCATCAAGTGGAACAGGGGCTGGATCTTCATGCTCCCTGACTCCCTTAGTCAGGGCCCAGTCTTGGTGTTCTAGATCTTTAAGAGACCCCAGCTCTGTCCTGTGGAGGTTTCTACTCCGGGAGAATAGAGGAGAGCTGGGTCCTGCTTTTGAGGAGCTCCCAGCCTGGGGAACAGAGGCAATTCAGGCTCAAGGTAAGGAGGACCAGTGTGTTCATGCTCCCACCCCTATCCTTGACCCCCCTTCTCTGAGTCTGGCTGGTAACAACTTCATTCAACTGCCTTGGGCACACAGAGCGGGGCAAGACTGGCAGGCGGCCCAGGACAGGGAAGGGGAACAAGCTTTTCACTCTTCCCTGCTCCATTAGAGAGATCTGGAGCTCAGGCCTCTCTGCCCCTTTATTCCTCCTGCCACCCCCCCCCAGCCTTAGCTGCAGGAAAGCCCAGGTTCAGAAGCAAGACCTGGAGCCTAGACACCTAGATTCTCTGTAGCTCCACTCCCAACTCCCTGTGTGATCCTGGAAAAATTCTTACATCTCTCTGGGCTTCATGCAAAGTGGAAAATTTATCCTCCCTATCCTCCTTCCAGAAAGTGAAGCAGGAGAAAAAAGTAAGTCTTCTCTAGGTTTGGAACGTGTCAGTACCCCTTAGTTTCTAAGATGCTCCTCCTCTGTCTTTCTCTGCAGTAGGGGTGGGTAGGCAGGCTGGCTTTCCTGAGGAGGGCAGGGGTGACTCACGTGCCCCAGGCTTCTCCTCCCCTTTATGGCTCACCTATATTAATCTCTGACTCACAAAGCAACCGGATGTTGGGGGGTTACATGTATATTTATGGCGGGGGAGGCGGGGGAGTCTCAGACTAGCCCTAATCTGATTTAATAGGTCAGGGACTGAGCTGCCCTTAGGACTTCACTGAATGTCACCTGCTGCAAGGAACTCCTAGGCTTCTGGGTCTTGCTCTTTTTCTCCAAAGTAAGGAGCTGGGCAGAAGAATAATATAAGGTTTTCAGTTAGAAGGATTCTGGTTTAGAGAAAGTTGCCAGATACCACAGCCAGAAGGGAGGACCGATTGAGAATTCACTAAATGCAACTTATTTAAAGCCATTTAAAGCCGCAAGAAGGAATCCAGAGTTCCTGCCTCCTCCTGAAAGCTTTTCCTCCTGACTTGCTCTTCAAAAACAGAGATTTCTTTTACAGCAACACAGAGCTGTAGGTAAAAACCTGCACGGACTAGTGCACACAGATGTATGCTTTCCACCCCCCGCCAACATACAGAGCAGACGAATCATTCCATACGTCAGAGAGATCCCCAGCCCATCCACATATACCCGCAAAGGTAAATGCAAAGGCCCAGAGGTAGACACTCCCATGGAGATTCATAATCGACATGGCCCTGCACACCCTTGCTCACACTGGGGTTCTAGGCTTTTCTCTTTCCCTTCCCCTAAGGTTCCAGCTCCATACCCCCATGCCCCTCCTGAAAAGTCACCTTAGATCACACCAGCCTCCCTCACCTACTTCCCCAAGAAAATCTTAGGAAAACAGGTTATAGCACAATGTGAGGGACTGAAATTGGAGCCTAGGCTTCCTGTTTCCCCTGCACCCCACCCCCTAAGCCCCACAGAAAGGATGGTAAAGCTCCTTGAGTTTGAGCTCTTCACCTTCTTCTCTTGCCACATAGGGCACCTGACAAAGCCATCATCATGATGCCTATTTTAAAGGTGAGGAGGCCAAGCAAGGTGAAGTGACTTGCCCAGGACCACATGGGGAGGTAACAGAGACGGGGCTCATTTCCCCTGAGTGGGACTGGTGTCTGAACCTCTTCGAGCCACCTGCTGCATAGTTTTGCCTGGAGGCAGATTCCGCCCTCTGCCTGCACTAGAATAAGCCAAAACTGGGTTTGTAAAAGGGCCGGAAGCTGCAGGCTTGAAGCCGACTTTCACAGGAAATAAAGCTTGGCCCGCAGTCTGGAGTTCATGAGTGAACAGCACAGGGAAATGTAGACCTAGCTCACACAGCCAGTCAATGTATTCGCTATGTTAATTTCAACCCTAGGCCTAGCTCTTTCATGACAGTGACAGATAAGGACTGGCATAGGTTCATAAAGACTAACAGAATTAGGACAAAATTGAACACCGGAGTTCCCATATGTGGCTTATCATCTTGAAGATGAAGCCTGATAGCCAGGCATTAAATTCCCTCCCAAAACAGGACTCTGCCAGCAGCTGAACCTGTTCCCTCATTCAAAAAATTTAAGATAATTAAAAGTATGTCCTTCATAGGGCTGGTATGATTGTATGATCAAATTCCCATATACAAGATATGCAAAATAATGCCCAGAATTTATTAGGCACTCAATAAATGTCAATTTATTACCTCAGGCTTTATTTCTCACCATCACCACCCCAACCATTCTAGACAGAAATCACAAACTGATTCCCTTCTCCTTGAAGTCTTCTGGTGGCCTTCCCACCTCCACCTGCCTCAGCAAGGTGCCCTTCCTAGACATAATAGTACCCTACTTGAGTAGAGCACATTGTACTAAATGCCACAAATCTATGTTCAAACATGACCCAAAAGAGCTTCCATATAGAAGACAAAGTTAAAACTATGTGAAAAACACCCCAATAATTTTTAATATTAAAAACAAACTATGTGAAAAGGGGAGACAAGCCAAGAAAATGAGAAAATAAAGTGATTTAATTTTAAATCGGAGTTTAAGACAACAGAAGGGTTCATGGCACCACACATGACTAAGACGTGAACTGAACTTCTGGGAGTTCAGTCGGGTCCAGGAAACTGTGTAGGACATCATGGCCCCTGCCCCAAAGCTGGGGCATCGGACAGAAAATTGGGGCAGGACTTTTTGGGGTGATGATTCAGTGTGTTCAGGTCAGCAGGCTCTCCGTGAAGGGTCCATATACAACAAGGGTGGAGGTCACACCACTGACATCTTGTTCCAGAGGTCTGAAGTCCTGCTGTTCATCTACAGCTTGCTCCTGAGGCTGGAGATTATACAGTCCACCTCTCACTTCGGGCCTCCACAGCCTGTACCAGGCCTTCGCCTAGGATGGCAAAATCCTCTAGGATCGCTTCGATATTGGGCACCATCACAGACTCCCCACCTTGAGACACTACCATATGCCCTTTTGTGTTGGAGGCCTAGGAGAATCAGAGAAACGAGGTGTCACAAAGGAATGCCCAGACAACAAGACACACATACTTCATACCCGACACAGGGTCACTCATGGAGCAGGCCACACACAAACGTGCATGCCCACGTGGAACCACATGTGCACACTCAGTAATGGATGGCGGTCACCAGCCAGTATACCTTGAAGGGCTGAGGCCGGAAACTGGTGGGATTCCAGAGGACACCAATCACCTCTCCACCATGCTGGTCGTAGAAGAAAAGGGCCAGCTCCCCGAAGGCCTTCTAGGAAATGGCAGGACAGAGACAAGATTATAGGTGGGCACCTGAGAGCTACCTCCAAAGGCCCCAGCTTCGCCTTGCCAGGGTCAGTCAGCCCTTTAGGACCTACCCTGAGCTGGGCCAGATAGAGCTGAGGAGGATCATAGCCCAGCACAGGCATTAGTGATGAGGGCCCTGGCTCACTGAGTAGACCACGGCAGAAGGAGGCAGCCGGTGAGTCCACAGCCTGGCGGTGCCGGGGTATGTGGCGGGGAGACAGGCGGATCAGCACATCGTACATGTCCAAGGGTGGCCGGAACACTGTCTGAGGAAAGACAAGGAGGGTCAGCAGCGCCATTTGGAGTTGGGAGCTGGACTACAAATCCCTCCACATGCCCACCTTGATTCCTCCCTTCCCCTTTGTGTGACCACCCATTATGAGTCTGAATGCTCATCTGAAGGCAGGAACACCAAGGCCCAGTTGGTGCCAGCAAGGGGTCCAGCAGGAGGAGCACAAGCTGGGAGCATGAGGCATAAATGGAGCTGGGGCCTTGGTTCTACTCCAGGTTCCACCACTGCCAGGCACTGTGGGCAGCTTCAATTCCTTCTCCGGATTCAGTCTCACCAAACAAAGAGACTGGGCATCCTATGAGGGCCCCTCGAGCCCTGGACTTCCACAGTTCACAGGTCTAATCTCCAGAGCCCCTGGAGTCAGTCTTAGTCAAGGGCTTACCCTGATGTCCCCAGGCCCCCGGGGATCCATTAACTGCTTTTCTAGGACAGGTAAGGCCTCAGCTGCTAGGACGACGAGCTGCTGTAGAATCTGGGGGTACACAGACATCAGACAGGTCAGACCTGACCACACGTCTTAGCCCAGGCTGGGCCTGCTTTTTCCTTGAGGGAGAAAATTACACATTTGGGAGCAGAGATGGGACTGAACCTGGGGTGAGGGTCCATCCTGTGTCCATACAGAGCTTTTGCGATCCTGGGGGGTAATGATGACCATGACAGGGAGTTGTACCCGAGTTGCCAGGAAGCCACTGCGGATCTCCACCTGCTCCTCCACTGTAGAGAAGATGGGATCCTGGCTCAGCTTGCCCTTCTCCCTCAAATATCCTTTACTGCCCCAGGACCTCTTCCTATACACCCAGCAGCTACCCATCACAGGGATTTTCCAATGCCCCTCTCCCAGGTGGCAAAGGTGATGAAAGGGACACTATATTTGCCTCAACTGGGTGGGGAGTTAAACTCCCAGCCTCAGCCCAGAGGCAAAATTTTCCACTCCCTGGCATCCATCTGGTTTCCGGGCCTATACAAGCTGAGGCCTGCCCCTGGCCCCCTCCCACCCTATGTTCCCACACACCTGGGGAATTAGAAAGCTGACACCTTCCTCTCTACTGGGATCAGGAACTCCTCATGTTACAACCAGAAATCATCACTTCCACCCCCCAAGAGGTCTGGGCAACTATTCTAATCTGGACCTTTCCCTGTTCCCCACAAGACTTCTCACCTGGTGTTCAGTCGCCCTTCTCTTCTCCCCTTCACAGTCCCCCAGGTGGCCTGCTTACCACGCCCAGTCTACTCTGTTTTTGGTCATCACATGGGCAAACCACATCTCTACAGTCTCAGAACTCACTAAAGGCTTGATCTGGGCCTCTTCCTCCTCCTAATTCCCCACCCCAAGGCAGTCAAGATCAAGTGTAGATATCTGGAATGGGGGAGGCACAGAGAAAACCTAACAGACTGACAGGGAAAACCCTTGCCTGCCATATACTGCAACCCACAAAGCATAGTTCTTCCAGTCCTCTGACCCTAGTGCGACCACTTACCAGTGAGTTCATTGTTGAGGTTGACGATAAGGGGGTTGTTCTTCCAATCAAAGGTTGATACCAGGAAAAGGAACCGAAGGAAGCCCACCTGGGGAGAGCTGAGGGGAAGGAGTAAGCGAAGTGGGGTCCAGCCACACATTCCCCAGGCTTCCCACACAGTCTAGGGAGCCTGGACCCATTGGCATGCTTGGGAGGGATGTCTTAGAACTCCTCTGTCACTTGCTTCTCTCATTTGGATTGAAGGTATAGCATGAGGGATGAAAGTCCCAAGGGGAATTTACTGGCTAAGGAAAAGAAGGAAGGAATTACCTGGGAGGGGTGAAGGGCTCAGGGTGCAGGAAAAGGGCAGCAGCCACCAGGTCCAGGCTCTCGTCAGTGAACCCCTCACCCAGAAGCTGGGCGCGTACCCACCGCTTGGTCAGCCGAGCCACACCTGAGAAGGCTGGGTGCTGCTGTTGGAGTCTACGGGGTGGGAGGGAAGGTGGCAGTGGCAATAAGACTTGGGCACTCAGGGCCCAAGAACAGTGTTTCAGCCCTAGCACCACTATTTATTCAAACTTTACCCAACACTGGCCTCTGTGCTAATGCATTACATGTGTAAACTCATGTCTCCCTAACTAACAACCCAAGAGGTCAGTCCTAGCATTATTCCCGTTTTACAGATGAGAAACGTTAAGTTCCAGGGGGAAATCCTGTCCAGAGGGATTTAGCCAATGAGATGGCAGGGCCAGGATTCTAGAACTTGCCTGACTCCAGAACTCATATCCTTATTAACCAGCTGACCTCCCAAAGAAACAGGTGGCCAGGAGAGCAGAATGGGGGCAGAAAAGCATCTATGAAGAGAAGAGCCTGTGCAGGTGGCCATACCCATGTAAGGCACTGGTGAGCAGGGGTAAATGCCTTGTGTCCTTCTCAAGGCGGAAGGAGGCAGGTGTGTCCCTCAGTGAGATCATTCCCTCAGGGCTCCGCATCTCCTTCAGGATCTGGGGCTCCCGCTGGTAGGCCACACGAATCCGGAACACAAACCCATCCTATTGGAAGAGGGTATGGGGTGGGAGGTATACGTTGGCCTGGGGCACTCTGACACCCGTTGTCCCCTCCCTCCCTAGGGGAACCCCCACCCTGCACCAGCCCAACCTTAAGGACATCAGTATGTGTGGCTGTGGCCCGGCACTGTAGCCCATGCTGTTGCGTCAGCAGCTCTGCCAGGCGCAGCTGGAAGGCAGCTCGGACCCGCCTTATAGCCTCAGCATCCTGTGGCCACTGACCACTGCCCTCCAAGTGACATACCACTGGGGAGAAAAGTGAGAGGTCTCGAACTGCAGTCTGGGGTGAGGACAGTCCCTCTCACCCCCACCCCAGAGCCCCCTCACCAGTCATGGGCTCCACGTAGGCCGGACAGGGCTTGTCAGGCCGGGGCAACAGCGAGGCCCGCTCTCGCAGGTGTTCATGGAAAGAGTAGGCTGGCCAGACTGGAGTTGGTGGGAACACCTATGAAATAAAGACTGAGGAAAGGGTCTGGGATTGGAGCGGGGAGGAGGAGTACCCAGAATCAGGAGTTGGAAGGGAGAATACTGGGTGAGTGGAGTAGAGGTGGGGCTCTCTGCCCTCTTGAACCTCACCTCAGTGTAGCGCAGCGCTGGGTGAGCTCCCTGCACAGCAGACACAGTCAGTGGGAGACCTTCCAGCCCCCAGAGCAAGCGGCTGAGGTCATCGTAGCAACGCACCACAGCTGCCAGGGCCTCCTCACCTGTGCTGGAGGTCTGAGAGGGAGAAGACAGTCAGGAGGCCAGGTCCCACAGAACCAACCACCCCCTGGGATTCTGCCAAGGCTCTGGCTGCTGCAGAGCCAGCGCCCCCTCTGCTGGACACTCCAGAAAGTGCAGCCTGACTGAGATAAGGGCTCTTTATCAACTACCCAATCCAGCCACGCAGGCTACTCTGCAATCCCTACCATTGACCACAGCCCTGAACCAGTACCCTTACCTCTTTCAGGCCTTGGATCAGTGCATCCAGGAGGCCCCCCATATAGTGGACGCAGGTATCAGGGATGTCAGCATGGCTAGAAAAGGGGTACAGACACAGTGTGGGCATTGGGGATAGGAGTCAGCTGCTGGATGTGAGCTGCTCATCCCAAAAGCCTGAGCCAGACCCTCCTAAAAGGCTCTGCAACCCAAGGTTGCCTCCTGGCATTCATATGCTAACACTTACATTGCCAAGAGGTGGGTGACAACCTGGTGGGGAATAAGGCGCTTCTGGGACATAGAGACTGCCTCCCAGACCACAGCTTCCCGAATGGCTCCATCCTGGAAACGCCGGAGCTCCGAGCGAGATCCCCAGAACTGGCGGAAGTCAGCAGCCTGAGAAGAAGAAAGGGGTGATGTGATGGGAGAGATCAACAAAGCTCTGTCAGGAATCTCCCTAATGGGTCTCAAATACAGGTGGCAAGAGGATAATCCACACCACTCCTTCCAGTGCCCATGCTGGGCTTCCCAAGACAGGGCCAAATCACCCCGTAAACCCCAGTGCTCCTCACCTCAGGCTGGTCGGCCTCTGGACCCAGTTCAAGGACACTGGTCAGCCCCTCAGGCCGGAGAAGCAATCCCAGCGTCAGGGTCCCAGATTCCCTGTGCTTCGGTGGATCTTGACTAATGGCCCACTGTAGGGGAACAGAAAGGCTGAGCTCAGCCCAAGATTCTCCCAACTTAATCCGGAAATCTGCCTTCTAGCTAGAGGGATGGTGTGTCTTTTGTATCTCCTGGGACCCTAGATCAAACCTCCCTCATACCCACAAACTCCCTGACCCAAACCACCTCACCTCCGAGACTGGGGGCCTAGAGTGGGCCAGCAGTTGCAGCCGGGACCCAAGGCCCTGCTCCAGGAGGGTAGTTAGTGGACCCAAGGCAGCTGAGACATAATCTCCACCATTGTCCTGCAGCTCTGGCCATAGCTTCAGCCGGTGACATGCTGCCTGCAGACGACTCAGTGGACAGAGACTGGGGGTGGGGCATAGAGGGACAGAAGGATAATCAGGTATTGCTGGCCTCAAGTATCTCCTCAACCCCGCCACAACCAGGAAGATCTGAGCACCTGCCTGAGGACCTCCGCACCATCACTGTAGCCCCAGAGAAACAGGATCCACTGACATACCCTGTCACCTCTAAACTTACTGCAGGATGTGGTCAAAAGCCCGGATCATGGGTTTGGGAGTCATCAGCAGCAGCTGGAATCCATCCTCAGCTTTGCTATCCAGCAACATCATAGACAGCCGTGCCTCGTGTTGCACCTGGAGCCACAGGGACTCAGATGTGAGACTGCCACCACTGTACCCTTCCCTTCACTGGGCTCAAACCAAGAGACATGCCTGACCTAAACTCTTTGGAGAGAAGTTTCTTAGGTTCTCATGCTGGCAGAAAGGACAAGGTCTAGGCTGGAACAGCTGAGGAACCACAGGCCTGAACCAGTGGGGGACCATTGGTACCTGATGGTAAGTGGAGGCAGTGACATCAGCACAGAGGTTGAGATGGCCTGAGGAGTCCAGGAAGACAACTGGGAAAGTCTGGTGGAAGTCAGCCAGGGCCGGCTTAGAGGGGCAGAGAGAAGCCAGTCAAGATTGGGGCCTTACCTTCAGGTATCCTTGCCCAGACTCAGCCCTGCCCTACTCACCAAGGAGGGATCTGAGCTGAGACATAAATTGATCCCGTTGACTGTCAGATCTGTGGTGGCTGAAGTGAACCAGAGAAGGTGGGTGTATCAGAAATTATTCCCCTGGGGACCCAGCCCTAATGACACCCTCCTCCCAGCCAGGTGGCTGCAACTGTGTACCTCTGGGACTCAGTTTGCTCATCTGTCTAATGGCAAGAAACCAAATGATCCCCGACAAGATAAGAGGATTCTCTGGATGAGTGGAACCCTTTGCCTTTCTGAACCTAGCCACTCACCCAGAAACTGCAGGACACTTCTCAGAACCTGGTAGCCGCTCATGGTGGTGTGGATCTTGCGTGTGGACACGAGGAAGGCAACCAGCATGGAGACAAGGAACCCACTAAACCCTCCCAAGCCCTGAAAGAAAGATGGAGAAAGAGGCATAAGCTCAGAGCCAGCCCGCCCTCCATGAGGCGGAGAAGCTGGGCTACTTCCAACTCACCTTATCCAGTTCCCGCTGCCGTAGCCAGACCTTCAGAAGTGCCACACCGTCCTTCAGCCCCAAGGCTGAGCCCAGCACGGTTGACAGCAGCTGCACATGAGACTCAAGGGCCGTGTCCTGCAGGATCCATGTGTTATAGTGGGGGGTTGGGGGCTCTGAACTACCTGTGGGAGGAGAAGAAAAGCTATGAGAAAAGTCCTCATAATACCCTTCCATCCAGCTCCACCTTGACACCAGTGCCTGCTCACCATCCCCTGGAGGACTGTGCCCTCGGTACCAGGCAGAGCGCACATTATTCTTGGATGGCAGCAAGCGGCATAGGCGGAAGAAGTCAGGTGGAGGGCATGGATGCAGACGTACAGTGACCAGGCGCTCATCCTTCCCTGGTGGGGGAAACGGGGTGCTGAGACCCTGTAGCCCCCTGGAAACAGAGGGGTCCCTACATTACCACCCTAGCTACTTGAGGGCCCCACACACTCCCACCTCAGAATTTGAGGTCCCTATACCGTCTCTCTCAAACTTGAAGCCCAAGCCTCTCATCTTGGACTTAAGGCCCCTGTGCCCTTCCACCATTGGATGTGTCAACCCATACTATGCCCTCAGCCCAGTGTGTGCCTCCCACCATATGGCCGCAGCAGCAGTGAGGGTTTCAGGTGGCAGCCATTGGTGTAGGAGAAGCGAACACTGCCAAAGAGGGGGTCTTGAGCCAGGTGATGAGCCAAGTGGGCCAGGTAGAGAGCACGCTTGCGGAAGTAGCGCTGGTTCAGCCCATCCTTGTCCTGTAGGATCTCCTGGAGAGGGTCAGGAGAAGAAAGAGATAGCTGGGCACTTAAGTACTTGCTGTTGGAGAGCTTGGGGGCAAGATGAAGCCAAGGTAAGAGTCACAGTTTAACAACCCCAGGGATTCTCTGTTGGCCAGAGTGCCTGAGTTAGGGCTAGCAACATAACACCCAGTTCACAAAGGGCTAAGGGAGCAGTAATTGGCCCAAGGGCACATCTCAAGATGATTGTGGTGGTCTGCTCTTTTGATTTAGAATTCATATTTCAATCTAATGGCAAGTGGCAGGTGGGAAAGAGAGAATGACCCAGGGATTTGTAGATGGTGCAGCAGCAGGCCTCTCCATCCTCCAAACTCTGGACCTCACCCTGGGCATGGTCAGTGCAATATCCACATTGATGTCCGGTCGGATGCAGGTGCCCAGAAGGTAGCTGCCCACAACAGTGACCTGGGCTGGGGGCAAGAAGCGGAAACAGCCCTTCACTGTATAGGGCACTTGGTGGAGGGGAACTCGAACTCCAGCCGGGAGCCATGCCTGGTCAGTCAGCTGCGGGGACAGAGATAATGATATTGATCTGATTGCCTTCAAAACATGTCCCCTTGATGTCTAATAGATCTCAAATTCAACAGGTCAACGTGTTTAAAACCGAACTCCTGATCTTCCTATAAATACATCTTCTCCATTAAGGCAATTCCATACTAGTTGCTCAAGCCAAAAACATCTTGACTGATTTGTTAAGAATACCCATTTCACTTTCAGTATATGTGCTGATGAAGTGAGCACCCAATTCACCTTCAAAAGGCAACCAGACTCTGACCACTTCTCTACTTCTCTTAGTCTGAGCTACTACCATTTTTCAGTGGATCACTGCATGAGAGGTTCCTAACTAGTCTTCTTGATTTCACCTTTGTCCCCCTCCATTCTACTTTCAACACAACAGCCTGAGTGAACTTTTTAAACTAAAATTAGGTCACATCACTTCTCTCCAAATGAACCATGCAGTAGTCCGTCATTTCACCCAGAGCGACAGCCAAAGTCCTGGTTTTGGTACACAACAACCTAAATGAAATGACCCCTCCATTACCTTTCTGAGTTCATCTCCTTTTATCTTCCCCTCATTCATTCCAAGGAATGCACCAGACCTACTCCTACCTTTGAGCCTTTGTGTTGGTTATTTCTCCTTCCTGGAATGCTCTTTCTCCCTTAGATATCTAACGGTTGCCTCACTTCCCCCCAAACCTTACATAAATGTCACTTCAGTAAGGCCTACCTCAACCACCCTATTTAAAATTTCAAACCATTCCCATCCTCTGACATTCTCACAATCGATTAACTTGTCCTACTTTTCCCTTTTCACAGTGCTTAGCACCTTCTAATGTTGCCATATGGTTTACTTGACATGCTTAGTATCTATTGCTTATAACCCCAACACTAGAACATAGGCTGCTTTGTTCACTGATGTATCCCTGACAACAAAACTACTGCAAAGCACATAAATGTTTGTCAAATGAATGAGAAGGTGATTGACCACACTCCCAGCTGAGCCTCCTGGCAGTGAGAATGAGCTCCAGAGATAGCAAGGCCCCTGTTTCAGACGTCCCCACTGAGGACCTCTTCTAGGCTTTCCAATTACCCACACCACTAGCCTAACCTCTGTCTCAGGGGTTGAGGGCACCCTCATGATCCGCTGGTTGACCTCCTGTAGAAAAGCATCAATTCGCTCCTTCTTCTTCTCTGACAACCTCACTTCCTTCAATAGCTCCTCTACCTGTAAGAAGGGGTGAGGGAGAGTCCTTTAGCCTCAAGATCTCAAGCCTGCTCCTCTAACCTAGGCCCCAGCCACCCAACAGTACCTGTAAACGAAGCAAGCTGGAATGAAATAGGCTCTCGGTTTCCCGAAGGCGATTCAGCTCCTCACTGGTAGGCTCCTTGTACAGTTCTGCCTGGCTGAGCTTCACTGGCTTCAGGAGGCCCTCCACTGGAGACTCAGCCACTGTATGGCTCTTTGAGGATTGCTTTTTTCCCTCTTTGCCTGTGACTTTCAGAGCTGACTCCATCACCTGGGGGTAGTGAGAGGGAGAAGCCAGTGTGAGGTCACATGTGTCTAGAATCCATCGCCTGAAGTGTCACCATGATAGGATGTAGATAAAAGCCTGCTCCTGGTTCCTCTTTTGAATGGGAGTCAGATTGTGTAAAACTCAATTTAATCGTTACTGACAGCACAAGCATGGAGCTCTGCTTGGAGTTGGTAGGGGTAATAGCTGACTAAGTCCTACCCTAAGTAATGCCTAAGCTCCTTGTATTTCCAGGTACCACGCATCAGGGCGCTTCCTCTTCTGCTGAGTTAGTTCTGGAACTTTGCAAATGCCATCTCCACTCTTGCTCTATTCAAATTTTGCCAGGTCCCACCTCCCCTGGCAAACCCTGACTATAGATTGTATGCATTCATACTCTATTAGTGATGGGAAGAGCTAAAACCTATTGGCTCTGGAGAACATAGTAAGTCACCCAATCCTTACAATAATCCTAGAAGAAAACAGACACTTAAAGGTCCCATGAGCTCCAGGTTCCACAGTTGATATGCCTATACTGTGAGCAGGCTTCACACCCTGGTCTGCGGGATCCCAAACCTTCCTTCTCCCTTCCAGTCCTGGACCCCGCCCCCATCCACAGACCCACACCCAGGACCACTCCAGGAGCGCCACCATATGCCCCAAGCTGAAAGCAGAGAGCGAAAGGAGCTCCTACAGAAGGGACTGCTTTCATGCTCCTTGTTGGCGAGCAGTCAGGCTCTCCCACCTCTGGCACGTTGAGCATCCCTTCCTCCTAGATGGCTCACTCACCTCCAGCTTCCCAGCAGCTACGCGAAGCTTCGTTTTCGCAGGCGCTGGCCCCATCCCTCCAGGTCCAGGTCTCGCTCCAGCACTTGGGGTTTAAAGCCGGCGGCACAATTTCTTCCCACCGCGACAGAACTGCTGAAGCCTCTCCGCAGAAGCTGAGCCCCCTCAGGAGATCTGCTTCACAACCCAAAAGATCTGCTAAGGTACCCCAAGCGATCTTGCTAGAGCAGCCCCAGAGAACCGCTAGGGTGCCGCAATCAAGCCTCGTGCCGCAGGACTCCGCCCAGCTCCAGAGCCATTGGGTGAGTGCCCGAGCTGCTGCTCGCCATTGGTTCCTGTCACTCTCCAGGACCGCCCATTGTGTCGGGAGGGGCCAAACAGACCGATTTACGGTCTTTTTGCGACACTACACCGGAAGCTTGCGGGTAGCTTGGCAGTCGCTTCCTTTTCCTGACTTCCTTCATTTGGGTACAGAGGGGAAGGGCGGAGCTAACTTGGGCCCTCTGGGAAAGGTTTATTTACACCAGTGACGTCTCCTTTTGTTTGTCCACCACGTCTTAGCAATTATCCAGTCTTGTAAGTTCTCCCTCCAAAATATATCTTGAATGTATTCACACTTCTCTGTCTTTACTGCCAAGTTTAATCCAAGTCACATCATCTTGTCCCTAGATTATTGTAATGGCTTTTATCTAGCTTCGTAAAATTTCCAAATCTACTGAAACGTTGCGATACTAATATAATGAATGCACATGTAATCGTAGTCCAATTATAAATTTCAGGAAATTTTACCTTGATTCAATATTATATGAAGTCCATATTCAAATTTTGCCAATTATCCCACCAATACCCTTTACATAGTAGCATTTTATTTCCTGATGCAAGATCATGCATCAATTTAGTCATGTTTTTCTCCTAATCTGGAACATTTCTTGAGCATGCTATCTTGCTTTTTTTTTTTTGTCTTTTATAACAACTTTTTTGAAGAATATAGAACAGTTTCATTTAACAGCTTTTTCTTTAAATATTTTTTTATTTAAGTACAGTATACATACAGAAAAATCACATAGGGTACAGCTTTAATATTCACAAACCAAACATTCATGTAATCAGATCCTAGAAAAGAAACTCCCCTCATGCTCCCCTCATAACCTTCTGGTTACTCCTTCCCAACAGTAACCACTATCCTGAATTCTAACGGCATAGATTAGTTTATGCAATAGCTTTTAGAGGAACTTTCACAAAAGTGGATTTGTCCTTCCACAATCTGTTTACACATAGTTTCCAGAATGAGTTTTCCAAAACTAAAATCCTGTCATGTTACTCTCCTTTTAAAAATTCCTCAGTGGCTCCTATAAAAATTAATAAAGGGAAACCTCACTAAAATGAAGTCAGGAGATAAGAAGGGGAAGCTCTCACAAAATACCACTGGAAGAATTGACAGTTACAGACCCCAACAGAAGAATTGACAAAAGAAAAGAATCATGAATTATAGGCCTGAACAGGAAAATTCTACAGTGCATCTTCTACAAGAAATCGACTATCCCAGTAACTTGGCCAATAAGAAACCATCTTCTCCTTGAACTCTCGCTTTTCTCCAACGGATTTTTATTCAAAAACAGTTCCTCTCAACTTCCTCCTTTTTCTCCATAAAAAACACTCCTCTCCTTTGCTTGTGGGGCTTGTCTATGGCTTTTACTATAGCTTGCCTGTCCTGAATTGCAATTCTTTGTTTTTCCCATTTTTGCTGGTAAACTGTTTTATTTACTTTTTACCCATTTTATTTTTAAGGTCAACACAATTGTTTTTAGAATAAAATACAAACTTCTACAAGACCACGATAAATGTGGTCCCTCTCTATCCCATCCTTTCTCTTAATAACTCCACCCCTTGCTCACTTGGCTCCAGCAACATCAGCCTTCTTTCAATTCCTTGGTTGTATCAAGTTCTCCCCCACCGCAGAGATTTGAGCCAAACCATTTGCTCTGCCTGGAATGCTTTTTGTTTGCCTTTTTCCTTTTCATCCTTCAGCTCCCAGAATAAATATCACCTCTTTAGTTAAGCCTTCACTGACCACCAAATCTGAAATGTTTTCCCTTATCCAATTACTCCCATTTATTTCCTTTTTAGCACTTTTTAAAAAACTACTTTTGATTGTTTATCAGTTATCCATCAATTTGCCCTTGACTGAATCCATGGAAACTAGAACCAGATATACATGGCCTGTGCCTTGCACACTGTAAATACTCAATAAATGTTTTCTGAATGAATGAATAAATGAATGAATGAATATAACTGTCAACCTTCCAGCCTTGTCTCTTACCATTGTTTCTGTCAAATTTTATGCCCAGCCATATTAAACTATTTGGAGTTTTTGACTATTGTGCTTTCTTGTTCCGGGTCTTTGAACTTGCTACCCTCTTTGCTCAGAATGTGTTGTCCCCCCTGCCCAAGCTTTATTGAGATATAAGTGATATATAGCATTGTTTAGGTTTAAGATGTACAATGTGATGATTTGTTACACATATATATTGCACAATGATTACGACAGTAAGGTTAACACATTTAACACATCCTTCATCCCACATAATAACCATTCGTTGTTGTTGTGGGGGTGGTGGGGGTGGTAACATTTAAGATCTACTCCTGAGGTCAGAGAAAAGGCAGCAGGTGGAAGCTACAGCAGGCAGGCAGCCTAGCCCAACTTCACCATGGTGGACACCTTTGCGGGCACCTAGAAGCTAGCAGACAGCAAGAATTTCGATGACTACATGACTACATGGTGTGGATTTTGCTACCAGGCAGGTGACTAACATGACCAAGCCTACAACAATTATCAAAATAAATGAGGATACTGTCATCATAAAAACACAGCATCTTTAAGAATATGGAGGTCAGCTTCAAGCTGGGGGTGGAGTTCGATGAGACAACAGCAGATGACAGGAAGGTCAAGTCCATTGTGACACTGGATGGAGGCAAACTATCCACATGCAGAAATGGGACAGGCAAGAGTCAACACTTGAGCAGGAGCTTGTTGATGGAAAACTAATCCTGACACCCATGGCAGTGCAGTTTGCATCCACACTTACCCTTCACTGACTGCTCCTCTGCCAACTGGCTACCCCTGGACTCAGCACTAGATTGCCTCATTTTTTCTTCTGGCATTTTGTATAAATCCATGTTGGTTGGGGAAATTCTTCTACGGACCCATCCTGGATCCAGTTTGTTTCCATTGTGTTTGTTTTTTTAATTGTATCCAAAGTGTACTCTGAGGTCAATAAAACAGAACCAAAGAAGAAAAATCTACTCAGCAACTTTCAAGTATATAATATCAAGTATAGTCACCATGCTGTGCTGTGTTTGTACCCTTTAACCAATGTCATCTAATTTGCCCCTCTCTCCAGCCCCTGGCAACTACCAGTCTTTCTATTTCTATGAATTTGGCTTTTTGAGATTCCACAAATAAGTGAGATTATGCAGTATTTGTACTTTTCTTTATCTGACTTATTTCACTTTGCACAATGCTCTCAGTATTCATCTATGTTGTCACAAATGCAGGATTTCCTTCTTCTTTATGGCTGAAGAATGTTTTGATTGTTAAGGAAGCTTTCTTGGAGGAGATGGGGCTTTGCTAAGACTTGAAGTATGAATTGAGTTTGAATTGACTGAGAGGAGGAAGTAGCACCACTAATGGCTGAGGAAGAAGAAAAAGCTGAGAGATAAGTCAATCATTTATTCCACATTGGATAACAAGAAATGTCAAGCCCTGTGTTCAATGTCAAGGATAAAGAGATAAATAGGACATGATGATCACAAGCCAGAGACCTAGAATAATGCTCTAGCCCTTACATTTCACAGACTGGTCCTTCTATTAATTTAAATATAAACTCCCAGAGGTTTCTTCTGCTCTTGCCTTGCCTCCAGCTAAAACTGCAACCACCCCAACATTTTCAGTCTTAGGCCCCCTTTAATCATCTTCATTAGTATTCACCAAAGCTTGAAATGGTATTATTTGTCTACAAATTACTTGCTTTTGTCTGTTTCTGTCTCAGCCACTGGAATGTAAGCTCTATGAGGGCAAGACCCATCATTTCTGTCTCATTCACTACTATATCCTTGGCATTTGGTACAGGACCTGTCACATAGTAGGCACTTAATAAACATTTGTTGAATGAATGAATGTCTATTTCTTAAGAGCACCTTGGAGGCTGGGAGAAAGATGTAAACAAATAATTGCAGTATAGAATTGGGGTGATATGCACACATTGCTGTGGGCACACTACACTAGGAATATTACAGTATGATGGTTGAGAGCAGCCACACTAAAGCGGGATGGCCAAGGTTCAACTCCAGGTTTTGCCATTTACTCACTGAGTGACATTAACCTCTCTAAGTTTATTATAATCAGCAAAATAGATATTCTAGTAATCACCATGTCATGGATTTTTGTAAAAATTAAATGAGATACTATGTATAAAGAGCCTGTTACATATTGATGCACAGCAAATGTTAACTATTATTATTAAAGAAGATCATGGCTCCTTAAGAGCACTATTCAATACTTAACATGCGTTAACATATGAAGAATAAAAAAAATGTTGGTCCCTTAAAAAAAAGTCATTCTATAAGGTCAGAATTGTCTTTTTTAAAGCAAAGACCCCCTCCCTCTCATTTATTTTGCCAAGATTTCCATATCTTTTCTCTTTGCAAGAAAGGTAACTGATTCTTCAGAAGAGCCCTGGTTATAGAGTACCAGGTGATGCCATAGAGACCAAGAAGAAATATCCTTATTTTCTCTACCACCAGAGGGCACCAATCAATCAAGTCAATCTCTTATTATGAAACTATGAGAAAGCTCTAGGAAGCTGTTTCTGACATTCATTCTTTTGACAAATACATTTTGAGTACCTACTATTTGCCAAACATTGTAGTAGCTTGTGTATGCTTATGAATAAGACCTGTTGTCCTTATGGACTTTATAATCTTGAGGACCTACTAAGTGTCTGAGAGTTCCTATTAGTCATGGAGGTGAAGGGTGTGGTTCAATTTGTGATGACTGTTGTTTTGTTACTGATTGTCTTCTTGCCCTTAGTTGCCAGCCCATGAGAACAATTACTTGGTGTCTACTTTATGTCAGACAGTGTGCTGTCACTGAGGATCCAGGGATGTAGAAGACACAGTTGCAAACTACTAATAAACAATATCTTACCAGCTAAAATAAAAAGGCATGAGACAAGTTCTGTGGAATTCTAGTTCCTCTGACCTAAGAATGAAGGACCTTAAGCACACAACTCATTAACATACTTGGCTGTCAGCCTCCCAGACAGGTGTATATTTAATTAGCCACCCAGCACAGGGCCATGGCCACTGTTGATATTTAGTATGAGTTTGTGAGTTGATTTGAGCCCAGGGAGCAACTTCTGGTCTGAGTGCCAGGTGTATGTTTCAGTGGGTTAGGCTAAAGATCTACCAACTTCTGGGTCAGGGTGGGGCTGTGACGAATTTATGTGGGTGAAATGCTTTGAAGATGAATTTTCTATTTGTCTACTCACAACCTTGTTATTAAAGGTGTCAACATCATCTCTCATGTTTCCAGGTCAGCAATCTTCTTGACCCTAAATTGAGTGCTGGAGAGGAAGTCAGAATAAGTCATATATCATCATTTTTGGAGCAAGGGCTGCATTGACTGAAACACTCCTCCTCTGAAGCGAGCTCTAAGTCCAGTGGAGTATGGCCTCAAGACCTATAGAATTGGGAGCTAGGGAATGACTTCTTTAAAATACTGAGACCTAATTTCTGAGAAAACAACAACAATAAAGGGGCTCCTTCAGCATGGATTGTGCACAGACTTCTTTCTGACGAGTACAGTATAGAAAAGAGATAAAAAGAGTAACTTTACAGTGGAGAAACCTGAAACACTACCTCAGCCAGGTGACTGAAGTCAATATCAACACTGATGTCATGTTGATATTATGTGCCCTCAATATGATGTGATGAAAATGTTATTTTACCCCTGTGATCTTCTCCCCATAACCCTGCTCTAATCATGAGAAAAACATTTCAAATCCTACTTGAGGAACATTATACAACATACTTGACTAGTATTCTTCAAAACTTTCAAGGTCATCAAAAACAAGGAAAGTCTGAGAAACTCAGAGTCAAGAGGCATCTAACAAAACCTGAAAACTAAAAATACTGAGGTGTCCAGGATAGGATCCTAGAACAGAAAAAGGAAACTAAGGGAATGTGAACCAATATATAAATATTGGTTCATTAATTGTAACGTATGTACTATACTAATAATTGGGGAAAATGGGTGCCTATGGGAAAATATGGGAACTCTCTGTACTATCTTCTCAATTTTTCTATAAGTCTAAAACTATTGTGAAAAAAAGTCTATTAAATTATGGAGGGGGTTGTATCCAGAATACAGCTTTGCCTTTAAAGTATTTTTTCTTCCTTTAAAGTTCCTATTAATGGATAATTTACCATGTGCCAGTGTTAAACCTTGTATATAGATGATCTCATTTAATCTTTATAACTGCTTATGATAGGTATAATTTACCTTCTTTTACAGAAGCTTATGAAGAAGGAATAATATAATATAAATGGTGGAATAATATAATATAAATGGTGGAGCCAGGGTCGGAACCAAGGATCTTTTCGATCCTAAAATTTTAAGTGTGTGAAGTTTTCACAGTATCTTGGATTTTCTAGGAAACGTTTAGTCAGTTATTATAGAACATGCCATTCTGGAAGAAAGGAGTATTCTATCTAAATCATGAGGACTGAAGACTGTCTCCACATCTCACTTCTGCATGATTATCTTAAAAGTCCCTCGATTCCAGGTTGGACCTTCAAGCTCAAAGAATCTATAACGGGGTCAAAGTTCACCAACAGTACTTCATTTTACAAATGGGTAAACCGAAGGATAGCCAGAGCACTTGTCTCAAATCACAGAGAGAAGGGCCAGGAACCCAGGTTCAGTCCGTATTGTTATTTCTCTATTTCCCACAGCTTCCTCTTTGTAGTTAAGAAGGGAAGTAGAAACTGGCCTGCCTTCCCCGTTTCTGGATAGAAACTGTCCCCCCGCCCCCCAAATGGGTGACATACTGCCTTCCAAGGACACACTGGCGTGAGGGCTGAACCTGCAGAAAAGTTGTCGGGACGCCTGTTTCCACCGATAAGGCCCGCATTCTCAGCACATCCTTGTCAAGCATCTACCGAGTGCAGGGACAACGTGCTGTGTGTCGCTGGGAGGGGCCTGCAGAGGACCACGGCTCTTGGGAGGATGGCTGAGGACTATAGATACACATAGGGGAAGGAGGGAGCTGATGACCCTAGGACCAAAGGTCTCATCCGTGGCGCACCTTGGGAACCAGGGCGTCAAGCCGCATAACCGTCATTTTGGGGCCAAGGGCACTCTCTGAGGCCACCCTCGGCTTCCACAACTGCTTGGCCCTTTAAGGGTGGGGTACACGCGCCGGCGTCACAAAGCGCCGCCACCGCGCTGGGCGGTGGAGAGGAGGCGGGGAAGTGGGAGGAGGAGGAGGACGACGACGAGGGCGGGGGAGGGAGGGGCGCGCGCAAGCGCGTCGGGCCGCCAGCCACCGAGAGCCACCCCCCTCCCGGTGCGCGCCCCTCCTCCTTCTCTTCCTCCCTCCTTCTGGCTCCGTCGCTCCCCGGCGCAGGCATCTCTCTCTTCTCCTCCTCCTCTGCCGTCGCCTCCCAGCCGCCGCCGCCTGCCGCAAGACCCCGCGCGTGCTCCCCCCGCGTTTCGGCCCCGCGTGCCCTCGGCCCCGGCGGCCCCTGAGGAGAACGGAGAGGGCAAGCAGGCGCAGCGCTCCCGGGCTGGCCCGGCCCCTCCCCTCTGTCGCCGGACCTCCGCCGCCTTCCTCCGCTTCCACCTTTTCTCCCCCCCCAAGTTGAGGCTCCCTCCGGGGGGGGGAGGCCCGGGACCGGGAACGAATTTCCCTAACTCCCTCAACCCCTCCCCCCATCTGGCCCGAGTGTGGGGAGAAGGCCCGGCCTGTGTCGTGTGTGAAGAGGACGTGGTCCGGCCCACGGGCCGTCTGGGGCCTGGTCCGGCCCGCCGGGTGTGTAAAGACAGGGGCCCGGTGCGGCCCGGCCCGAGGGCGAGCGGAGGGGAGGGGCCTGGTCCGGCTCGGCCGGTGCGTGAGGACTGGGGCCCCGGCCGGCGCTGCAGCCGCCGCCGCCGCCGCGATGGCCCAGCAGCAGATGACCAGCTCTCAGAAGGCCCTGATGCTGGAGCTGAAATCCCTGCAGGAGGAACCGGTGGAGGGCTTCCGGATCACCCTGGTGGATGAGTCCGACCTCTACAACTGGGAGGTTGCCATCTTCGGACCCCCCAACACCCTCTACGAAGGCGGCTACTTCAAGGTATTCCCCCCACCCCCACACTAGGCTCCCCTGGCGGAGGCCTTTGCTCCCCGACGCGCTCGGCTGTTTTCGGGGCCGAGAGTGTGAGCGCGGGTTAGCGGAGGGGCCTCCTCACCTCGGCAGCCCCCTTCCCCCACCCGGGGAGGCAGGAAGGCCTTGCTCACCGAGTGCCTTTTCTTTGTCATAGGGGCGGGGGCGGGAGGCCAGACTGCACCGGGAAATAGGAAAGCCTCTCTGGCTAGGGTAGTGGCGACCAGGGGTGGAGGGTGGCTGTCTTTGTTTTGTTTCTTCAGCTGAAGGTGTATGGGAAGAAAGGTGGTCTGTCTGTCCCCTCTCGTTCTCCCATCAGAACCATCCCTGCGCAGGCTGGAACTGCCCCAGAGGGCAGAGTGACCTGCACTTATTGGATTGGACCTTTCTTTTTTGGGGGGTGGGGGAGGGGTATTAGCCTGTCATTCCATTCCATAGGCTGCCTGGTGACCTGACATTTTGAGGATTTGATGGGTTTCTGGCAGAGTAGTAGTTCCAACTTTGCGTTTCAGTGGCGGTAATAAAGAATAGGAACCTAGGGGCGGTAAACAAGGATACCTGCATTTTCTAGCCTTTTCCATTTGAGGGAACTTTTAAGCCCTCTTTCTGGCCTCATTCTCTGTCTACTTCTGTGGTGTTTCAGAATGCCCTTTGTCCTCACCCTGCCACCAACTTTACTGGCTTTGTTGTTGTTGCTGCTGCTGTTTATGTAGAAATAGCCAGAGGGTGGAACTTGTTATGTAGAGAGATTGATAGTTTCCCACTTTAGTGAGACGAAATTGAAACCCTTTGCTCAGGTGGCTAACTCTAGCAAATGGAGTGGTCTCACAGATTAAAAGTATCATTTGAGGTGAAGTGGTTTCGCTGAGTAGGACGGCTCCGTAGACAGGGACCATAGATAGTGTTTCCATTGTTTCCCATGACTTTAGAATAGTGGTTATTTTTCAGTTTGGTGGGTTTTTTTAATCCTATGGTAGAATAACTTGGAGATATTAAGGATTTTTTTTATTTTCTGTTTTATCTTTTACCATTTTTGAAGGGACAAATCACACATTGATGGTTGAATGTTTTAAATGGTGCAGAGACAGAGAATTGAGTGCTTAGGAATCCATTTAATTTTTGTATTTCCAAAGTTAAGTCAAATAGAACAGTGAGTAGTTTGTTTTGAAGGGAGGGGCTGTCTTGGCAAAAGGTTTAAATGAGTATCTTAAGTCATGGAGTTACGATGTTTATTTTTAGGACTACCCAGTTTTTGTTTTCTATCTTACTAAAGGTAGAGAAGCCTGTTTCAGGCTTGGAATTGGGTCAAGTTTGTAGATAATGTGAAGAATTGATAGGGGAATGCCTCATTTTTTTGTGGACTCCATATGCAGTACTTTTCAGATGCAGATATTTAAAATCATTAAGTAAACATACAAGTTATTAGTTTAGGAACCTTCTCTTGTCAATTATAAATGTTTTTAAATATCGGAAAATTAATTGCACAAAATGGAATTTATGTTATAACTTCTAGCAAAGCATTATTGAGCAAAATTTACTGGCTAAATTTAGTGGAGTAAAGTTTAATTTCCAGAATGATGTTTGGAACAATTGATAGTCAAGATAAATGGATACTAGTTAGAATATTATCACTCCAGTGGAGTTTGTTAAAAAACTGTGTTTTTGGTTTGTTATTATTTTTGCTTAAGTAACTGTGAAAGGAGTGTGGATGACCTCAGTTTGGAATAGGTAATATGTAAAGAGGATTCCCTGCAGCGTACACTCATTTACATTGTGCTTATTAATTTCAGTCCTATTTAAAAGAATGGTTTAATCGCCAGTTTTGTTGTGTTGTTTCTTTTATCTTTGAGTGTTTTTACCTTTAATTGTGACATTTAAAATATATGAAAGTTCTGATTTTATATTTTAGTCTTGTGTGTGTGAGACTATTCAATTTCATTTTCCCCTTATTATTTGGCCTTTTATCTCAAAATCCTTAATTGGAAACAGGCAAATTTATGGTCTTGAGCAGTTAACACTGGTGATAGATTTAAAACCATTGTTTTTTATTTCAGTGCTTTTGTCTTAAAACAAGGCTTTTAGTGTGTCCTGCTACAGCTGCAGTTAAAAGTTGGCACAACTTTTTACCACTGTTTTCCGTTATCAAGTCGTAGTCCTTCAGTGTTTAGTATAATTTATTTTCTAGTTAAACTCTTCTCTATTTTGCATAATAGTTCCTGAAGGCAGTGCAACTTGCTAAAATTTTTCATAATGTAACTTTTTAAACTTTTACCTATTAATAAATAGGCTTCTAATTGATCCTTTTACCATGAAATAGTTGGCTTCAGTCTGGTTCAACTGTGACGTCTGTTATAGAGACTTGTGAGACCTATATATCTCAAATTTTCTGATTCATCTTGCTTTTGTTTCTTAAAAAATATCTTGAATCCATGTGATTCTTAGCTTTGGAGAGTATTATGTATGTATAATGGGAAAAGATAGTTTCTTGTGTTTATTTTTTTGCTTATTGTAAAATCTTTTTGTGGCCTTGCTTTTTATCCAGTTTCTTGATCTCATTGACATACCAAGTGAATTTCTTTGCTGCTCTGAATTTTTGTTCTAAGGGTCAATCATTACAAAACAAAAAGTAGGAGATGGCTTAGAATAGGGGTCCCCAGTTCCTGGGCTGCAAACCAGTACTGGTCCGTGGCCTGTTAGGAACCTGACTGCAGTGCAGGAGGCTAGTGAGCTAAGAAGCTTCATCTGTATTTGCAGCTGCTCCCCAGAGCTAGCATCACCGCTTCAGCTCCTCCTCAGATCATCAGGGTTTAGATTCTCATAGGAGCACCAGTCTCTGGTTCCAAAAAGGTTGGGGATAGCTGTCTTAGAAAACCAAGAACATTAAAACTGTGGAGTAGGTTGGAATTTTATAATGGTATGGGAGGAATGAATTATTGATCGAGTCAGCAGCTCATAATGACTTTTAACAAGTTCACCTCCATTCTTTTAAAAAGAACTGTCTTTTCACATAACTCTTGGTAATGATCTTAATGTAGCTGCTTTGATATAGAACCTCCTTGCAACTCCTGCATTAATTATCTAAAAGCATGATAGTGAGTCTAGAGATCAGAAAGTGAGAGTGGCTCTTTTATGATGTGCATAACATAAAAATTTAAATGAGACAGAAAGCTTAAGTATAGCAGTTACCTTTTTGTAGTTTTGATTTCATTCAATAATCTGAGGGAATAAAATATTAAGTATGTCCATTTTTAGAAACTCCAAACTGATTATTTTATTTTATTTTTATTTTTTTTAGGCGAGGCAGCCCTTGGTTGACCTTGCAGATTGCAAGGACCTTGTCAGCTTGCAATCCCTTATTTTTTTTATTTTTTACTCTTATAGCACCTGGTCTTCCTAGGTGGTTTCCCATTCAAGTACTAACCAGGCCTGACCCTGCTTAGCTACTGGGATCAGACGGGATCGAGCTTGTTCAGGGTAGCATGGACATAGACCAAACTGATTATTTAGAAAGTATTTGTTACACACGCAAAGTTTTCCTTGGTAGGAGCTTCTTTATCAGATTTAACACTTTGGTTTATGTTAAAGAAACTCTTTAATAATAGTCTTTAAAAATAAAGAATATGTATATTATTTTCATTGGTTTTAGAAATAATGAATTTTCTCTCTCCCCGCCCCTCCCTCCAAAAAACCCCACAAAACTTTTGTGGAGGGCAGTGTCCTTCATATTATAGTGTACTTTATTTTATGACTGTAATTCTTAATATGTAGTTTGAAGGATTGTTTTAAGAAAGTGATTCTTAGTCTTTTTGCTATATCGATCTTTTTGAGAAATTAATGATTTTTCTCTGGAAAAAATAGACAAATAAACTAGTTAGTATATATTTTCTGAGAGTTAACTGACAAGTTTAGACTTCCTGTTTTATGGGATTTGATAGGCAACTAAAAACAACAACTCTAAAATTATAAGTGTAATGCTATTTTTAAAAAACAATTGTATAATGAATCAGTCAGTTAGAAATTTATTTTTTAATTTTTCCTCTTTTACTTTGAGAATAACTCTTAAAGCTTTTAGCTGTAATCTTTTCCGGAAGCTGAAGTTGCCTTGAGTGCTGGGTGAACTAAGGCAACATTGTAAATGGAAACATAGTTAATATCTAGTGGTTTGGGGCACTAAAAGTAGTTTTAGTGTCCCCTTACCCCGAAAATATAGCACCTCAGTATTTTATAGAATATGCTTTTACCATATGGATTTCAAGAAGCATATTTATCTAGTTTTTAACTTCTCTGAAATTGAGCTGTGTCTTAGAATCTACGAAGTTTTATAGTTGCCACTAGTGCAGATATTCCGTATGCATGAAACTTCCTTATTCTGGAAACAGGTGCCTGAAAAGACTTTCACCAGTGTCAGTTGTAAGACTTAATGGATTCTAATTGTGAGAGAACATTTAAATCCAATGTATTTTTTTTCAATGCCAGCATCAGTGTCTTAAATTTGATAAAATAAGGATTATTTCTTCTTGAACAAAGGATTTGGGCCTTAATATTTTCTTTGCAGCATGTTGATTTCTTTTTTCAGAGATTTGTGTTAGCAAACTATTTATTGAGCACTCATCAAAGGCAAAGCACTGTAGGAAAAGTCACTACATTATAGATAGTAAGGGAAAGTATAAGGACATAGATAACCTTAGAGCTTTTATGAATGATCTCATAAAATTCTTTGTGTAGACTTTAAAATATGGAAATGTGAGGTGTAGGTATTATTGATGCAGTTGTAAATGGTAATTAAAATCAAAGCTATTAAATTTAAGCCCAGTTAGAACATTTGTCAACATAATCAATCTATTAAGATAAAATATTCTGTTCCATCTTTGCAATATAGTATTAGTGGTCTCAGTCTGTTTGAGACAGGTGAAAGACCATCGAAGAAACGTCCACCTCTGCTCATCTTGTTATGGGAAAGTAACAGTGAGGAAGAGTTATAAATTCAGAGATTAGGACTCCAGAACTCCATCTTGCTGAAGATAATATTTTAAAGGTTTAATTTTATGTTCCTAAACTTCTTTTGGACTGTTTCATATATAATACATAGATGTCCAAGTAAGAGTGAACCAACCCCTTTGAATGTGCTGTCAATACAGAACTAATTTATCTCAGCTTTATTCAGCAAGGAATTGTTATTCAGAATTTATGTACCTTTAAATAAGTTGATTCCGAAGTAAATAGAATGATTAATAATTTTAGTTCAGATTGCCAAAGTTTGAAATTAGGGAAATATTCTTCCATGTGAGAATTGGAAAATTCAGATTTTGGAATATGTAAGATAGATAGTGAATAATCATTTTAAACACCTGTATATAATTTGTTTTAATAACAAATATAAAAATGCTTTTGTTATAACACAAATAATAAATCGAATTCCTGTGAACCTGTTGGCAAGGTAAGTAGAATGAGCACTTAAAACATGCTAAAACTTTGAATGCCATATCAAATTGCAGATACACACTACTAAGGATTTAGTAATGAAGGCATTAGTAGCTAACCTTGTTGAGTGTTTACTATATGACACGAACTTTGCATAGAATATCATATAATCCTCCTGTGATGTGTGGTGACTATTATTCTCATATACAGCAAATCTTCACAATGTCTTTAATAGGTTCTGTGACTTTAAGCGAAATGACATTTTTACCATAGGCTAATTGATATAAAAAGTTAAATTCCTATGGCATCTCATCAATGTTATAGCAAAATAACATTGAATGAAATGATGTTATTCGAAGACCTGCTGTACAGTCATGCATAACTACATTTCGGTCAACAATAGACCACGTATACAACAGTGATTCCGTAAGATTATAATGGAGCTGAAAAATTCCTATTGTCTAGTGATGTCATAATGTTATAGTGCAACACATAACTTAGGTTTATGGTGATGCTGTCGTAAACCTGTGCTACCAGTTGTATAAAAGTATAGCACATACAATTATGTACAGTATATAATACTTGATAATGATAATAAATGACTTACTGGTTTATATACTTATTATATTATACTTTTTATTGTTTTAGAATATACTCTTTCTACTTATAAAAAAAATGTTTGCAGTAAAACAGTATACCGTATTGTGCCTGCAGCAGCCTCAAAACCTTAATGTTTAACACTTCTCTTGATTGCATCATTCCACTTATGTTTGATTTAACCATGTGTTATTTTGTCATCATGGCCCCTAAGTGTACAGAATTAACACTGCTAATGTATCTTTAAGAGACCATGTTGAGTGATTGACGTGGAAATGAAATTAAGAGTGATTAAGGACTATAAAGGTAGAAAATCAGTGATGGTTATTGCTTATCAGTCAGATATGTCCCATTTCGCCATAGCTATGGTCTTGAAGAACAAAGTGATGGAAGCCATTAAAGAATATGCTTCATTGAAGGCAATGAGACTAACAAAAATTTGAAAAGGGTCATTAGATATGGAGAAACTTCTAACGACCTGGATTGAAGACCAGACACAGAAGCATATCCCTCTCAGCACTGTGATGATAGCAGCCAAAGCAAAAATTTTGTAAAGTTACAAGAAAAGGCTGGACCCAACTACGATGTTGAATTTACTGCTAGCTCTGGGTGGTTTAAATGATTCAAGAATTGTTAATTCATTATATAATGAAAAAGTGAGTGGTGAGTCAGAATGCTGATGGACAATGTGGATGTGCTGATTGTGGAGGAAAATTATTCGCTATAGGAAATATTCAATATGGATGAAACCTTATTCAGGAAACAGGTGCGTGAAAGGACTTTCATCCATTAAGGAGGCCAGCTCAATGCCAGGTTTTAATGCTTTTAGGGACAGGACAGCATTCTTGCTTGTGCTGGGTGGCCGGGGAGCGGTGTTGCAGACTATAAATTCAAACCCTTTTAGATATGGCAGGATGAGAATCCCAGGGCCTTCAAGCATATCAATAAGCATACATTGTCAGTAATAAAAAGTCATGGATGACCAAGCACCTTTTCCAAGATGCCCTCCTGGATTGCTTTGCCACCAAAATGGAGAAGTATTGTTTGGAGAATAACATACCTTTTAAGATTTTGCTTATAGTTGATGCTCCCAGACATCCTCTTTATTGGTGATCTTCATCTGAATATCAGTGTGGCTTCTCCCTCTAAACACCACCTCCTTGATCCAAACAGTGGATCAAAGACTTATAGCAGTTTTTAAGGCCTGAAAACGACCTTTGTCCAGGCTATTGCTACAACTGAGAAAGACAGGCAATTGTGGAAGAATTACAACATCCATGACTGCATCAAGAACCTTGCTTGGGCTTGGGGTGATGTCACCAGGGAGTGTATGAATGGCATCTGGAAGAAGACACTCAAGAGTTTTTATCTATGACTTCAAAGGATTTACCAAGCATGAAGAGGTTGCAAAAATCAACAATGCTGTGTTGAGATGGTAGAACCTTTAACCTGGGTGTGGATGAAGATGACATTGAGGAGCCTCCTGGAGGTGGTTCCTGAGGAATTGACTAATGAGTTGTTGGAACTGGAACAGGAACACTGTAGCTAAAGAAGAGGCAAGAGAAAGGGAAAATTCAGAAGAAAAAGAGGAACCCACAAGAAAACTCACAGGAAAGGGTTTAGCAGAAGCTTTTACAGACCTCACCAAGCCCCCGAAAAAGTTGAAAAACATGGACCCCAACGCTGAAAGGTCGAATATTCATGGTACATTATCTACTTACAAGGAAGTCTATGATGAAAAAAAAAAAAAACAACACCATGGACATATTTCTGAAAAGACTGACACCTCAAGAAGAGCCTGAGGTAGGTCATTTATGAGGGATTGCATAAGAGGCATTGTTATCATAGAAGGTGACAACTCCATGTGTTATTGCCCCTGAAGACCCAATAGGACAAGATGTTGAGGTGGAATACAGTGATGTTGATGTTCCTGTCCCTGTGGAGCATTTTATAAGAACTATTTTAAATTTAAACTTAAAGTTCATAAAAGTAATTATCTGCTCCTTCTAAATTATGGGAAGAGACTGCTATGACTTCAGTTTATATCTTTTAAATTCACTGGAAAAATTGGATTTTTTTGTTCTTGGACTATTTCAGTTAGAGAATGATACATCGTCGTAGAAGGATTTTTTAAATTGCCAAATTCCTTTAATAGTGACTTTAAGTGGGGAGAGTGGGATGGCGCTACTGTTGATAAATATAATCCTAAGAAAACTAGTTTTGGGATTAGAAATTATAAAACACATCTGAAGTGACGGTGTGGGGTTATGGAGAATGATGGAGTTATATTTTAGTACAAATTGGTTTATGCTTTTAAAGTAGTAATGCCTTAATACTTTTCCAAGTATACTTAAGCACCATAGGAAACTTGAGCAGTTCAAAACTTCTTTGTTGTTCTAGCAGTTGATTATGTTAAGTGGTATTCTTCACCTCTATTCCAGCATCTTTAGATCAGTACTATATAGTTTAGTCTGCATTTGGATTTCTAAATTTCATAATTCTTTGTTGTTGTTGTTGTTGTTTTAATATTTTTTAGGTGAGGCAACCCTTGGTTGACCTCACAGATTGCAAGGACCCTGTCAGCTTACAGTCCCTTATTTTTTTATTTTTTACGCCTACAGCACCTGGTCTTCCTAGGTGGTCTCCCATCCAATTACTAACCAAGCCCGACCCTGCTTAGCTTCCGAGATCAGACGAGATCGGACTTGTTCAGAGTGACATGGCCATAGACTCATAATTCTTTATTTACCTCCTTTGCAGTATTTGCTGCATGGGCAGCTGATACTTAATTTGAGGGATAAATTCCAGGAAATAGTTTGAATTACTATGCACATTTAGTGTACATAGTAATTCAAATTGTAAAAATTGAATGATTACTACCTTGTTGAAAATAGCCATGGCCCCATTTATGATAATATTAAGAATTGGCAAAGTTACAAAAACTTGGGCAATATGTAGTAATCTTTTACAGAAACAGTGATTTAAAGCTTGGAAAACAGATTTTTAAGTTTACCTATAACCATACCTGATATATGTAATAAGGCAAAACAAAAAGTTTTATTCAAAAGAATATCCACCTATGTAATTTTATTAACCAGTGTCACCCCAATAAATTTAATAAAATTAAAAAGACTATCCTTCATATGATTTGAAACTTGTGAAATTGTTGGCAGAGGCACAGGTAAAATTAGTCTAATACTTTATATTCAGTCATTTTTGACTAAAAAAATTGTATTACTCAGATTTATTTATCTTATTCACCAAGTTAAATCTGAGAATCATTTTTAAATGTTAAACAAAATAGTGCACATTACAGAAGTAAAGATCTTCCACTAATAAAGACATTAAGAAGTTGTACAATAGGCTCTGAAGACAATTCTCAAAAAAGGAATCCTAAATTGTTTTGAGCAATGGTGTTGTAGCAGTGTTGGAGTGGGTATATAGCCAGCCTTCTGAGGAGGGCAAAGCTCATTTGAGTTCTGGTAGTTGGGTTTAAAAAAACAAACAAACAAAAAAAACTATTACTTGAAAAGGCCCATCTTTGTCTTATCACTTAACTGCTGTTTCCCCCATTAGCTAAACAGGAATAAGAATAATGATATATTTAAGCCATTAAGGACTAACACCTGTGGGAAAAACATCAATGCTAATGTTTAAAAAAAAAAGTATAATAACAATATTCTCAAGGTTCTTACCTAAATTCTTCGGAATTTGTTAATTATATTTTAACATTTATTGTAAATAGGAATAACAATTCCCTAGATAAGGAAAGAAAAGTCATACTGAAGATACAGAAATTCAGTAGAATTTAAAGATTTAAGGAATCTTATGTTAATAGAGCTTTTAATGGGGAGAGCACTTCCTGTGTTTTGAATTGATAAATCTCCACCTTTCTTATATAACTTTTTCTGAAGTTAGTTATTGGTAAATTCTGAAATAAGTTATGTACAGAGAGGTTTCTTGAATAAAAAAAAAATGGTAGTAAGTGGTAAAACTGGAAAAGTTACATGTATTGAGGAAATCCAATTATTTCTAACTTAAAATTTTTCTGTTGTGATGAATCATAGTGTGTGAATCTAAATTAACTCTTAGATCATGAGCTCTTTTAAGAAGTTCCACTGAGTCTTTAAATTTCCTTAGCATTTGGCATAGCACCTACAAGAGTAATACTTAAAATCTTTTTTGAGGGTGGAGAAGCGTCACATCTTTTGAGAATGGCAGCCCCCTCCCTCCAAATTCTGCATATAATTTCAAGCAATTCTGATATCTGAATTTTTCCATAGACCTTAAGTGATTCACCCCCTAGTCTGGAACTTAGTGGTACACTAGTGGCTAAATATTTGAACTGTTCAGTTCCTCTAGCTGTGATTTCTTTTGGGGGAAGGAATTGTATTTTATTTGAGTTTTTTTCATCAGTGACATTTTATCTGTAGTTGCCTGGTTGCCTCAGATCTAATGTTCTTGGTGACTGAAGGTTTGGCTAATTGATTGAAATCTTGGTTATATAGTAATATAGCAAATTAGGACCTTTGTATAGCGCTCTTCTTGTAATTTAAATATTATAAAACTTATTTAGGAGAGGTTAAGAATTTTGGAACAGTGATAATGAAAGGCATTAGCAAAATCTGCCAGCTATAACAACCTTGACTTCTATAGTCCCATGGTGAAGATTGCTTAACTTCATGTGGAAAATCTAATGAATAAAAACAAAAACAGTTAAGCCCAATTCTTTTTAACCTTTTTTGAATATCAAAAGACATTAGATCTTTTAAAAGCAGACTAGAAGGGTGTTTTAGAAGTGCAGAATTTCTTACAGAGCAGAGGATTTTGATACTTTAACAGAATCTGAATACTTTGTAAAGTACATTTTTATAGCTGTACTTGTACTTGGATAATACTCTGCATACATGTATTTTGTTAAAGAATAATTTCGGTGAAGTTTAGCCAAATACATATATTCCCCTCACTTCCATGTATAAAGTCTCCTAAATATAAGGTTAAGTATATCTTGCCCATTCCGTTTATGTATATACCTTGAACAAATTAAGCACTTCTTACCAAAGTAGAGTAGGGAGGGAACTTTTAAAATAGCTTAAATTTCTTTGACAAGAATTGTTACAAACAACCTCTCCTGGGTTATTGTTCTAGCCACCATATATGTCCTGAAGACTTTTAAGTCTACAGTCTCTAATTAGACCTCTTGAGTTTTTGCCTGCCTATTAGACAATTCCACCAGTATGTCCTATTTACACTAAAGATTTAAATACTAAACTAGACTCCACTTTTTCCCATAAGCTGCTTCTATATTCGCTCTCCTGGATATTGGACACTGTCTACCCAGTCACAAGCCTGGAAGCTGGAAATCAGTTCAGATGATTTCTGCTTCCCTATTTCCACATATCTAATTCTTTTTAGTACTTCATGTCTCTGGTATTTAGCCCCCCTTCATTCCTACTGTCACCATGTAAGTTCACTCAGTTGTCACTCACTTGAACTGTGTGACAGTAACCTCTTTACTCTGTCTTATGCCTCTTCAGTTTATGATGTCACCAGAGTAACCTTTCTAAAGCTCTAAACTGACCTGTTCCCACCAAAAAGAAAAACTAGCAGCTCATCTTTCACAAAATTAAGTAAAAATTCCTTTGTGTGACATCCAAGGCCCTTCATGATCTGGTTCTTGCTTACTTTTCCAGCTGTATTTCCTGTTCTTGCCTGATAGGTGATCTTTGACAGTGCCATTGTCAAAAGCTGTTATCTGTCCGGAATGCCCTTTCCAATTTTTCTCCTGCCCTCTTTAGTCCATTGAACTCCAGCTTCTATTTTATGACCCAATTTACTATGAATGACTTCTTGAAAACTTGGATGCTTCCCCCTCTACCCCTGCTTCCCCCAATTAAATTGTTTTAAAGTAAACCCCAGACAGCATATCCTTTCATTCTTAAATACTGGAATTCCTAAAAGATAAGGACTCTTAAAACATAATCATATTAGTCTTACACTTGCATAATAAACAATAAATTCCTTAATATTATTTAATGTCCAATGTTCAGATTTCCTCAGTTGTCTCATAGATATACTTTTAAGTTAGTTTGAATCAGGATCAGAAATGAGATTCAGGTCTACGGCCATGCTACCCTGAACACGCCATATCTTGTCTAATCTCGGAAGGTAAGCAGGGTCGGGCCTGGTTAGTACTTGGATGGGAGACCACCTAGGAAGACCAGGTGCTGTAGGCGTAAAAAAAAAATAAAATAAGGTTCATTTACATATGCTGCCTACAAGACTCACTTCAGATTAAAAGACACACACAGACTAAAAGTAAGGGGACGGGGAATGATATGGCATGATGGACCTAGAGAGTAGTGTGCTGAGTGGAATAAAAGGAAGACACATGCCATGTGATTGCATGTATATGTGGAATCTAAAGATCAAAAACAAACTCATAGATAAAGAGAATATTTTGAGGATCACCAGATGGGAGAGGGGTTTAGGAGGTTGGCAAAAAGTGGGGAGAGATTTAAGAAGTTCACATTGGTAGTCATGGAGATAGAAAGTGTAGCATAAGGAATATAGCCAATATTGTAATAACTGTATGGTGTTAGAGAGGCACTAGATTGGGGTGATCATTTTGTGATTTATATAGATATCTAATCACTGTGTTGTACACCTGAAACTAATATAGTATTGCATGCTAACTGTAATTGAAAATTTAAAAAAATTATTGAAAAGTAAGGTTCACAGTTGCATTTGGTTGATTTGCCTATTAAGACTTTATTAATCTATCAATTTTCCTTTTTTTAAATAACAGCTTTATTGAAATATAATTTACATACCATACAGTTCACCCATTTAAATGTACAATTCAGTGGTTTTTAGTTATACAGCCATAAACAGTCAATCTAGAACATTTTTATCACCCAAAAAGAATTTCCATGCTCATTAGTAGTCACTCCCCATTACTCCCCAAGCCCTGGGCAATTATTCTACTATCTGTGACTATAGATGTGCCTATTCTGTAAGTGTATAGATTTACATTTCACATAAATGACATAATATTATACATGCTCTTTTGTGACTGGACTCTTTCATTTAGCATGTTTTCAAGGTTCATGTAATTTGTGGCATGTATCAGTACGTCAGTTCTTTTTTTGGTAAATAGTGTGCCATGGTATGGACAATTTTATTTATCCATTCATCATTGCTGAACATTGGGTTTTCCACTATTTGGCTGTTATAAATAATACTGTGTGGACATTTTAATTTCATTTTTCTTGAGTATTTTCCTAGGAATAGAATTACTGGATCATATGTTAACCCTATGTATAACCATTTGAGGAACTGCCAGACTGTTCTCCAAAGTAGCTGCACCATTTTACATTCCCACTAGCAGTGTATGAGGGTTCTAATTTCTTCATAGTTTCACTAATACTTGTTTTCTCTCTTTTTAAAAAATTGTATTTCTTGGTGATTGAATGTATTTACCTGCTGACTGCTGCCTTCAGTTTTAAAGAATTCACAATTGGACTGGTCATAATTATATTTTTTTACAAACTAAAAGGATATTATTATAGTACTAAAAATAATGGAAAGTTACTATATTTTTAACACTGGAGGTTACCAGACATTTGTTATAAAGTAATTATGGAAAGTTCTAGCCCTAAACCTAGTTAGTTAGCTCCTTATTTTTTCCACATTATTTCTTCTCTGCTTTAATTCTTAAACTTTCTCATGCAAGACCTGGTTATATCTCAGCTTCAACATGGAGCTATTTAAATTCAGGTTAGTAGATAAGGTGGAGAAAAATACTAAGTCCTTGATGGAGTTCATGTATCATGCAGTTGTTATACAGGAATTTAAATTTTATAACATTGAAGATGTAATGAAGAACATTTATTAAGGGCATTCATTTATCGTTTTTATTTTAAACTAGTCTAGAAAAACAGTTCAAGCAGTATGAAATTCTTTCTCACCCTTGAAAATTACTTAACTGTTTGATACGTAATATTCCATGCATATACAAACATATCTGCATTTTTAAACCATAAATGTGGTTATACTATAATTCTTGATCTTGTTTTTTTAAAAAAAACAAGAGTTTATCTTGGAGATCTTTCCATTATCAGTATTTAATTGTTGCATAGTATTCCAGTTAAGGATATACCTTAACTATATCCCTATCGATGAATAATTGTTTTCAATTTTTTACGTATAAGCAAAGCTGAAAGGGACTTTTTTTTTTACATATCTTTTAATACTTTTGTGAGTGGATTTGCTGGATTAAAGGATATGTTATTTAAATTTTACCATATAACCAAATTACCCTTCAAAATATTAATTTATATTCCATTATGTAATGTATATGGCTATCGTCAAACTATAAAACTTGCAGTCTTGATAAATTAGATTTTTTGGTGGTTTTTTAAATTGTGAATGAAATTTATCTTTCCTGTCATTAGCCATTTGTAATATTTATGCAAATTATCTATACTTGTCCCTTGCCCATTTAAGGTTTTTGTTTTGTTTTTTGTTTTTTTAAATAGAATAAAGGCTGCTTGAATAAAGGAAGTTAGTCATTTTTCAGATGTATCGCATGCTGCAAACATCTTTTCCTATGTGTTATTTATTAATGATGTAATTTAAAACATTAGCTTGTGCTTAGAATTCTGTCCAAAGTTAAACATGAAGACAAGCATAGAGAAAAGTGTGTTGTCACTGTCATGACAGTAGAAGAATTTGTAGGGTTTAGAGTAAACTCTTCTAAAATGCCATCATGTGTATTATTTATATCCTGTGAACAAACTTGATACTAATAATATACATGCTGATACAGAGGAACTTGTATTTTACTGTGTAAGTGATAATGACATTTTTTATAAAATAAAATGTTTATCCCCAGTTATAAGTCATTAATACATGTTCATTGTAGAAAGTTTTGAAAGTTCTTGAAACTATGAAGAAAAAAAGTCAATTGCAATGATACTATCCAGGAATAATGCTTTTAATATATTTTCTTCTGAAATGTGCTGTATTTCATCTAAAAAATTGGATTACTGTGTATTCATTTTTAAAAACAACATTTTGAAGATATTTCCATCTCTCGATTATACAATCTTTTCCCTTTTGTCAGACCTGGAGAATTACTGTGCTTTCTAACCATTGTTATGTTGAACACATTTTTATATCTATATTTGTGCATTTTTCACATAAGTTTCTGGTACTGGATATATTGGGTCAAAAGTTATGAACATCTGCATAATGTATTTAGAGAAGATATTTGAACTGGTTTTGACAAGATAAAGCACAACAGTAAAAATGCTAATTTTCTGGAGGACAAGGAAGCCATACAAGAGATGGCTACTATGGCTTTGGTTTTTAGAAATTACATATGGAAAGTTAAAGGAACTAGAATAGCCAAAACAGTTTTGAAAAAGAGCAACAGGGGTAGAAGACTCACTATATCCACATTTAAGATGTACTGTAAAGCTACACTCGTCAAGGCAGTGTGGTATATTGGCCGAAGGAACAGGGAGCACAGAAATAGACTTAGATAAATGTAGTCAACTGATTTTTTTGACAAAGGTGCAAACATAGTTCAGTAGAGAAAGGACTGTCTTTTCAATATATGGTGTTGGAAATGGCACCCCTGTGTAAAAAAATGAGCCTCAACCTATATAACATATATGTATACTTTTAAAATGGATCATAAACCTAAATGTAAAGCATAAAGTAGCAAAACTCTCAGAAGAAAGCATTAGAAAAGGTCTTCCTGACCTTGCGTTTGGTAAAAAGCTATTAGGTACAGCACCGAAAACAGAGCATGATCCATGAAAGGAAAAAATGATGAAGTTAACTTTAATTTAAAACTTTTATGTGAAGGTCACAGTTAAGATAATGAAAAGGCAAGCCATGAACTGGGAGAATATATTTGTAAACCACATATCTGAGAAGGGACTCGTATCCAGAATTTATGAAGAACTTTCAAAACTCAGCAAAGAGGGGAAAAAAACACACCCAATTTTAAAAATAGGTGAAAGGTTTGAACAGACATTTCACTAAAGAATATATTTGGATGGCATATAAGCACATGCAAAGATGCTCATCACTGGTCATTAGGGAAATGCAAATTAAAACCACAATGAGGTACCATTTACAAACCTTTTAGAATGGTTAAAATAAAAAAATATATTGTACTGATAGTGTTGGTGAGGATGAGAATTAATTGGAACTCTCATACTTCTGATAAGAATGCAGACTCTGGAAAAGTCTGGCAGTTTATTACAAAGTTAAATATACAGTCGCTGTTTGTCCCAACAATCCCACTTCTAAGAATTTGTCTTAGGGCAATATAAGCTTGTGTAAACATTAAGTTTACACAAAACAGTAAGTTTACATAAAAATGTGAATACAAATGTTTATAGCAGCACTATTCATAATTGCCTCACATTGGAAACTACCCAAAGGTCCTTAAGTGAGTGAATGTATAAGCACACTAATATAATCTATAATATGGAATGCTATTCAGCAATAAAAAGGAACCAACTGTTGATATACCATTAACATGGATAAATATCAAAGGCATTGTGAAGTTTCATAAGATTACATTCTGAATGAGTCCATTCACATGACATTCTGAAAAATACAAAACTATAGGCACAGAGAACAAATCAGTGGTTGCCAGCGGTTAGGGGTGGAGGGGAGGGTTTGATTACAAAAGGGCAGTGTGAGGGAATTCTTTGCGGGTGTTGGAATTGTTTTGTATTCTACTTGTGGTGGTTACAAGAAAACATGTACATGCTAAAACTTAACAGAGTATATACCAAGAAAGTGAATACTGCTCTTTTTAAATTTAAAAAGTAAAAAAAATTGCAGACTTAATAATCTTAGTTTTATTTTTTCAGTTATACTCAGTAAAGCTGAAAAAGGTAAAATTTTAAAAAGTTCGTGTTAAAAAATGTAGAATGGCTTTGTTATATTTTCTGGGTGCTTACATAACTGTACCTATTTCTGAGATTGAATGAGCTAAATAAGCAAAAAGCAGTTCATTGTCGGGCTTTTTAAAGAAACTACTATATATAGGCTATTGCTAGGGCCTACACCCATTCAGCCGTATGTCCCATGTTTATATCTACAACTGCTCTCTACCAGGATCAATGTTAAGAATATCATGAAAAAATGAAATTTTATTATATTTTTGGTTTTTCAATTGAAAAGATTCTGGGATTTTAATGGTTAGTAATGCTTAGCTAACTAGAAGATTGAAGTATCTAAGAACCAGTGTTTTTGGTGTCAGAAGAGACTAGTGATTATTTAATTTTTCAAATAAAGACATTCAGGTCTAGGGAAAGAAATGGCTAGCTTAGAGTTAAAAGGAGAGTTTGTTAGAGCGCTAGCTATAATTCAGGTTTTTTTATGTTCATTTCATTGAGTCAATGTATAATAATCACTAACAAATTATTTCATACCATTTAGTTGAACTTTAAATTCCAGTTCTTTTAGTTTTCGTCTATGGAAATATAATTTGAATACATTAAAGTTAATTTATGTGTCTAGTTCTATAAGTTTTGATAAATACATAGCTACAGTATTCAGATTTTTGGAAGAAAAGTGATTGAAATAACAGCAGAGTAGTTTTCATATCATACTTGTGTGCATGAGAACAAAATGAGATTTTTTTTTCCTCCCAAAGTATAATATAGAAAATGGCTCTAATGATTACCAAAAGTTATAGTTTGCACAGTACAGCAAATCCTTATTATTTCGAATTCTACTAAGTTGAAATTTGTGGCAGTTTATAACAAGCTCAACAGTTCACTTCCAATAAGAATGTCTAAGTAATGGAAGATTGTGAGTAATGAAAGATTAAACTACATTGGTCAGTTTTCAAAATACATTTGATGACATTATGGCTTTTTAAATTGTGGTTATATACATATGTAACATTTATGGTTTTTACCATTTTTAAGTATATAACTCATTGACATTAAGAACATTTACCATATTGTATAACCATCACCACTATTTACTGAACTTTTTCATCATCCCAAAGTGAAACTCTGTAATTATTGAATAATAACTCTTCAATTCCCCCTGCCCTGGTAGCCTGTATTCTGCTGTCTTTATGAATTTACCTATTCTAGATACTTCATGTAAGTGAAATCATATTTGGCCTTTTGTATCTGGCTTATTAAATTTAGTAAATTTTTAAGGTTTATCTGTGTTGTAGCATGTATCAGAATCTCAGTCCTTTTTTATGGCTGAATATTATTACATTATATATATTACATTTTGTTCATCCATTCATCTATTGATGGAGCTTGGATTGTTTCCAACTTTTGGTTATTGTGAATAATGCTGTTCTTTCCTGGAAGCTTACTTGAGACAGTTTCTGCCAGCTCAATTGGTCATTTAAGTGGAAGGACAGTTTCCTGGAGCTTCCTGCTCCGCTGTCATCCATGATTTCACTATACTGGCTTTTAAGTAACTACATTTAATTACGATACATGTTCACTATATAAAAATTAGAAAACACAGATAAGCAAATAGAAAAAGTCATTACCCATGATCTCATTTCTCAGAGTAATGTTTCCTTTTTCATCCTTCTAGATGTTTAAATTGGGATCATGTTACAGAAACTGTTTTGTAATGTTTTTTTACCTACTATATTGTAACTGTCTTTTCATGAAAAAATGAGCATGTATACTCTGTAATTTTCAATTGTTTTGTAATATGTATGCTATAATTTATTCATGGTCTGTTGGACATTTGTTTCAGCTTTCTCTCCAATGTTGCAGAGCTTTCCATACATTTTAAAATTCTTAATTTTTTTGAAATGAAATATTTGAGATTTAGAAATGAAGAGATTAATGTAATGAATATCCATATAACCACTGGATCTCTGTCTGTACCCAGCTCTGGCTGGTGCTCTTCTACTGGCAAAAGCATATCAGTTATCAGATGATGTTTTGGCACTCTTTCTGCCATGCACCGCCTTGTGTACCACCACTCTCTTCTATACTTATGCAATAT